>NC_034438.1:52524688-52636587 GCF_002078875.1 Numida meleagris | reverse complement strand
CCTTCCCTTCCCTTCCCTTCCCTTCCCTTCCCTTCCCTTCCCTTCCCTAACAAAGAGAATCCTTTAGCTCCAGTTGTTGGGCAAATAATTACAAAAAAGGCCGAATAGGTTATTGCAAATCCATGACCAGGTTGCTGACAGCATTGCAGAGTGCTTTTGCTCCCCTGGGAGGGAGCTTCGTGGTGCCAAGGTGGTATGAGGGCAGTGCCATGGGCCAGAGCACAGGGCAGAAGCCTGGAGGAAGCCTGGGCCCAAGCTCAGCAAGCTTCTGCTTGGTGAGGCCTTTACTAATTGGAAAGGAGCCTATCTGAAATGGGCAAACACAGGCATCATCAGGTGAAACAGCAGTGCATGACAGTCTTTAATTTAATCTCCTGCTCATGGGATGGCAGATTTCTGTTTATCTCAGGAAGGGAGAGAGACAAAACATAGCGAGCTGAGTGGAGCATGTTTGTCATCCTGGACCTTCACTTCAGCCTGTGTCAGACTATGCTTTCTTTGCAGGCTGCACTGCTGGGTCCGGAGCTGACTTCAGGGCTGCAAACAATCTGTTGGGGGGACATCATTCAGCACCATCTCACCCTCAGGGCAGTTCAGTATGCAGGATGGCAAACACTGTATGCTAAGACATGAGCAGCATCCCCAGCTGCTGATTCCACAGCATCTTCCAGCCATGAGCAAACCTGGTGCAGGACTGGTCCTTTGGTTTTGTGTTTATATGAGGGATGTTCTAGATACATTGCCAAGCAGCACGATGTCTCTGGAGTTTGCAGTAAATTTATGGCAGTCAACCCATTAGGTTTACAGAAGAGGATTTACAGTTATTGTGAAACTTCCCAGGAGATGCTGTTATATATAGGCTTAAGTTCTTCCCAATGTAGATGCAGGGTACAGCCCTCAAAGGAACATTTTTATTCTTAAATTTTTGATGTAGCAGCTTCTCTGAAATATATCTACACTTTTCATGGTTCTAATTTTCTCTTTTTTCTGTGCTTAACATAAATTCTGGGGAATCAGGCACTGCTGTTTTGGTTTCTGACTTTTGAGAATTATCCTTATTGTGTGAAGCATATGCTAGTATTCTGACAGGAATAAAATGGGTTATACAATATTACACAAACTCTTTATCTTTGATTTTTTTTCCCTTTTCTAACTCATCTTGCCAAACTTTGACGTGGGCTGCCTTGAGGCAGAAAGGCTCCTGCAACAATTACTGAATGATATTTAATAGTAATTGCTTGAGTTACTTCATACGCTTGTGAGCAAGTCAATACTTTCCTGTTTCGTAGCAAAAATAAATATTGATTATACAGACTGGCAAACAAGAGACAAGTTCAGAGGCTAAAAGCTTTTGAGAATTGATTTTTTCAAGATGCCAGATATTGATGAGTGCTTGCTAAATATGTATCAATAGATGTATCAATAAAATAGGTTTCTTCTTCTGTAACAATGCAGAAAATAAAGATGTAATAGTTTATAGGAAGCCAAGGTCATATTGAAGAGACTGTATTACCACTTTTACCTCTTTCCTGAATACATGTGCAGGACAGGCGTGTTTCCAATGCTGATGAAATCGCATAATTTACTTGTGACTACCACGAGGGACACTGTGACATAGAACAAGGGAAGAAAATTAATTTCATGACAGGTCAACTGCCAATAAAAGAGCTGGTAGGAAGTGAAGATCGTTATTTTTGTGAAAGGCGCCTGAAGGACTGATCAACTACAAAAGCAGATGAACTTTCTTTTCACACTTATGCCGCATACTTGGCTCCGTATACATGAACAGGAACAGAATGCTGCCTCTCCACCCTGGCTTTCTGAAGGAGCCTGCTGGTATTTAATGAGCCCAGCTGTGAGTGCCCATCTCAGACATGATTTACATATCCATTTCACCCAGGAACTGCTGAGCCCCAGAAGGACCTGTAAGACTATCCAGACCTACAGCAAGATCTGGCCCCTGCTGGCTGGCAGCGCATAGCTAGCACTGTGGAAGTTCCTCACACTGGGACATCCAGAGTGGTACAACCAGGCTGAGGGGGAGAAAGGTCCCTGCAAGGAGAGTGGGGCTGTGGGGCTCCCTGAAGGCAGAAGGCAGAGCTAAAGCCTCTGAGAGGCAGGCTGTTCTCTGATGTCTGCCTTCCTGCCTGGGGAAGCAGACCAGCAGCTCGCAGGGACTCTCCATGCTCCCATCCAGGTGGTGTGTAGCACCATGTGATCTTCGCATGCTTTTGTGGCAGAAGGATGACTTCTTTCTCAGCTGGAGCTTTCAGCTTTCAAGAGATGCTGCGTGCTGCATGCTGGCAGTGGGGATGCTGGTTGGGAAAGCTGCTCTAGTGTTGTGGTGGGGGTTAAACTAGGTGGCTGTCATCTGGCCTTGCGTACTACAAATAATAACTCATTGCCTGGTACCAGTTTCCTTGTGAACAGCTCTTTTGAAAATATTGTGGTAGCTATATATAAAGCAGGGTGTTGAGGCTTCTATTTTAGATTTAATTTTGCTCCTTAATAACAATGCGCAGTAGATTTGCCAAACATAGCACTCTCCAGGCCAAATTGTACTTGCTCAGCCTGATGTACAAAATCTTAAATGCAACTAAATAACACCCATCTGGCACAGTTCAGACTGTAGCTTTCTGTACCACTTTTGTGCATGGTACAGATGTGGCAGACAAATCCAACAAATTTGGGGGGGAAGCATCACATGTAAATTAGGAACAATTAGCAATAAGAATGAAAAAATCCTCCCTAAAATAAAACTTCTTTTTGGAGAGCATACGTGTGAAAGTAAGTACCCACTGCCTGCCTGAGGAAGGTTTAGGGCTGATTATGTTTTAAGCCTGTGAAAATCCGTTCATTAGAGATGATGTAGTTTTAAAAATACACCTGATTCTCAGGCTCATGTACCTGTGTGTTTGCAGATACAGGCTTGGTGCTTCGCTACCAGACCCTGTGTTTCCACAGCTGGTTTCAATTCCAGGCTGCTAACTGACTGCAGTGCTAAGGGACGAGAATTAAGAGAGAGTCTAGGCTCTAAAGAGGGCACACTGAGGGGGATGGCAGGACACGTGGTGGGGCTTGGAGAGTGGATTCAAGTGCTACCCCTTTCTGCATCACCTAGGTTAATAAAACTGAGGTTTATTAACAGGGCTTGGTCAGCCTGTTCCAGTGCACCTCTCAGCAAGCAGGAACAGGGCAGTGAAGGCCATGGCTCTTGCCTGAAGGCTGGCAGAAGCCATGGGCCATACACTTGCACTGTCCCACTGCAGCAAGAGCCCTGCCTCTGCCTCTGCCTCTGGAAATGCAGAAGTTTGTAGTCAACCACTGACAGGCTCCTGCAGCCTTCCTTTCCTGTAGCATCCTAACTGCTCAGAGAAAACTGCTAATTCAAAGGCTATTGATTTTAACCAGACAAGAAAAGCCAGACTCTGGAGTGTGGCTCAGCGTTGCTGATCCCAAGAGAAACTGCATTTCTTTAGGTGGACTGTGCATGGTTCCACCCATATTTTCAGGGGCTCGATGTCTCTTGGAGGTTTTCATTTTCTCTTCCTCTTTTTGGCCTTCTGCTGTGCCTGTGCAGCATGGGAAGGATGGTCCTGTGGCTCCTGAGGGGGATTTGTCACCACAAGCCATCACACTGATCAGCTCCCGAAGAGGTCTAGTTCCATCTACGTGAGAATAGAAGAAGAGTAAGTAGGAGTCATTGTCAAAGGACTGGAAGGACAATCTTGGCACCCAGTATCCCAGCAGCTGTATAGCCCATGTCCCAGCTCTACCAGCTTCTACAGGAGTTACATATGGATATTTGCACAACATGCAGCATTCATTAAACAGTAATTCTCCTGCATGAATGTTCCAGATAATCTGTCCCATTACAGATACAACAATTTTTCTTCCCTCTGGTTTCATCTTGATGCCTTTTCATATGATTGCAGTTTGGTACAGTCCTTTTTTTTTTTTTTTTTAAAATTTGGGCAGTGGTTTTCTGCAAGATTTAGTGATATGGGTGTCTGTTTCCTAGTTTTGGGATGATCTGCCATCAGAGCCTCATTGGTCATCTCACTGGCTCCTTTTACAAAAGCAGATATCACTGTCAACCCCAGCACCAGAAAAAGCTTCTAGTTTTGAAAGCTCTGCCTGCCACATCTCACCTCCACTTTTGGCACTTGTGGCGTTGACAAAGACATCGGGTCCTTGTGGTTTTTGATACAATTTTGTTGTCCATGCAGGGACACTTTCAGTAGCACGAAATATTCTCTCATCTCTCTGTTGCTGATTTGCATGTCTTGTTTATGCTCTCCTGTGACTGGGCTCTAGATCTGCTACTTTCTATGCTACTTCGTCTGACAATTTGTACAGACTTCTCAATACTTTGCCCAGACATTACTGCTTTTAGCATTGTGTGGCTTCCAAGACTGGGCATATGTCTATTGCTTTTTTGCAAGCACAAATCTTTCCCCCTTAATGTCCTCTCTCCCAGCCTTTTGTCAGTCACATGGAGCACAATTTTGTCCCTAAGCATATCATTTTCAGTAATCTCAGACTCTTGCTGCTGCTCATCCCATCTCAGTTGGCTATACACTTGTCAATCCCATTTGTTCCAAGATGATGAGGAGAAAATCGGTGCTGCTCAAATACCATGCTCATTCTAGGGTTACAGTGTTTCCTAAATATTTTCAAAATGTCCAGTAAAATACATTTTGTCTTCTAACTGCTGTACTGTTAGTGTTGATAGGCTTCAAATGCTTCCTCACCCACGATGTGGGGGAAAAAAAACAGAATGACCAGACCTAGAATTTTTCTTCTATTTTACCTGAGGTGAAAGTACCGTTCCCCTCTCTCCAGTTCTCTGCTGCCAGGCAGTAGCTGCAGATGATTGCCCAAGTCAGGCTAGGATGCATCACCTTGTCTTTGGGGCGGTTTTCTGCCTCATGTACTCTTTCCCTCCATCTTCCTTTTAGACTAAATGTTGGAACACACAGTGCATCATATGAATATTTTTAGCATGATAGTAATATTCCGATAAAATTTGGGTCTGTTACTGTGCTAAGTTTTGCTAATGGTTCTTCAGACTGTGGCTGAAATCTCACATCCTACTTTTTGCTAAGGTAATTTTGCCCCCTTCCCTCCCCACCTCCCACTTAGCATTTTCCTACCAACTAGGAAGAAGCAAATTACCTGTGCTGTCACTGCTGTAAAGCTCCGTGCAGGGGAAAGCCATGCATGAGGCTCCTATCCCAGCCACACATGTCATCAGCAAGCTGGAGCAGAACCTGCAGGTATTGGGGTGAACCTCTGGCCGCCTCTCCTGTGAAGCAGGGGCAGGTTGCTGGGTTGGTCATGTGCCAGAGGTACATGAACAGATGGGCTGGAGAGCAGTGTACTGTCATAGCACATGCTTCCAGAGGAATGCATCATGAGGAAACAGAGATGCCCATGTCAATAATTCTTACAGAAAGCTGCTCGCAAAGGAAAGCAAGGGTGCACCATGTACCATCTGCAATGGTAGGAAAAGAGATTGTGATGAGACTAGAGGGAACATTCAGTGAGAGGGACTATTCCCTTTGCAGGCAGAAGGCAGGGGCAGAGTGTAACCAATGATGAGCAGCAGAGCCCTGCACCTTCTTTCTCCTGCAGTGAGACCTGAGAGATAGGAACACTGCATCCAGAGTTTCTGCTTAGAATGGAAAATGCAGAAGCAGGAGAGCTAAAAAATGAAAACTGCAAATGCCTTGAGGCAGACAAGAAGGCAAATATTACCTTTAGTCGTACTGAATCACAGAATCATAGAATCATTATGGTTGGAAAAGATAACTAAGATCATCCAGTCCAACTGTCAGTCATGTGGGCTGGAAGGGGCCTCTGGAGATCACCTAGTCCTGGCAAGAGAATATGGCACTGTCACACAGCTCAGTGCGCATGCTTGGGTGATAGCAAACCACAGAGCCCTCCTGCCAACAGCTGCATCATTCACATAGGTTCCCCACTGACCTCACAAACATGAGAAAAATAGCCACAGCCTTTTAATACTAACAGAGTCCTTATTCCATGCTGACTCTAGCTGTATTTTCAAGAAATTCAGTTAAGCCAGCTAAATGGGTGAGGAGTAAATCTTATGGGCAGCAGGGACACACATGCAGCACCCAGCAGCTTTGCAGACACAACATGAAGCCATAGCAGCTGTATTCACTGCTTCACCACTCAGTGCTGCAGCCCAGCCTGGAGCAACCATGCTGTTCCTACAGCCCTTTTTTTTAACAAGGGTGCTTCCCACACAAAGTGGTCAGACACTGGCTATGCACTCGTGAGGATGGAAAATAGGGTCGTGTTTTAATGCAGTCATATCCAACCCACAGCCTGCAGGCCACATGCCTGGCACAACCGGCCCTGCGGCCTCTACCTGACCCACACCATAATGTTGGGGGCTCTGCCTCGCTGAGTGGCCTGATCTGGGCCCGAGTACCCACCCATTGCTCACAACCACATATCAGTGTGTGATTAGCACTGCCTGGGCTGCTCCAGAGCCTCCTGTTACATGATGTCAGCCCACGCCATCAGAGGTGGATGCTGATCGTTTGGCAGTAGAGGTTGAACCTTCCCACCAGTATCAGCAGAGTCCCAGCGTTTGGTGTTCCTCCTAGGTATATGTAGGGAGTCCTGTCATGGGGTGTGACTAAGCACCTGTGGCAAAAGTAGTTGGCCAAGAGGGGATGCCGCGCTGTGAGAACGTGCTGTGGTAGCTCCTGCGCCTGGAGGCATCACTATTTTGCATACATTGTGAATTTGCACTAAATGTGTTACTTGACTCCTGCTCCTTTTTCTGTCTCTTAGCGCCTTTCTGAATGACATATCATGTGCATTGACCAGACTTTGTGGAAGTTATCTGCAGAAAGAGAAGTGATTATTAGAAACTCAGGATAGATGACTAGAGAATACATTTCAAGTGATTTAAAACTCAAAGAAAGGCTTGTGGGTGGGATTTCCAATAATGACATATTATTTAGTAGTGACCTTAGTGATCATTTCTGGAAATGAAAATTAATGTAAGGCTTATGGCCTGCAAATACAGGTCTGCTCTCTTATCTTTTTGCTATGGATTCAGTAGCCTCGTGAATATCCTATACATACCTGCTTTTCATTTATTATTGATCTTAGGCATAAGTAAGACTTTACCTCACTGGTGAACTGGTGGAGGAAAAAATAAAGGAAAAAGCAATTTAACTGGAGCTATCCTTAAACAGAGCATTTAAATATCCCTCAGGGTGAAAACATTACAGGGTTGCAGGGTCATAAGTCCCCCTGACTTGGGATCTACACAGGGAGCAGACGATAGCTCTCTCTGCCTGAGTTCGCATCCCTCTGGAAGCCATGACTCATGGTAGCGTAGACCAATGGTTGTCTAGCATAGCAGCAAGGACTTGGGCTCAGAGGTGGCTCTTACCTAGACATCTCAGGGAAAGCATTGTGCTGAGTTTTCTCTACATGAGTTAGGTGCTCAGTTCCCTTTCCACAAATCAGCACTAACCCAAATGAACTCTGACGCTCCTGAGATGGTCTCTGTTGCCCTTTCCTCTCCGCAAACATCTTCTGTTTTTTGAAGAGTTTTGTGCTGGGGGAGGTTTGTGTGAGGACATATTATATAACCTTGCTTTGCATATGTGTTGCTAGTGGTTAATTCTGAAGTCTTGGAACATGATACCCATTCCAAGTCCCCTGACACCTGTACAGCTGAAGTAGAAAAAGACTTTATAGTATTATCAGATTAGTCATAGAGCACATTTAGAATATGTGAAGATTAGTCATTTAAAAGGTAGCTTCAGCTGTCTGGATAGGTCGGAAGAGCCTGATACTCCAAGAGCCCTTCATGCAGAAAGAATAGCAGCTGCTACCTTTAGGTGTCCCCAGGTGTCTTGCTGCTTTTCCTTGAAAGAACCAGCAAACACCAGCATTTTGTCTCAGATTATGTGGGTGAAATTCTGACTAGCTTTAGCAGTGATCTATTTGGTCCTTCTGAAGTGACTCTGAAAATAAGATAAGGCAAACAGTCATCTCTGAGGACATTGATAATAGGTGTTATCCTGGATGTATAAAGAAGAGGCTGATGGGAAAGGTGGCAAATGTGAAAGTGAGACCTGTCAAGTCTTTGAACATTCTACTGTATGTCAACAGGCAGGGGTATGGTACGAGAAAACCTCACACAATTCCTAGTGTTCAGAACAAGTCCCAGGATTCCGTATCCTTTGCATATCCTTTCATGTTTGTGAGTGATAGATATGAAACTGAGGAAGATCTTTGCAGTCCAGGTGGTCTCCTATTTGTTTTATTTGGCTCTAAGACTAAGGGATGCTTCCTAGGGAATTGTTGGAGGATCTACCAGCACTTTCCTAGCATGCCTAGAGGTGCCTCACCATTCTGGTGAGGTGACCAGAATGTCTGCTGTCCATCTTAGATAAGCTTACAGAAAAAGCTCTGAGCCTTGCTACTTACAGTGGAATCTCAAAATCTATGTGCTTGGTGAGACTATTTCTAGAGACACATGGATCTCTCCCAAAACTGAAGTTTTCCATGGATTCAGGCTGCTAACCATAGATTCCATCAGGGTAATTTACATAAATTTTCCATCAAATTTTTCCATACAAATTGCAAACCAGGTTGCTGAATCATCTACAAAACTGTTGTGCCCACTTAAGTTTTTTGGGGGGCCAAATGAAAATTGCCCTTATATACAGAGCAGAAAAAGTTCAGTAAGACTAAAACTAAAGTCTTAAATTCTTAAGTTTTAAAAATTATTAGCCTATCTATTATGAATTTAACTCTTATGCTTCAGATTATATAGTTAACTTTTTCCAGCTAATATCTGATTTTAGCATTGATGTTGACTTTTATAAAATGAATGCATGTTATTTGCTCTCTTTATTATGTCTGAAGCTGGTTTTAGCCATCTCCAAATGCTGCATTCATTTACTGATCAGTAATTGACCTTGGTGATTTATTTGTAGCCCTTGTATATGTAGCTCTGGTATCTTCCTTTTATTATATTTTCAAGTTCTTTGCTCTCTTCCCATGTCTGTACACCTCTGTGCTGCATTTTGATTCTATGATGGTCACACAAAATAGCTACTTGCTATTGCTCTCTCTTTTTCAAAGGCAACAATAAAATTTGGGGTCCTGCTCCCCTTTGGAGGTGATACCATCCAGGCAGCCATAATTTGTATTTAACAGCTTTATCAGTTATCAATATAGTTCCAGAAGGCTTCTTTAATAGAAACAGTATAGTTATTCCTTTTGTAGCAGGAATCTGTTTCCTTTATTCACTTCTAGCAGTACTGTGTGAAGCCTCTTTAATATCTCTGTTTTTTCAGTCTCCTTCAAAAATGACTTTTCATGACATTTTAAACTCATTTAGTTCTCTCGCATTTGATTTCTTACTCTTTTTTTTTTTTTGTAAATTAATAGTTCTGTTCTGGTTACCAAAAAATACACTGACATTCTAAGTTACTTCATTTTAAACAGATAAATTGTTCTAGTTGGCTTCACCTCATTTTTCCCTTTCTTTCTCAAACATTTCTTGTGAAACAGACTTGTCTTTTCCTCATGAAAGTAATGATGCTGCTATTTCACAAGTGTTTCCATTCAGGACACCAGATTACTAGACATACACTTGAATAAATGAGCAGTTTTTGTCTCTTCAATTTAAAATGCTACTTTTCTATTGCAAGAATATTTTTCTAATAGAAAGAAAGGTTGCATATTTTGTAAGACTTGGCATTTTTATTCTGATTTTTAATTCAGCTCCAGCAGCTAGGAAAGAACTAGAAAAGAGCCAGTAGCAATGCAAAATAGTTTTCTTGAAGATGGAGGAGAAAGAGAGCAGCTGATGGCCAATATCTGGAAGGGCAGAGAAAAGAGCCTAGATTAGGACACAGTGGACACTGGCAGTGAAAGGAGACAGTGTAAAAACCACACTGGTTAGTTACAGAATATGAATTACTATTGGTCTGCATAGCAGGTTGAACCAGCGCTCCTCCTCAGGGCAGCAACTGTCAGAAGCCGTCGTAGCTTTCTGCAGAAACATTTTGGGACCTTGATTCCTTAAGCTGTCATTTGGCAAAACATCTCAGTTCCAATTTCTTTATTAGGCAAAGGACATTCATCTGGGCTGGTGGGAAACTACAGCCTGCTAGCAAATGCATTTTAACACTTTTTTTTCGTTTGTTTGAAAAGACGTTAACTCCATTCTTACAACTACCTATGTTAAAGAAGCTCAGGTGGAACCTTGACTGGCATTTTGTTAGTCTGGACATTCCCTTGTATTAAATGGGTATGCTGTTCAGATGTTTTTTCTTGCCTGAAAACTACAGATACAGCAGAATCTGAGCTCGGACTGACCAAAGGAGTTGCTTGGCAAGTTGTGTCCTACATGTGTTATGAGAATTCTCTCACCCATGGGACTGGCAGATGCAGTTTTCTTCCTTCAGGTTACTTGAATTTTTTTGATACTTCTCTCACAGTCATGGTAGGGTGAACGAAAATGTGGAAGGAGCTTGTGGCTGCAAAGGAAGCCACTCTGGCCACTGACTCTTTGAGGTCTGCGTGCACATCAGCATTGACGTAAGCTGTAGCCACGCCTAAGACAATACATAGGCACATTTTTTTTTCCAAAGGAAACTATTCAAATATAGATTTAGTCCAGACACTGCACTCGGTGGCACTCTATAAATAGTTTATTCCTTTTGAAGTTTAAGGCGACCAAACAAGGAGCTGTTAAATGTCCTTTATTTCTCTGCTTTTAAGTAAAAGTACATATGGTCGCACATCAACCATTCACAGAGCTTTGATTAATATGACGTCTAAGCTGGTAAGCATCAAAGGAAAATGCTGTGTCTGAAATCATTCCTTCCTCAGACAGCAGAATTCAGCAGTGCCTTGAAGGCTGTGCTGTCCCTTTGCAAAACCAGAATTTCTCTTCTTTCATTTTTCATTGATTGAGAAATGCCATCTGTTTGATATGCAGTGAAGAGAAATGGAACAGATGCAAAGCCAGGAGACCAGATTGCCAAGTCCTGGGCTGGACCTTGCTCTTATTAAGAGAAATCTCCACAGAAAGAATTTGTTTTCATCCTGGTGAACTTTTCATTAAGACTCAGAAATGGTTGTATGATATAGCTCAGTACCATTTACATTTTCTGTAACAGCAAATTCTTCCTCTGTATAACAATTTCAAGGTCGGCAGAAGAACTGATTGCTGCTGAGAAATGGATAATTTTTCGTTTTAACCTGCAATAAAGTATTAAGCAGGTGAATCTGCAGTAACTTCAACTCTGTCCCCTGATGCATATGCATTATGATTTAGTCTATAATGATGCTATCAGTATGATTCAAATGATACAAGATACTACCATATATTCTGTAAATGTATTCTGGTCACTGACTGTAGTTATCTTTTGATTTAGCTCTGACCCTTTCCCCCAGTTATCTTTAGTCCCTGCCCTGCTTCCTGTAATTACTTGGCTCTGGATCTTGTTCTCTAAGACACAGCACCATACCAAAGGGGACAGTGCTCTGCTGTCTCAAGGAGGTACTCCTTTTCCAGATCTGAAGCTGACTGAGGCATGTGGATGGACTGCATTGCTTCTCCTTGTCATTACCCACTACAGTGGGTATACCAAAGAGCCACCAAATGGATATTTTGTCATTATTGTTTTTTTCCCCCTTGGTTTCCCAATATCACTCTTGCTCCCTCTGCCCTCTCCCTGGGATGGCCTGTGAGGTCAGGTGTCCATGGTCTGCCTTGGTGTCAGGGGGGTTGAATGTGGGTGCAGGTTGGAGGTTTTGTCTGGATTGATGGTTAATCACTGTGCAAACCCTTGGACTAGTGATAGCTCCTGGTAGAGAGGAGGTTGTAGGGCTGCTGAGCCTTCTCCACTGAGGGGCAGTGCCCACAGGAGCCATCTCCCAATCTCTACCCTTCATCTGCTAATTCTGTGAGCAGTAGGAAATAATTAGCTTCTGAGTGGCATGGGCAGCTAATTTACTGCTCTTCACATCTGGGGACACACAAGGGCTTGCACGTGCCTCAATTCCTTTGAGCACAGTGATAGTCAGAATGAGCTCTCTTTTTCTAACGCCAGCCTCATTTGAGACAAAATCTTTGTACTGCAGTCACAGTGCTTTAGCAGCTCTGGCAATAATAATGACTTGCTGTTACTGAACTTGCTCCTGCTCAGCATGGCCAAAGGGTTAGCTTTTGAGAATATGAGAAGGTTCATATATTCCATTTTGTTTATTCAAGTGACATCTCTGAGTGCTAGCATATCACCATAAATGCTCTTAGCAGTAACTGCATTTTCCACCATGGTCTTCTGAAGTAGCAAATAAGACTTGAGAGAGATCTTCAATTAGAAAAGCTGGGAGCATGTGATGACCACAGATTAAAGCTTGTATCCACTACTCTATTACAAATTTTCCCCTTACTTAAGCCCTCTGAGTGCTGCTGGGTGTCCCATGGCAGTGGGGCTGCTCCCTAGACGTAGGCTGTGCATTTTGGCAGGTGTGTGGCTCTTTCCCTGGTGGGACTGCAGTGCCTCAGTGGGGTACCTCAGCCTCCTTCCCTGTGGGATGGGGCAGGCTCCTCATGACACCTGTGCTGTCTTGATGTCTCACTGCACGTGCTCTGCAGGTCACGCTTCCTTGTGACACTCCAGACATCTCTGGGAATGGAACATTAGCGCCTATTCAACCAAGAGGCTGCTGTGTTTTCCTAAGACATTCATTTAAAGAAATAACATGTCCATGATTACCATTTTTCCAGAGCACTGCAAAAGAGAGCTTCTCTGTTTTGCTTCCCTCTCTCTTCCACTCTCCCTGCAGGTTTCCAGCACCTTCCTGTATTGCACTCACCAGCACAAGATACGACAACTGAGGCTGTGTCAACCCTCTGCTGTTTTTCCAGCTCCCTTCTGGTATCCTGGGGGGAAATGCTTTACACAGCATGGTGCATTTCTTTCGTGGGGTGTGTAATTCTGTGTTTGCTGCAGGGACTACAAGCTGACGTCTGAGAATACTATTAGTTCCTATTCAGAGCAACCCATTCAATGATCCAGGGTCAGAACAACTTCTGTGCATGCCTATTTAGAAGCAGTACAGCCAATAGTGCTATCTAGGGCAGCTGATCATGCTCTAATCTGATACAGGTATCTTCAGCTTTGGAAAAGTTTGACCGGTGTGGGCCACTTTGCTTTAGCCTTCATAGCATTTCTGCTTCTAAGACAGGCTTTGTTAACTGCTAGCACAAGTTCACTTGACTGTTGTATTTAGGTGAATGAGCTCATCTGAAAATGAGTTGCAGCACTAATGGTTTAGACAGAATAAGAGCTGGAAGGAGTCACTGTGCATTTTTTAGGGTTTTGCAGATGCTAGGAACTCCTCTGTGCTCATGTGAATGTTATTTCAGGCAGAGCATACTTCACAGGTGTCCAGCCTTTTGGCTTGCCTGGACCACATTTAGTGAATAGGAATTGTCTTGGGCCACATACACAAAGATAGCACCGAAAATGATGCCTCCTAGTTATTTCCATGGAAACTACAACTGATACAAAGAGCATAATAACACTATTTGATAGGACAAATTCTTGTCTACAAAACACTATTTTTCAACACAGTCACCACTATTAGCTGTGCATTTTCACCAGCCATCAACAAGAACCTGCATGCTGTGCTTGTAAACATCTGCACCAGTGTAAGTGATCCACCATTGCTATCACCACTGCTGAAATGCACCACCCACCTCCTCACTGTGCTCACAGCCACCCCACCTCCTCACTGTGCTCACAGCCACCCCACCTCCTCACTGTGCTCACACCCACTGTTCTGTCTCCATAAACGTTCAGCAAGAGTCAATGAATGTCAGTGGGTGCCATTTTTTCTGCGTGGAGAACTCCCATGTCAGATGTCATTGGATTAGACTGCTCCTCTGCTGCTGTCTGTCGCACAGCGAAAAAGTGTAACGGGATACTGGTGGGAAGGTTCACCCTCTACTGTCATACCACCACCACCTGCCTCTGACTTTGTGGGCCAACATAACAAAACAGGAGGCATTACTTTCGGAGCAGCCTTCGTAAAATATACAGTATTGTTACTATATAAGTAACAAAACTTATTTTAATTTTTAATACTTTTCTTATAACGTTAAAAAAAGAGAGGAACAAAAAGATAGAACAAAAGGGATATGTGACCTCATTTTGGTGAGAATAATGCGTCAGTCTGGTTCAAAGGAAGTGGTTCAAATTCTTTGCGAGGTCTTGAGGTGTTCAACAGAGATTTTTGGTGAAATTCACTATTCCTGCACTTGATCCTTGACAATTGTTCACAAATGTACGTACTGCCAAAAAGTGATGACATAAACAAGGTGTGGTTGTGAAATGAAGGATATTTCTGGATATTTCTCTCTGGAGGAGAGGCATTATGAAAGTCTGGTAAAGAGACATGGTCAGATTTTTCAGTTAAATATCTGATTGCAACTCTATACATTCCATACGAAAATTTGCAGGTCATGTATTTATACCAACTGAAAATGGTGTTGTAAACATATATTGATGATTTTTTTCTACAGTCTTGAATTCTGTTCTCAAATCTGTGTATCAGAATGGAAAGTATGGCTGCATGCTTTTCATTGCTTGCAGGAATGTGTTTAGGCATTGTATCAAAATGCATACACTTTTTTGCCATCACTTGAGTCAGCACTGCACAGCACTGCCTTCCCCATGCCCTTGTTTCAGTTGACACAGCGTTAATAGCACACCAGTGGTTTGGCTGTCACTGAGTGATGGGTGCGTGATGGGAGAAGGGCTGCTGCCTTTATAGTGGGGTTGGGGATGGCCACATTGCCAGCTGTGCCGGGCTGTGGGTTGGACTTGCCTGTTACTCTGTGAAGGTTGTTGCTTTTCCCTGAAGATGATCTCACCAGGCAGCTTGGTTGGCTCTTCCAGTGTTGATTAATTACATTACTCTATCGCATGCTGTTTAAAAACCCAAGGGAAAAAGATTAACTGTATTACATTTTAACTATAATTAAATAAAAACTGATTTAGCCCCCAAATTTTAACTGTATCAAAAAAAAAAAAATTAAAGATTTTCTTTAGCCTCAGTTGTGCAAACTGGGCTTGTACATGTTGCCTTCTTGGCTCCTGGCTGACTTGTTACAAGCCTTGGATTATCCTCTGCACTAGGTACGGTTTCCTTGCAATACCTCACAGCGTGCAATCCAAAAGAAAGTCAAGACAGAAGGAAACAGTTCTATCCTTGGATTTGTCACGCTTGCAGTGGCGATGTACCATCAGGCATGGGTTTTACATAGAAAGGTGTACTGAGACCTTTTTTTATGGAATAGTTCAATTGAAAGGGTGATATGAAGATCTTTGAGTCCAACTGCCTGATCTCTTCAGGGCTTACCAAAAGTTAAGAAAATTAAGGAAAAAAACACGTCACAATAGTTAGGCTCTGAGATAGCCCACAAACTTGCAGATGCTATCTGTCTGATAACCTGAGTTTTTGTGCTACCAGGAAAAACTGAGAAGTGATAAGCTGATATATTCAGTTCTGATTTATAATAAGCCAATATAGCCTAAAATGTGAAATCTTATCGGTTTAAAGAAAGTAGTTATTGAAATTATGATGCTGTATGCTGTTCTCCTTAAAAAGTATGGATAGATGGCCTTTTGGCAGACAATACCTATCCTCCCTACTGTCATTGGTTTGCCAAGTGTCAGAACTTCTCAATTCATCTTAGTATCTGCATTGAATTTTTATTCTGTAATTCTCCTCACAGTGCAACATGTGGATCTTTTTGCCTAGCACACACTCTTCCTTGACCTCTCTGTAGTGCTTGTTTATCAGTGGATGAGTGGGTGTGTAAAATACAAAACATCTTATTGTAAGTTTTGTTGGTGTTGCTAGAAGTCACGGTTGTGGTTTTTGCAAGCCCAGATTCTGAAAGCAGAGCTACAGCTTAAGTCAACTTTTTATGTCTACAAACTGTGATTGCAAATGCCTTTCACATTTCTGATTCATCTGGATCGGAACTGCCATATTTATTTCCATTTCAGCTAAAGCTAAGTCATTAGCGTCTAACAAATATATATGATGCTATGATATCCACAGTATTGCAAATCAGAGACCTGGGCATCACATCGCATACAAAAGGAGAAGAACTGTAGTGAGTGGTACACATAGGCCCCTGTTCTTCTGTCCCTTCTCACACAGAACACTTAATTGATGCCTAGGAAAGAGAAGCACAGCTCAAATGTATGATGATGACACAGGTTACCTTCTTCCAGTGATTTACATTTCTGGGGCTTCTGAACCATAGGCTTGTGTCTCCCTCTTCAAGTTGTGACAGACCCTCTAGGAGTCTAATCTGCAGCACAGGCGTGCTGGGTAAGGGAAAGGCCAGGCAGGACATTGGTAGCAGAGAAAGTGTAGAGGGGGTGTGGCATTGTTCAGCCCTCAATATTGGGAAAAGTTCTGAGAACATGCTCTCTTTCAGGTAAGAGTTGTCTTCATCTAATTCTGTCCAAATCTGCAAAACACTGCTGGAATCTCTTTGTAAACAGAAGTTTTTGTTTCACCCCATCTGGACATGCTGTTGAGAGGGCAAACAGAGAGATTTAATAGGCTCACCTTGCAGTAACATTTAAAGAAATGCATTTATTCTTTGAAGAAGAGTGAAAACATGGAAACGCTGTATAACACAAAGTACTTTTCTTTTGTCGAGATGATTTTTTCCAAGCTGAGTGAAAATCTTGCAGAAATATTGAAGTATCACTGTGCACTAGGATAGGGGCATTGGATGACAATAAAAGTGATTCTAACTCTGAATGTGTCCATTCTAATGTTGATGACACGTGCGGTGAGAGCATTAGTGGTCATGATCGTTATTCCAGTCATCTAGTCCCCCAAGTCTGCAGAGCGAATGTGGTGGCCAAGACTTTTGTAATAAAATCTTGGAAAAATGGAAAAATATTGACCTCTTCTGAACCCAACAGTAAACAAGAATTTCCCTCCTTGTGCTGGAGGTAGCGGTTCTTCCCATAGTATATCTCTCCTTGGTTCCTGGAATATTCTTATCCTCCAGTGGAGGCATGGAGGCTACTGTGATGATTCATAACTTGTATTTTACATCGTAAGTCAAAGGAGAAAATAGTAAAAACTCTACCTTAATTATGAGTTTAATCAAAACACATGGCTCCATTTCTTCACATGGTCTGTCCTCTACATCTGCTGTAAAAACATGAAAGTGCTAGCCCTGAAATGTGGAAGAAATAGAAATGCCTTTGTGCTCACCGTCAGCCATTCACCAGGCCCTGCATCCCATGTAGACAAAATCAGTGGCTGCCCCATGTGTGCCCCATGGCACGCTCTGACATCTGGATCTTGATACCATACATTACCAAAGAATGCATCATCCAAACAACCATCTTTTTCCATTATTTTATTGTTAGAGGTTTACAAAAAACAAGTAAATGAAAAAAAGACAGCCTGGAGAGGGACAGTAAAAGATTACCTCTGAGCAGACTGTGAGAGTGCAGAAGAACTGCCTGGGTCTCAGCCTCCCTTCAGATGTCTCTGGAGGACAGTAGAGATCCTCTTGCAGGGTGTATTTTTCCCTAGAAGAGGGGTGCCTTGCAAGACTTTTCTTCAGACACGCTGTGCATCTCTTGGTGCTTCCATTTCCAGTGTTATCTGGTTATCTGCTGTCTTCCTCTGAAAAGTGCAAGAAATGAAAGGTTTTGTTTCTGGCCAGGCTGAGGACCCTTTTCAGTACATGAAAGAGGCACTGTTTTGGAGGGTTGCCTGGGCTTTTCGTGGCTTCTCCTATTACGTGGGGTGCAGAGTGGAGATGGGGAGGTATTACTGTGCAGACATTAGCGTAGACACTATTTCTGCTGACACACTGCTGCCAGCTCTCCCCTTCCCCTGTCCCAAGCTATTTTCAAGGATAAGGAGTGGGCTCTAAGATTTCTAAAAACACAACTGTGATTGCAGCAGAGGAGTATGTTTTCTGGGTACATTGCCGCCCACAGGGAAATTGAAAGGTTTTTTTGTTGCTGGATTTTTTTTTTTTAACTTGATTAGAATCATTTTGTACCTCTGTAAGGGCAACTGGAGCAAGCCTCATGTTTGCATGTGCTGTGTAATTAATGGAGGCATACAATACACCTAAATCCCCAGATGTGTATCTGTGTCTCAGTTATCTCTGTAAATGCCTGTCCAGTTTCAACACTTTCACAATCACATCATTATCTCTCCCTGAAGCCTGGCTCCTTTTTCTCTGCCATCAAGATTCAAACTCAAAAATACACAAACAGGAAATAGAGATCAGCAGTAGCTTTGAATCTATCAAGATCTGTGGAACAGGCTCTGAGAAAACAGCATTCACCTCACTTCAGCCCCTTGAGCCAGGAAGAAATTGCATATTTTTGAAGTTCTTCAAAGCAACAGACTCTTGCCTGTCCAGACTGTAGCACAAACGGGTCACATTTCTGGGCAGAAGGTGATCTGCTGTGTGTGCAATGTGACCTGTGATCCTACACCCACAGCTCTCACTGACCCTGGTACCTTGTGCAACAGGGGCACTACAAACCAAAGAGAAAGAGCAAAAGCTTTAGTTCTGGCCAAACACACAGAAATTAATCCCTCAGATTGCTGCACATATACAGTGGCATCCAACCCTAGAGATTAATTCAGAGCTGCCCTGGCTCCAGTTCCTATTCCATATGTGCTCCTGAGTTATGCAAGCTCCTAACAACTCCGCTGATGAAGCAAATCTTCCAGGCTTAGCACAGTCTAGACTTAATTTTACTTCACAGTGATGCCAGGACACCGTTCGTCCCATGGCTTCATGCTGGCTTTTCCACACAGCCGCCTTCTTTTCTGCCTGGAGGGGAAGGCAGCTGTCTCCTTGTGGCCTCACAGTTCTGACTCTGCCTCTAAGTTTTGCCTCCTACCTCAAGGTAGGAGGTGAATCTAGGGTAAAGCATAGCTTTCTGGTGTCTGTATGGGAGGAGGAGAGCATCTGTTTCTTTTGATCATGATGTAAGAGAAAGTGCAAATAGTCCCTTCTCTGGTTGGAGGCTGAGGAGCTGTCTGAGGGACAACATTATGTGTCTGGGGTGAATATTGTTAAGAATAACACCACCTTCATCACGGTGTGCCTATACAAGAGCCCATGGACTCTTCATTCTATGAGCCTGTTGCAGAAAGCGTCTGTAATGCTTTTGCAGTAGAGAAGAAAAAAAAGAACCAACAGAAATCTTGAGTAGGGGTTTTTGGAAGAATATGAGGGCACGTAAAAAGAGTATATAATCCCATAAGACTAAGCATGTATTTGCTCTTCCTTGCAGTCCTGTTGCTTTTCCATTCTTCCAGTGTTCCATCTCTCCATCCACCAGCATATTAATATGGAAGTGAAACACTGGTACTGCCAACCTTGAGTAATGAGTATTTCAAAGATCATGAGTTTTGTGCCAAAAATACAGGAGTTCAGCTTTAAAATAATGAGATTTTTAGAAAATCAATATGTCTTGTGTTTCTTTGATTTGCTTTCTGGTATTTGACTCAGTAGTAACCTCACAGCTTGAAGTTTCTTTTCCTAGAAAATGGAAAGTGTCTTTCCTTCCATGAACCCAGTAGCCGGGACTAGAAAGAGAAAATGAATATATGCCAAATATCAGTAAAACTTATGTGTCTTGTTGACAGTGGAATGCTGATAAGATCAGTGCATCTATAAGGGCATGAGTAGGCTAGTAGGGAGTCTAGTAGTAAATCACACCCCTAATGTAAAGAAAATACAAATGGACCTTTTGTGGCCTCAGAATTTGGTAAGATATCCAAATACTTAGCAGGCTTCAATTTACTTGCAAAGTCTAAACAGAAGAGCTCTGGCTCCCTCTGTTACAGGTCCAATGTAAAATACAATATATTTCAGCATCATTCTCCACGTGTGAAGAGTGAGAGCAGGGTTTTGTATGTATGAATGTTATAGCAGCACATACGTTTCTGAACACTTCAGTACCAGAATGCTTTTGACAGCATGGGGAGACTGGAGGGGACAATGCATGATGACAGACACTGATGATGGAATATTAAAGAAGAAGATGGATGCAGACACCTGCAGTAAAAAGCACCGAAGAGAAAAGTTTTCAAAATATGCACTTAACTCCCTACGCACATAAAATAAAGACCTAATAATTCTTTCCCTGATCCAGTGGATCTGTGTCCTGGATGTATATTGGCTCTTGAGTGCTTCCTCTTCTCCTGATGTTGCAGTGTGGTGTAGGGGCAGACACAAGAGACCTGGCATTCCCATCTCACCCAGTCCCAGCCACAGGACAGTCTTGCTCTGGGCTATGGCCTCAGAGAGCCACTGGTGAGAGAAGGGATAGCACTGCTCCCTGGGGTAAGGGCAGCCTTGACATGTCCATGCATCCCAGCCTCAGCACAGGTTAAGAACCAGTGTTCACTCTTCTCCATTTTCCTTCCCCAGGGTGAAATAAAAGCAGTGCTTTTTATATATACAAAGATGGAGGATGTTTTTTGCCATGCTCCTGTCCCATCTGCACTGATGACTTTGCTGTCTGCTAGCATAACCACATTGCTGCATCTCTTTTCCTTGAACAAGCCACTTTCATATAGATTTGGCAGAGGACCAAGATTGTGAAGAATAGTAAATACGGAAAAAATCTGTAAAATCCATGGGGAAGAGGATAAACGGTCCAGGCTAATGTGCCAAGTGAAGGAAAGACAGCAGTGCTATGAGGCTGGCCTTTGCTCTGTGCTGGGGAATCTCTGCTGCATATAGATTGGATATGAACCAAGATGTGCTTATTCCCCTGAGGGTAAAACCACTTGTGTCAAAAAAATTATCCATATATTTTGAAGAATTTTTTAATTCACATTTTGTTGGGTGTGCAATTTTTGTTGTCAACCATTAAACCAAAAAATCAAAAACTGGTGCTGAAATGAACTCCTTTCTAGGAAGAAATTTTTGAATCTGTGTAGGACCAAGTTTATCTTTCTCCAAAATAATTGTGTTTGAAATGTTGCAATGCCTTCAAAACTAATATGCTAACAAATCCTGGGAACTTAAGCCAGGTAAGGTTGACTGGATAAAGGAGCAGAAGCAGATTGAATTCCTGGCAATGTGTGTATTTGCAGTTCAGAAATCAGAGAATCAGAGAATCACAAATAGTAGGGGTTGGAAGGGACTTTTGGAGATCATCCAGTCCAACCCCTTGCTATAGCAGGTTCCCTATAGCAGGTCGTCCAGGTGAATTTTGAATATCTCCAGAGAAAGGGACTCCACAACCTCTCTGGACAGCCTGTTCCAGTGCTCCGTCACTCTCACAGTAAAGAAATTCTTCCTGGTATTAGTGTGCAACTTCCTGTGCTCCGGTTTCTGCATGTTGCCTCTTGTTCTATTACTTCATGCCACTGAAAAGAGTCCACCTCCATTGACTTGACTCCCGCACTTTAGATATTTATAAGCAGTGATATGATCCCTTCTCAGTTTTCTCTTCTCCATGCTGAGCAGTCTCAGGTCTCTCAGCCTTTCCTCGTACTGGAGGTTCTCCTGGCCTCTCATCATCTTTGTGGCCCTCTGCTGGACTCTTTCTACAAGATCTCTTGTAGGGAGTACAAGGGTAGAGTACAGGGGAAGGATCACCTCCCTTGACCTGCTGGCCACATTATTTGTAACGTGCCCCAGGATACCATTGACCTTCTTGGCCACAAGAGCACACTACTGGCTCATGGAAAAAAATGTAGCTGTAGACTTCATAATAGTGTTTCATGGGAGAATAATTCAAATTTTATGCCTTGAACACATGTGGCTCTTTCTTAGCTTTCAGTTCTTCCTGTTGCATCTTGGATATTTAAAGATATACCATGGAATTACCTAACTGACCCATTATCTTCACTGGGGCTCAAGAGCATCTGAGATAAAAAATCCATTGCATAAAGCACTGCTGACACCTCTTGTAAGAGGCAGTCCTTTTTCCCGAGGATTTACAACCTAATTAATCAAGCAGAGGCTGAGAGGAGAAGGCAGAGGCAAAGCTTTGAGATACCATTTTTAAGAAATGGGAAGAAACCTAAAGAACTTCCTTTTCTCAGCATTTAAGATTCTGGGGACCTTTTTTCATTGGAAAAACAAGGCACCTCACAGTCAGAAAGGATTGAGAGGTATCCACGTAACAGTCTTCTCTCCATTGACGGTCAGAGGGAGTTTCTCCACGAAGGAGCCACCTCTTGGTGCTCTGTGCTAAGTGATCTGTCCAGGGTGCTACCCTTCTGCCTCTCTCACCCTGTGTCAGCACACAACCACGACACCAGCTCCCTAAGGCCATCCTTCTCCCTTAAATTTCACCTTCCTGGTGCTGTATATTTTGACTGGAAGCTTTTCAGAGCAGGTAGCATTCATTTTTTATAGTGCGAAAGTGTATTTTATCAATTTGTCTTGTATGTAAATTGTCTGTGCTGCTTCAGCTCAAACTTTCATTAAAAATTTACCACGTTGAGAGCAAAAAATGTGAGTCACTTGGCATTGTCTGCTCAGGAGCTCCTGCCAGCCCAAGCCAGGTAATACTCATAATGTGGAGATGAGGTGTGTCTGTAAGCAGCACTCCCTTGACCGATCCCTGACAGCTTAACTTTACAAGGCAAAGGCTGTGGAGGACTCTCTCCCACATTATGAAAATCAGGCCTTTTCCACCTCATTTACATAAATGAAGAGTTGTACAGGTCCCTCCTTCCTGTCTGTTGGGAAGGATGTTTTAGTATGTTTGCTGAACTGTTAAACAGGTAACTACTTTTCAGAGTGATTTTGTTTTCTTGTAATTGCAATTAGACAGTGCTGGTTTTAGTTCTTTAATACAGCATGTTAAATAAAAAAAATACAAAAATGAGATTGAGTTAGTTACCGTAGTGGGTAACCTCTGGGACTGCAATCAGTAAAGAAGCTATTAATATGGAGAAAAGTTCATTAATATCAGCAGAGAGCCAGAGAGCCCCTTTTCTTTAAGCAAATAGGTGGCTCATGAAGGTAAGTTTTTTTTCAGAAGCTAGATATTTTTCCTATCACAAACAGTTGAAGTGCCTGTATGTTTCTGTGCCACCTGTCTGTATGGGATGTGTGTGAATTGCATTGTGTGTCCTAACTTCCAGAAGAAGAAATAAGAATAAAGGATTTGTTTACTCATCAAAATTTCCATGAAGGATAGGACAAAATACTCCAAGTAGCACAGACGTGTTGCCAGCTATTGCTGTCTTTTATGAAGTTGAACATTGCTCATATCATATATACTGAACTAGCACATACAACATGTAACTTTTATCCTATGGTATGGATCCCAGCTCGGACTCAGCTTGGCTGCTGGGATAAAAGGGAACAAGAAACTCTTTTACAAATATATTAACAATAAGAGGAGGACCAAGGAGATCTCTATTCTTTACTGGACACAGCTGGGAATGTGGCTGCCGAGGACAATGAAAAGGCTGAGGTTCTCAATGCCTTCTTTACGTCTGTCTTTAAAAGCCAGACCAGTTGTCCTCAGAGTACTCTACTCTTTGACATGGAAGTCTCGGATGGGGAGCGGAATAAACCCCCCATGATTCAGGAGGAAATGGTCAGAGACTTACTACTTCACCTGGACTGCCACAAGTCCATGGGGCTGGACAAGATCCATCTGAGAGTGCTGAGGGAGCTGGTGGAGGAGATAGCCAAGCTGCTTTCCATCATCTGTCGGTGTTCCTGGTCAACTGGAGAGGTCCCAGAAGACCGGAGACTTGCCAATGTGACTCCCATCTACAAGAAGGGTCGTAAGGAGGATCTGGGGAACTACGGGCCTGACAGCCTGACCTCGGTGCCAGGGAAGGTTATGGAGCAGATTGTCCTGAGGGAGATCACATGGCATTTGCAGGACAACCAGGGGCTCAGGCCCAGCCAGCATGGGTTTGTGAAGGGCAGGTCCTGCTTGACCAACCTGATCTTCTATGATCGAGTGACCCACCTGGTGGATGAGGGAAGGGCTGTTGATGAGGTCTACCTAGACTTCAGCAAAGCCTTTGACACTGTCTCCCACAGCATTCTCCTGGAGAGAAGCTGACTGGAGGGCCGGGCCCAGAGAGTGGTGGTGAATGGAGTTAAATCCAGCTGGCGAACGGTCACAAGTGGTGTTCCCCAGGGGTCGGTGCTGGGGCCTGTCCTTTTCAATATCTTTATTAATGACCTGGATGAGGGCATTGAGAGCACCCTCAGTAAGTTTGCAGATGACACCAAGGTGGCAGGAAGTGTCGATCTGCCTGGGGGCAGCGAGGCCCTACAGAGAGATCTGGACAGGCTGGATCTCTGGGCTGAAGCCAACCGGATGAGGTTCAACAAGACTAAGTGCCGGGTCCTGCACTTTGGCCACAACAACCCTAAGCAACGCTACAGGCTTGTGGCAGAGTGGCTGGGAGACTGTGTAGAGGAAACAGACCTGGGGGTGTTGGTTGATGCTCGACTGAGCATGAGCCAGAAGTGTGCCCAGATGGCCAAGAAGGCCAATGGCATCCTGGCTTATATCAGAAATAGTGTTGCCAGTAGGAGTAGGGAAGTCATTGTCCCTCTGTACTCAGCCCTAGTGAGGCCGCACCTCGAGTACTGTGTTCAGGTTTGGGTCCCTCACTGCAAGAAAGATGTTGAGGCCCTGGAGCGTGTTCAGAGGAGGGCGACAAAGCTGGTGAGCGGTCTGGAGCACAGGCCTTATGAGGAGCGGCTGAGGGAGCTGGGATTGTTCAGTCTGGAGAAGAGGAGGCTCAGGGAAGACCTTATTGCTCTCTATAACTACCTGAAGGGAGGTTGTAGTGAGCTGGGGGTCAGCCTCTTCTCTCTTGTAACTAGTGATAGGATGAGGGGGAATGGCCTCAAGTTGCGCCAGGGGAGATTTAGGCTGGACATTAGGAAATTCTGCTTTTCTGAAAGAGTGGTCAGGCGCTGGAACGGGCTGCCCAGGGAGGTGATGGAGTCACCGTCCCTGGAGGTGTTCAAGAAACATTTAGATATAGCATTGAGAGACATGGTTTAGTGGGGTTATTGGTGGTAGGTGGATGGTTGGACTGGATGATCTTGTAGGTCTTTTCCAACCTAGCTGATTCTATGATTCTATGATTTGAATTGTATAGCTGAGGCTCTGGTCCTTGGCACTCATCAGCCATCTAATCATCTGCCCTCCATTCATTTGCTGCTGGCTGGCAGTTTTGTAGCTGACCCCAGCTTTGTGAAGGGCTGAGGTGAAGGAGGCTGCTCTGTGGTGAGAGGTGACATGTTCACATTTTGTTCAGCGCTTCTTGAGTGGGAGCTCCAGAACCTGATAGACACCTTACAAACTCAACCCTGTGAGATTGTCCTGAATCTTGATCAGTACTCTGTGCAAAGCACATAACATATCCCTTACATTCCTATTGCTGGAATGTGAAGCATTTTTCTGCAATACCTTCTTTGCTAGTATTTTTTCTCTTCTTCCAAATGTGATACAAAAATTGTGAAGATCTAATTGATCATCACCAAATATACCAGACATTCTTAAGAGAAGGTGATGAGAGTGTGTAAAAAGTTAGAACATAAAGCATGCTTGCAAATCTTAGATGCTGGCCCTCTGTGAGGATTTTGGAAATAGAAATTGCAGATTTCTCTGATTTGATGCTGAATAAATGAAGAATTTCTTATCTTGTATCATTTAGTTTCATTTGAAAACATACCAAGCATACCACGGAAAGTCAGAAAATGTTTTTGTCAGTCGTTTACATCTAAGGATGTTCCTTTTAATGCCCTAACCTGGCACTGCCTCCTTGAAAGGAGACCAACTGAAATTCCAGATTTAGGCTGGCAACTCCATGATGTATCTAGAATGTGGGTGTAAGAATATTCCTGGCTCCTGTGATCAGAGTAAAGGCTTTCTGTGGCTGGAGATGTTGGACAATAGCACTTATTCCCAGTCTGACTACTTATCATTTTGGTCAAACTAAAGCTCTCAGATGGTACCAAGCAAACTTTTTCTGACAATCCATATAATTTGAGATTAGGTCCTCTACTGTTCAGTTAAAAGATCTCACGTCCACATGACACAAAGAATATAAAGTCACGCTGCCAAACAAAATCAATCTCCAACATACTGCCAGGTAGTATTTTTTTGTGACAGAAAGCTTTTTGTTTCCCACCTTCTGAGTCTGGATTGAGATGATACCATGCTACCCAATATATTGGCTAGCACATGTGGTTTGGATTGGCTTGGAACACTACAGATCTGGGGCTGGGGCCTGGGGAAGTGTGGTCTGTGTATGCCACCTGGGAACTGGAATATTTCAGCTATAATTGAGAAGAAATTCTGTTCTTGTTTTCTCCAGCTGTCCATGCACATTAACTACACAGTGAGAGATGTCACTGTTCAAATGAGCTTTCTGGTGCATTGCTTTTGTATGCCAAACCAGAAAAAGCACTTACCCAGCAGAGGATGGAGTCTGGCACTCTAAGGGACATCACTAGAAATGTCAGTCCAGCAAAAACCACATTTATCCATGTGTAATCTAGCACAAGATGCAGGACCTTTCCTGTACTTCCTCTGGTATTTCTTCAGTCCTGCTATACTAGCTCATGTGTGAAACACATGGAGATAATTTCAATGCAGTTTTATGAAGTACAGAATTGCTTTGATATTGCTTCTGTTGACCAGGTGTTTTTGTTGGGATGAATGCCTTCATATGGCTTCAAGATGCTATAAATAATAAGCCCCTCTCTGAACTGCAAGAAAAGATGTTTGGGCTGCATTAAAAGAGGAGTGGTCAGCAGGGAGAGGGAGGTGGTTGTCCCCCTCTACTCGGCTCTTGTGAGGCTCCATCTGGAGTACTGTGTCCAGGCCTGGGGCCCCCAGCACAAGAAGGACGTGGAGCTCTTGGAACAAGTGCAGAGGAGGGCAACCAAGATGATCAGAGGGCTGGAGCACCTCTCCTATGAGGAAAGGTTGAGGGAACTGGGCTTGTTTAGTTTGGAGAAGAGGAGGCTCTGGGGAGACCTCATTGTGGCCTTCCAATACTTGAAGGGAGCGTATAAACAGGAGGGGGATCGATTGTTTGTGAGGGTGGATAGCAATAGGACAAGGGGGAATGGTTTTAAGCTGAGATAGGGGAGATTTAGGTTAGATATTAGGAGGAAGTTTTTCACACAGAGGGTGGTGACGCACTGGAACAGGTTGCCCAGGGAGGTTGTGGATGCCCTGTCCGTGGAGGCATTCAAGGCCAGACTGGACGTGGCTCTGGGCAGCCTGGTCTAGTGGTTGGCGATCCTGCACTTGGCAGGGGGGTTGAGACTTGATGATCTTTGAGGTCCTTTTCAACCCAAGCCATTCTATGATTCTATGATTCCATGATTCCATGTTTTCAGAAATGAACTCGGCACTGGCCAGTCCTTTAGATGGTATGAACTGGCTTCTGTATCTGTAATAGTCTGTGCTTATTCTGAAAATTATCACTGGACAAAAAACTTGTATGTTTACCCTAAGCATGTCAGGCATCAATACTTAGCACTTGAACCTCAGGAGGTATAAATTGGTCTCACTCAGCTGAAGGCATCAGGAAAACATAGATACAAACTGCTTCCTTCTTCTGCTCTGGATTTTTGTCCAGGAGAGCCAACAAAGCATAAAAATTCAGCCTGCAACACAGATGTAACTTTGGAGAGCTTGTGCTTACATTACTACCATTAGAAGCAATAGTCCAAATAAGTTACTAGGAAGGGAACAAGTCATCTTCTATTTTGACTTTCACATAACAAAAAAAATAATAATTGCAGGTATTATCATTTCTGTACTCAATTGTAAATTACGCTTTGTTACATGGATTATTTCAGCAAAGAAATGTACTGTGCTCATACTTTGTATGCTTAGATTATTTATATTCTCCTTATTTTACAGAAAGAACTTATTTCTGCTAGGAAATGCAATAAAACCCATTGATTAACTGAACTCACTTATCAAATACATATGTGGTTGACAAGAGCCACTTAGTATTTCCTGAGCAGGGAAGAGAATTCAGCATTTTCTTGTGGCTTCTATTAGTCTCTGCATTAAACATTCATGTCATTTTCTTTTCTTTCCCTTACTTGTCTAATAAATATACCATTAGGCCCATTAAGCACCAAGAGTTAAGTTGTTTAAGTGCAATAAGATATGCCCAGCAAATCGTAGACTCCTGAAGTATTGGTTTTCTGTCTAGATACCTTGTATTTTCACAGTCCCTTGAAACTCCAAATCCAATCATCTCTGCAGCAGAAGAAAAGTAGTTGAAACATTAGGCACAGCTTCATCCCCGCAGGAATGAACAATCGAAAGCCAGGCACGCTTGCCATGGCATTCTACAAAGGTGCATGTATTCTGCTTTAGGGAAAAAAAAAAAAAGCTTTACTGTTAGAATTAAAAATCTGCTTCATCTAGAGCTCTTAATGTTACTGGACTAGTAGGAAGGGAAAACACGTTTTCTATGTTAGTTGCTCAAACACTGTGTAATAAAACAGCATAAGTTATCTGGCAGATAGATACATGGCTTGTGGGAGTTTTGAAATCCATAGCTCAGAATCGTTCCTGACTTAGGGAAACCTAAAAATGTCACTCCTCACCTTAGATTATCATTGCTTCTGAATAACATTTATTTTTCAGTTCATGCTTAGCCTGTGCAAAGCACTTTAAGGTCTTGAAGAAGAATAGTCCCCACATCAAGGAGCAGGTGAATATGCCAACATACACTAGAAAAAAGAGGACAAGCGGTGATTTATAAAAACGTTACTTTGAGTCATTGTAAGAAATAGAGCTTCTTTTTAGGAGGACTTTGAAGTGAGGGAGAGTAGAGCCTTTGCTGGCAAACCTGGGCAAAAGAAGCCCTGAGCTGCCTTGAAAGAAGATAGAAGGTAGTCATATGGAGAATGCCAGCAGGTTCTGGAACTAGAACCAGTGAAAAAGGAGTGAGATGGAAAGTAGGGTGGCAGCCAAGGGAGTGCATGTGCAGAGGTGATTGCTTTCATCATGAACCAGAAGACAAGAAGGGAAGTGGGCAGGACAGCTCCTTTGTATAGAATAGTTACGAGCTCCTGATTGGAGATCAGAATTCCCTGGAAACCTAATTGCTGGGTGAGAAAATACAAGTTTCAATAATAGATTACCATCTGGAGACCTTTCTGCTTTTGTTTCTGGATGCCCTTTCTGTCAAGTGAACTACAAATCTGTTCTCAGAATTCTCATGGAGATTATGAGCAGCTGTCAGTATCTCATGGGTCTTTTAGGAACAGCTTAGGAGATGGATTTCCACCTCATCTCACACTTGGATTAACAGAGAAATGGCAGGTGTGCTGTCTTTTCAGGCAGCTGTTTCTTGTCTAGGTCTTTCCGGGCTGTCACTCGGGGACCTTGTATTTATAATCTCATCTCTAGAACACAGGTCAGCAATTAACAAGTAGAGATTGTGTCCCTTCTCCTCCAGTTTTGTTGTGCCTGTGCAGTGTGGTGTGTAGAGCACACCCATACCCCTGGGCTCTGTGCATTTGTGTTTTGTCATCTCACTTTCTGCTCTAAAGAGCATCTTCCTGGTAAGTGGCAGAGCATTACAAAGCAGAGGTTGTGCTTTTCCTGTTGACCATAAACAAAAGTCTGTCTTGTTTTGGCTTTGAGAAGCCCTGTTACTTTCTCATATATTGTGGATGCTGACAGTTTCAGCTACTCCGTTGCCCACAAAACACCTGGGACTTTCTCTAGCAGACTGTTCACATTCTTGGAAAGGGGAGAATAATCTCTTCACTTCTCCATCGCTGTGTTGCTGTTTGTAGGATGAGCATTGTCCTTAGCTAATGTCTAGCTGAAATAAAATCTTTCCCAAGGTCCTTTGAGTACGAGCCATTTTACTCAAATTAGAAGGTTCCTATTTCCTTGCAAAACAGAGACAAAAATACCCTTGCTAAAGCTTTCATTCTCCAGTTTCTCTGAGGATTGTAATTGTGTTGACTGGAAGTACTCCTTAGCAAGGAAAGAGCTTGACTTTCTTCTCACGTTCTCCATGTAGAAAGACCTTCTGTTTAAGAGGCAAAATAGCATTTGGCTGGTCATTGTTCACCAGTCTGTACACAGACATGAGTCAGTTGTTGCATTAAGTCAGTAGAAGCTCTTTCAGCTTCAGAGAGCTGCAGGATCCATGGCTGCCTGAATATGCTGGTTGAATAGCAGTGAGTGGGAAGACTTTGCTGCCTGTGCTGGCTGGAGCCTGGCAAAGTGAGCTGATATAGATGGACAGTTGGACTGGATGATCTTGGAGGTCTATTTCCAACCTTAGTGATTCTATGGTTCTATGATTCTATGACTTCAACAACCTACCTGCTTTTCTACCCTGAACCCAAGATTCTGTTGGAAAGCTATGCAGGGCAGTCCTTGTCAGAGACACCAAGCATATTTTGCTTGATTTGTTCCCTCTGCAAAGATGTTGTAATGCAGCCAGACTTGAAGCCACATGTGAGAGACCTGGATGGGTGCAAGGGATGAAGTCAGGTGTGTCTGGGATAAGGCCATGCACAAAAGCCTGTGAGGAACAGAGAGCCCCAGGCATCATTCTGCTTCCTGCAGTTTGTCAAATTCTTTGTCAGATGTGTTGTGCAGGCAGCATTTCAGGGAAAATCTCTGTGTATGATTAAAGATTTATAATATCCCTAGTCTGCTGTCACTAAAGGTTGTGAAGTACTTTTTTAATTAAGATTTTTTCATCAGTTATAGATATTAAGCAATGAGTAAATGCTTATGAATGATTTGGTTCTTAGAACAGAATCTTAGAAAAAAAACCATTTAAATTTCTATGATTTAGTTAATACATATGGGAACTACAGGGATCTTCAGCCAGAAGTTCTAAATTACCAGGTTCTGCTGACCTGCAGAGCTAAGCTGAAGATCATTGTGTACAAAAATCTGTTCCATGGGTAAAACTGGGCAGATGTGGCAAACTACTGTTCTGCACAACACAGGCTGACACAGCAGAGGCAGCCTTGCAGAGTGACAGGGAGACCTCCTGGAGCACACAGTATCATTTGTGTTGCATATGCTGAACCACTTTCCATGCGAGTGGAGCAGAGGTTTGGTCAATGTGGAGTGCAACACATCTCACACTCACTCCCCACTGCTGTTCCCACCTGTTTGAGAAGGGCTGTAGGATGGGTTGCCATAGGAACTGTGAAAAGGAAGGGAAAACACACACCTGAAACCCCACTGCTTCATTTTGGTACTGCAGGACGGTAGCTGGGATGCAAAGCACAGGAAATGCATCGCCATCACTCCCGCAGCTCAGGAAGGCAGAGTCGGTGCTGCAGGCTTTAATGTGCCTGGTCTGAGCAGCCCCTGATGGTGGGATGTGGAGCTTTAGCAGCACCTGCACAGGCACCCACAGCTGTCAACCAATCTGGAATATTCAGCTTGATCTGCCCAGGGCAGCTTTTGCCTGGTAGGAGCATCAAGAACCTCCTGAGAATCTGCTCCTTTTGGGTGTGCAAAATTCAGGGATGTGCAGTGCAATGCATTACCCAAGTGGGCAGGCTGTTCAATCTCCATGGATTTTTTTCCAGTCTTCCTAGATGGGTTGCCCATCTTTGCTTCCCTCTGCTTTCTCTTGACAGCCATGGGGAAGCTCACTCTTTCCATTCCCATTGCTGCTCATCACCAACAAACAAGCCTTTGCCTCCTGTACCTCTAGGGCCCAGGCTGCCAGCACGGACCAATGGAGCATGATTACCCGATGCAGAGAGCATACCTTGAAGTGAGTGACTTTCATGGAGAGTATGAAGTTCATAAGGCTGCCATTTGCCATCAGATGCCACCACCTCATGCCTCCCAACTTAGGCCCGCACTGCTGCTGATCATGGAGTCCCAGAGTCTCAGGCTGCACTTCAGAACACAAAATGGCAAAAAGCAATTTATTGACATTTATAGACTGAAAAATATGTTTGGTATTACAGTTTCTGTTTATTAAAAATCTGCTAGTAGAAGACCCCTGCTGATGTGAAGTACTTTCACTGAGATTAAGACGGTCCAGCAGCTCCCAGCAGCTTTCAAGGGAGAGGAATGTATGGCATCCAAAGGCAATAGCTGTGGTAAACTGAGAGAAATCTGCAGTTTTCAGAAAGGAATGAAGACCTCTGTGAACTGCGCACTATAGTCTGTACAGAAAAGTATTTGTAAGGCACAGGTGATGCCTCTCTCTTAAATAAGAATTCACTAGAGGAGGGCTATTTAAATTACTTTCTCTGTTGAAAAGCAGTAGTATTTTTCAGGGCTGACCCTGAATTCCTAACAAATTGCCTTTGATGCCTAATAAATTGTTGATGAAGGTGGAATTCTGCAAGTTGTTTACCCACCACTTTCTACTGGTCTGCTCTGACTGTGAAATAACGTTGGGAGTGTACCACAGACTTAGCATTTACTTTGCATATTGGTCTCAAAGAACAGAACAGAATTTCTCTGGTTTGTAGTCTGTGAGCATCAGAAAAATACAGCTGTTATAAACTTCTATCTCTGTTTTTTTACAATCAAAGGAGAATCACTCCACAAATTTCCTACAACCTATTTCAGTGGAATGTAGCTCTCTGAAGGATATCAAGAGATTTGTAATGAACTAGCGTTAAAGGAATGGTGGAGTTTGGGAAGCAGACTACTGGGAGCAACACTTTAGAAAAAAATTAGAAAATAATGAGTGTTTTTTTTTTTTTTTTCCTAAAGGCCATGTTTCTTTTGATCCCACCAAAGCCTATAAATGTATGTTGGAACATACCAGACCTGGTAAAATCATGGGATCTATTCCCATGCTTTCTGAAATTGTCCACACATTGCTCTGAACCGTAGCTGAGAGGAACAAAACTCGTGCAAGTGAGAAATGAGGTATATCCTTGGTACCTCCTCTCTCCTTTCCTGATGCTTGCTCTGTTTAATTCTCTATTAACAGTCCTTGGCTCGTTGAGGACTCTTTATGGAGAAAGGGAAGATTTTAATTGCTTGAGGTGAGTTAGTCTGAGAAGCTGTTCCCATAGAACTATACATGGAACTATACTGGGAACTTTAGTCACTGACCCTGATTAATCCTCTGGGTTTCAGGTAGTCCTTTCCTTCAGTATGGCTGCTGCTAGTGCCAGCTCAGGACCTTGGCCTGTTTACTTTCCCTAGTACTTGCTCACTCTGCCTACATACTGATGTGGGGAAAAGAGAGTTCTTGGACATCGGAGAATTGGAGATGGATATTAAATCCGCAGTATCTTCTGATCAGATGATTGGCAAACGCTATTGTGCTATCAAAGTGGCTGCTTCAGTGTTTCTGCCCTATTCTTATGCCATGGTACTACAGACTGTGCATGACATAAAATAAACAAAATAAAATTGGCATCCTTTACTTCACTCCAGGCATAGAGGTCAGGAGCTGTGCAGCCTGTCCTGGATGCATGCCTAGATTTGGAGCTCATCATTATGTGATGAGATATTTCTGCTCAGCATGTAGTCTGATGTAGAAGGATTTCTGTTTGGGAGCCTATGTAGTCAAGATGTCTCAAGGGGAAAGGTATTTAAAAGCACTTGTCTGTACTGGGTGATTAACATTTTGGGAAATTAAGCAAATCTGCAGTTTCCTCCCCAGTATGCAATGCAACACGTTTTCTGAGAGTATACTGGAATAGTATTTGAGATTGCATAAAATGGTTTTTGCATGTAGCATATTTTTGAAAATTGTATTTCACCTGCACTGATATATACACTTGAGGCCACAGCACAGATATGTAACAGAAAGAGCCTTCGGATAACAGAACGGCGCAAAAAGGATGCATTGCTCAGAAGGGAAGAGGAGAAACAGAAAGTACTCTGGTTAAATGGCAAAGAGCAGGAATATATTCACACGAAAAAAATTGTTTAAGAAATGGAAATCTAGCTCTTGTAATGCTAATGGAGTGGAAACTAATCTTCTCCTTATATCTTACCTGCCAGAGTGGAAGCAGGATAAAAGGAAATGTGAAGAGCAAGTAGCCAAGGATACCAAGGGCAATAATAAATTATTTGAAGTACATAAAAAATATGAAGCTTGCAAGACAATCAGTGATTGTATTAGACCATTAGAGTGTGAAATGGTCAGTCACATTGTAGGGAGGCTAAATGGTATTTTTGCCTCAGTCTTAAAGGCAAAAGTAATTGGAGAATACATATTCTGAGTTTATTTTTTTCTCCAGCTACTGTCCAGTGAAGATGAGCTATGACAGCAAAGGTCTCAAAAACCCAAGATATTCAGTAGAAACAAATTACTAAATTGAGATAACTGAAGCAGGATTTAGAGTAAAAATGTTGAAATGGTTGTAGTCCACCCTACTGTTGCAGTACCAAAAGATGTTGGAAAATATAAGAGCTGTACAATCAGAGCAGGCAAGGAAGAAGTGTTTCTATACTCATTTTGCATCTGGGAAGTTGAAGCAGAGAGAGAAAGCAGCTGGCCCTTATGGGAACCATTGTCAGGCAGGAGGTGCAGAGGGAGACTTGCTGGTCCCCCATCACCACACCGTTCTTCTCCCCATGGGCTTCAAGTCCGCTTGTGCTCTTCAAGCCCATCCCTCCACCACCCTGCTGTGCTGACACTTGGGGCTGTTGGTCCCCTTCTCTCTGAGAGTACTCCTCAGTACTCAGAATATCTCCCCCAAAAACCCTTTCCATTCCTCTTACCAAATATCCTTGGAAAGACCCATAAATCCTAACAAATCAGAATTGAAGTTTTTAAATGTGAAAATAGCAGTGGACTGAATTTTGAAATGCCTAACCAATTCTAATATAAATCAGCCTGGGGAGTTCTTTGACATTTGAGGCTTCAAAATTACTGGAGATAATTAAATTGTTGGAGGTAAGGGGCCTTTTTGCTTGTTACCTTTTTCATGCTTTACTGCCTCATAAATCATACTTCCACATATAACATCTTGTCACATCAAGCCATTAACAAAAGCAGGGCATTTTCTATTTCAAAACACAGCAGTGATTAACAGTGCTCATACTTGTTAAAAAGGATCCCAGCATTGAACAACATGAGCTGCACTGCATACCAGGAGGAAGGCAAGAGAAAGCACCAAAGACAGAATTAGAAATCATTAGATGTGTGTGTGAGGACTGGGCAGGAAAGGGCCTGTGGGGCTCTTTGATGAACCTAACACACCACAGGGGAAAGGACAAGCAAGAGTGATGTTTGACTCAGAAATTCTGATAGCTTTGATCAGGGCTGTTAGAGGACAGGAGGTGAAGTTCAAGGGTCTTGTCGCATAGTAAAAAGAGGTTGAAAAGTAGGAAACAAAGAGCAGGCAGGAGCGGCCAGTTTTCTGCACAGAAAGCAGTTGGTATCAAGGTGCCTTAAGGAGAAGTACTATGGTAGGTGTTCCTCAACACGTTTAATAATGACCCAAGTGAGGGGGGCAATGGTTAGGTTGCAAAATTGCTGATGGTTCAGAATGCTTTAGATGATTGAGGCTGAACAGCACTGAGAAATGTCAGAAAGCCCTTAGCAAACCTGATTGTTGGGCAGCACAGTGGCAGAAGAAACTAGTTTTAGATAAATGCATTGTAAATTGGCAGTGCACAGTGAAAAGTATATGTGAAGCAACCTGAACACGCTGGAGGGTTCTGATTCACTATCAACACTATCAGGGAGGGAAGGGAAGAGAAAATAGTTCTCACTGTGGGGAGTCCATTTTGCTGAAAAAAAAAAGGAACACATGAATGATTTGTTTGGTAGATCAGAAGTGAAATAATAAGCAATCCGGAAATTTGGTCACAAAACCCATGGGCAGGCATATCTTCATCTTGAAGCCTTTATTGGCATCTAGTCACTTATTCTTCCTGAAGTCACAAAAAGGAGAGGTGCAGGTAAGGAAGCTGGTGGATATGACAGACACAGGAGGAAGGAGAAGCATGACTCCCTTCTACAAGAGATTTTGAGGGCTGTAAGATAACCTGCTCTTCTCTCTGTGATGGAAATATGATTAATGAAACAGAAGTACAGAGAAGAACAGTGGACAACAGGAGCACTAGAAAAATCTGGTGCTCAAGCTGTATCTTGCATTATCTTTGTCCAGAAGGGCTTAACCTCCAGCCCCATTTTATCCGGCGTGGGGAAAGCAGCAGTGACTGCTGTGCACTGATCACCCACACTGAGACTGAGCTCACCTTGGCAGGGCCTCAGGGCAGCCCTCACTCTACCAAGGCCTTGTCTGTGTGGCCATGCATATGGTTCTCATATCTGTAAGCCTTCAGCTGCCCTGCTTCTTTGCAATGCCTTTTCAGAGGGCCTTCTTGGCACAAGAAACTATTCAAGCAAGTATCTGCTTCTCTACCAGAAGGCTGGCATCTACTTGGAAAAGTCTAGTTTCTTCTTTCTAACATAAAGATCCCATTTGGAGACACACTTTGCAAAATCACTTGTCTCTGCCTGACCTGGATAGACTGGATCATTAGAATTGTGCAGTTTGGGCCCTGGGGTCACTCATTCCATCTTCTAGCCTGGGCATTTCACAGCTCTGAACAAGACAAGTAAGCAATTTTCTCCTTATTGGCACCTTTCTCTACCTTCTCATTAAATAGCACTCTTAGGGCTGTGCTGTGACTGAGACACTCTCATTAGGCCATGCAGAGTGGACAGCAGAAGTGTTCAGCCAGGCATGGGTGGTCTAAGATGGTTAGAAGGCTCCTCAAGGTGCTCCTTCAGGGCATTGTTTGTAGTGACAGAAGACCAAGCAGCTTCAGTTCATGTAAAGCAGGAAAATGGCTCCTTGCTTCTTCCCCTGCAGTTTGACTCAGAGCTCCTCTGCTTCAGCCCACAGACTGGACACATCATGGGGTTCCCTCCTCCACAGAATACAGTCTATCCAAATGACGCTGACATGGTCTTGGCTGAGTGACACATGTCAGAGCTACAGGAAAGGCTTGAGGTAAAGATTTCAACTGTTTTGTGTTTCTCAGATGTATATAATACTAATTAAGTTCAACTGACTTGTTAAACGTCCTAAAAATATTTCAAATGTATCAGTATGGTCCCTAGGCAGCCAACAAGTCTGTGGAGGTGTTTTGTGGACAGTACCCTGCTTGCATGTCATGGTGACTGAGCAGATGAATGATCTGCTTTTCTACTTGTTCCATTCATCCATGAAAAGCTGAGTCCTCTGAGGGAATGTGACAGACTGACATAGGATTTATCCCGTGGAAATGTTGTCTTGGGTTGTCTTGACTATGTCACTGCAGATGAGAGTGTGGAAGGCAGCCCGGGGGCTTGTCTCAGTGATGTGGTATGTCTGCAGTCTGCAGTCAGCGCAATGTCAGGCTGCGTTTCCACAGTTCTGGTTGCTGTTTTTTAAATTCTGCTTCTTCTCCTTTGACAATTCCTCCCGGCCAAAACTAACAACTGTATGAAATGGGTGGTCCTCCAGGAAGATGTGGTGTGGGGCAGTGGGAGAAGGGGCAAGGCTTGTAACAGCAAACAGGCAATGGCAGGTCTGTTGTGCACCATTTCACTGCATGAGGTTTGATGCTCACTGCACATAAGTTTGTTAACAGGATTTGTAACTGATGGAGTATCTTTACTTTAATGATAAAAGTTACTTTTGGGGAAAAAAACAGGCACAGATAAATTAAGTAAAGCGAAGTCATGTAAACACTAAAAAATATTTCAGGAAATAATTTCTCCATGAAGCATCTGTTTTCTGAGATGGCTGGATAAATCTCTCTAATGGACCCCAAGCAGAGGCACAAATGTCAGGAGACTCTTCACTCTCCAGGAAGGGGTCATTGTGTAAGAGCCCTGCCTGGAAGAACGCTCCCTCCTATTGGGGAAGTTGCAGTTGCGGTCTGCACCAATAATGTAGTATGCTCTACAGGTCCTCTTTCAGTGCTCAGCTAGGTGATCTGGTCCCAGATAATTCCCTGCACTCAGAGCTGAAAAAAGGAATTGGGAGATGTTGCTGGTTTCTGCTGAATCATGCAAGGAAACTTCTCAGCACTTCATATATTTAGCGAAGTTTGAGGTCTGATTCTTGTGAAGAAAGTAGTAAACATCGCATCTACTAAAAAATTCCGTGACTGAAGGCAGAGAATTACCAGTGGGTAGTATGATTCATTGTTACCCTCACTGCTCATGTATGAGACAAAAATAAAGAGTTTCAAAATAATATATCTCAACCTATGAAAAATATATTTAAAAATCAGTACCAAAATATGTCTGTTCTGGGCAAATTTCCCCTAAAAAAAAGGGTAGAACAGCAGTTTCTGTTCTAAAATAGAATAGAATAGTTTGGTTCCATTTTCTCCTACAGTGCAGGAAGCAGCTATACTTTTCTCTAAGAAGGAAAACCAACCATGTAAAACATGGGGGGAAAAAGGATGCTCGTCTTTACATCAAGCATGCCCTGGAGGTTCTTCACTACTACTTCTTTGCAGTAACACTTTCTTGTCGTTCGGCTGCTGATGCAAGAGCCACAACCTCATTCTGGCTCAGTATACATTCTGGGGGAAGACATAAAGTGAGACAGCATGATCCCAGACATCCTGACCCCACTGTGGTGGGGACATATATAGTATAAATCAGATGAGGACTCTACCACAGTTTCAGCTTTTCAGTTTGACATTCGTGCTTTTATTCCATTGGTAGGGAGGACTAAGCATCCTACCTGCAAAGATCAGACATCAGTGCATTCATAAAAAGGGTATAAGTAAGACAGATTGTCTTTAGGACAGGTTTCCTAGAAAACTGAGGTATTCCACTGTCCCAACCTTATGCTCTTTATGAAATGAACATTGTAGGCAGAGGGCACATCCCCCTGCTCTGCTGTGAGCCTCTTGTTTTCTGCCTGTGGTGTGGGGCTTGCTCTGCTGCGGCTGCTTCTGCTCCCCGAGGCCCTTCCCATCTCCTCCTTTCCTCTGCTAACCTTGGCCCTGGCCTACTAGTGGAAATTTTCCACTTCAGTGTAAGACCTAATATTTCTTTCCAAGATGTTGCATGTATAGGGTGTTCAAACCTGTCTAGCAGTCTGATTGAAGCTATGCATGCTAACTTGTCTGACCTCTGCTCCTCTTCAGCACCTCAGCTTGTACACTGGTGCATTTAGCCTGGGATAAGGACCAGAGCAAAATGCTTGTAACAAGTTCTGTTCCTCTCCTTCCCTTCCTTCACTGTTGTAACTTGAAAAGACTGCTTCTCCCTTGCCTTCTCAACCCATGCCTGCCTCTTTGGGTTTGCTCCCAATCTCTGCAGTAAGGTACGAGCTTCTGACGAGCTCTTAGGGACTGACCATTGGCAATAGGCCCATTGGCATGCATCAGTGGCAGTAGCATTCAGAATCTCTTTGACTTCTCTGAGATGAAATGGCAACAAATAATGGGGAGCTTGAAAGCTCTGGCAGGGTCCTCCTCAGAAAGTGTCTGTCTGCCTGTTATGATCATGATGGTTACCTCACTGGGAATAGGCCTCTCTGTCTCAGACTCTTGGGAGCCACTTGAGAGCACACTGAATGCAATGGATTTGCTTTTTATCAGCCTCAGTGAGCCTTTAGACGTGTTTTCAGAACTAATCTAGAGGCTCAGCTTTTTGTAAGGTGCGCTCACTCTAAGTCCATTACTTTCCAGATATCCAGCCCGAACTATTCTTAGGATGACCCGGCTCTTTTTTAAAGCTCACCAGGATGCAGGCTTGAGCTGTTCCTTCAGCTCTTTTATTGATCTTTACTTCTTCAGCAGCCCACCTGTGGACGTGAGCTGCATCTATACATCCTGCCACTGCCCTTTGTCTATGGTAAGCTCTTTGTTTGAAATTGTAACTTGCTGTCTTTCAATAACCTCTGCTTTCCTTAAGGCCTTTGATTTGGGTGCATGACCACCTCACACAGAGCCCCCAGGACCACAGGTGGATTAAAAAGGATGAAAGGCGCTGAGAAGGAGGTAAAGAAGGAGTGCTGGTTTTGACATGATCAGCAGACAGGTGATGGTACAGCGTCTGTCAGCATGCCCCCTCTTCTCCTCGCTGGCTGCAGGAGGTGGGTGGCTGGCTCCATGTGTTCAGGAGCTACAGCAGTGGGGCAAGCAGAGATCTTCATCTTGATGCATGCTGTTGTACACATGAACAAGATTTTCTGCCATGTGGCTGCACCATCATTCTGTATCCCTGTCTAGACATCAGTTCTGTAGATTCTGGGAAAGGCAAACGCCTAAGAGATGTGAATTTTCTCCAGACTACCCCCTGATCTGTCCCTACATTTCAGTGAACATTTCAGGTCAGCAATCCAGTTCTTTATCCTCTCTTGCCACTTTCTCTGAACTAATTAAATGCAAGCAGTCCTTTTGATCGTGCTACAGAAAGTGCATAGCAAATGAGTTGTACCATTGAAAAGTAAGCCATTATCAGCACTGGTTGCAGCACAGCAAAATGCCTTAAAACTATAGCAGAGAACATTTTAGTTAATAGGTATTAAAACCAGATATTTATCATAGTACTGACAGGCAATTATAATGCTGATCTCTGCTCTGGCTGGCAGCAACAGTCTCCAGACTATGGAATGGTTTTTGACTTCACTGAACAGGTCACAGGAGGGCAAAGAAAAACCTTTCACTGCCACCAGCAAATGACTGACTATCCCAGAACTGCAGTGCTGAAGGTACGGTGGTCAGTTGTCATGGGAGAAAATCCCCTGGTGGCTGAGAAACTGCATCTCTACCACATTAAATAACCGACAAAAAAAAAAAATGCAAAGCCAGGTGAGCTAGGATTTCTCTATCTGTTTGTACACAGGTTACTAACAAAGTGGATGTAGCACTTCTGTTGTTTAGTCTCTGAGGGTGAGTCGCTTGTAAGTGAAGCTCTGTTCTTCCTGGGAAAAAAAAATAAAGAAATTGTGGGGAAAATGATAAATGCAATGTGGGAAAGCTGCTTCTCAGCCGACTGAGGATTTTTTTGTGATTCTTTCTCCCTTCATGCCTGCAGTGTTATTTTGAGTTACAGAGTTCAAGTGCAGATAAAGACTGTTTTGGAAGCTTAAAACAGGGAATCGTTTGGCCTCTGCTGAAGGCTGTCAGCTGCCCGGTTCATTTGTTTCCTCTAGTTCCAAATGAATTGTACTGGAAATACCTGGTAGTTTATTTGCTGTTTGGTGTTTAACAGCATGGTGTGGAGGATGTGCTCTGGTATTACAGCTGCTCGGTTGGTTGGTTCAGGTACGAGCTCAGAAGGATTCGCTGTATGCCCCAGCTGATAGAGGTCACAGCTCCACTCCCAGGAGATTCCTAGCAGCATTTTACAGCGCAGGTACAACATGAAGCTACACAGTAACCTCACACTTTTCTTGCTTGCAAAGCAAGCCCTGTTAAATGAACAAACAAACCTGTATCACAAGTCTGTGCAGAGTTTCTGCTTTGATCCTGGGACTTAGATCCTGTTGGTAACTTTATCTTCTTTCAAGGAATATCTGTATTGCAGGCAGGAAGACTTTGATGGGCTGCTGGAGTGAGCAGAAAGGGTGGAGAGAGAGCATGATGCCAATGATGTGGTGCCTTGAAGAAGGATATAGCACCCATGTGGAGGCAGGAGAAGTAAATTTGTCTCCTTGGGATCACACACTTAAGGCATAAACTTGTTATGGATGTGTGAGCCCATACAATAATACTTCTTAAAAAATAACATCAGTCCAGATGAACATCTTTCATCCAATATTGAATCAGTAACAGCAAGTTATACCTCAGCTGTGCTAATCTGATAACCAAACTAGATTATTTTAACTGCCATCACTGCAAAGCTAATCCCTTGTCTGAAAAATGTGATTGCTCCATACATGATCACCAGCATTTACTATTCTGGTCTTGAGGAGTAAGGAGCTGTTATCCCAATGAGGAACGCAGCACAATCACACTGTCAGGAGAGATCTGACACTATGAGGAGCTCAAGTGCAGTCACACACAGATTTGTGAGTAATCAAGGGCACGGGGGCCTATTGTCTTCTTGATCTTGAGAAATGCAAGCCCTTCAAGCAAGGGCTTGAAGAGGAGTGAATGGCTCTTGTAACAACAGCATTTTGCTTTTTGACTATGAGACCTTCTTTGAGGAATGAGGGTGAGGTCTTCTACGCACACCTACAAGTCAGCTTACACTGACTCTAATAGCGGTGTAGAACTTAAATCACTCTTGAATCTGATAGAGGAATAACTCAGCAGCAGACAAGCATTCCTGGATGCTTCTGGAGTGCATTGATAATAACTATTTGAGACAGCGAGGATCTGAAGAGGGCGGGCACCCTGCTGGACCTGATTCTTACAAACAAGGAAGAACTGATTGGGATTATAAAGATGGAACTGCCTTGATCATGGTGACTGTGATATGTCCGGGATAATGTGGAGGTAAAAAAGCAAACAGGATAGTCACAACCCTGAACTTCAGTAGAGCAGGTTTTGTCCTGTTTGGGCAACTGGTTGGAGGAATCCTGTAAGACGTAAGATACTGTCCTGCAGAGAAGTCCAAGAAAGCTGGTGAATTTTCAAGGATGACTTCCTCCAAAATCAGGAATCAAAAACTCAGGGATGGTTTCCTCTAAGCTCAAAAAGATCAAGAAAACTAACAAGCAGGAAAGCAAAGATGGCAGGCAGCCTCTATGAATGAACAAACAAAATGGTTGTACATAGAATGTGGAAGGAGGAACAAGTGATCCAAGACACAGTCTGAGCATGCAGGAATAGCGATAGGAATACCAAAGCCCACATGAAGCTGAATCTGGCAAGGGAGATGAAGGGCTAAAGGAAAAACTTCAAAGTGCAGAAGCACCTAAGGGACAGCTAGGAAATATCTGGACACACTGGTCACTGCTAAGTTGGAGTGGGGACATGATTTTAAAAGAAATGAAGAAGACTGAGATACCAAACACCTTCTTTGTCTTGGTCATGTCTGGTTTTTAGCAATTTCAAGCCTTGTGCTGTTTGTAGTGATGTCATACTGCATACAGGCCCTTTCTGCAGTAGACGCGCTGCCCCGTCCCTGACGGCAACAGAAAGTTGCTAGTAAGCAAGTTCTCTCTGTACTCCTTGCAGAAAACCCTGTCTTGGCAGCCTTATACCCATTTGGCAGCTTTGAAAGTAATTTTCTATATGTTTTTATTCATGCGACAATGAGAGCAAAAGAAAGCCTTGTAAAAACTTGAGCTGCATTTTGTATGCTGTGTTTACAGCTTAAGGTGATTTCATTTGGTTATTAGAACCAGCTCATTGCTGTAGCTGAACGTTCAATACAAGGTCATTATATGGGAAATGGATGCTTTTGTTTCCTAGCTGTATGCTGTTATTCTCATAAGAAATGCTCAAGAGAAAGGTGCCACAATTCTAAATTTAGACAGATACACAAATAACACAGTCACATTTGCATCACTGCACCCTCTTTGTAAGTGGCTTCATTTTTAAAAAGGACTATGGAAGGTTGATATGTGAGGGGTTTTCTGTCAGCATTGTTGTGTTTAAGCAACTTTCCCCTTTGTCCCCTCTTTCATCTGTAACTGGTTCAATTATACAATGTAACCTTAATTATCTGAATATAAAATGTATCTCAGATTCTCATGACTCAGTAAACAAGAACTTGCTGAGTCTGCAAACACTACAGAACAAAGTTCAGATAGTCTCAGAAGCTGCAGTGCTTAAGGTTTTTTTAATGCATTGTTATTTTTTCTATTTCAGGATTTGTTTGTGTTTCTCCTCAGCAGCTTTGGAGCTCCAAGATGAGAGGAAGGGAGGGAGAAAGGAAGGAGGTAAGGGAGGACGGAAGGGAGGACAGAAGGGAGGCAGGGAGGGAAAGAGGAAGGGAAGGAGGGAGGGACAGAAGGAAGGAGGGAGGAAGGAGAAGGAGGGAAGGAAAAGAGGTGCTGGATGCACGTGGGATAGCTCCACCTATCATGCATAACTTGCTTTCATATGGTAACTATATATTTATGATTAAGCTATAAGTATGTATTAGATTTCCAAGAATGATAATACACAATTGATCATATTGTTTCTGAGAAGTTCTTTGCATATTTCTCTGCCCTTCTGTGCTTGTGTATTAGGTGTCACGAGTCTCTCTTGGTGGTTCTACACACCTCTTTCTATAGTCTTCCTCAGTTGCCCTTTGGTAACATCTTCCTTCAGGCATGCGCATTGCAGATTTGGCAGGGATGACTTGTTTTTTTCTTTTTCAGGTCTCACAGTTGTTGATCACACTGTTCCTGTTTGTTTCTTCTTCACATCTGCATTTACATCCCAGGTGTCCACCTGCAGCTGAAGCAGCACCACAAAAATTGCCTTATAAAGTTTACTAGTTACAAGTACTGGCCTAGTGGTTACAGCAAGAAGGAAAAGATAAATGGAGAAAAAAGGTCAATTCTGAGCCTTCTACTGAAATAGTCTGCATTGGCAAGAAGCAAAAGCTGTTTTGAGCCTGGAAGGCTGATACAGATTCAGTGCTGTCCCATGCAGTTAAGTTTATGCTGGGGTTGAAAACACTCAGGATATACTTGCACTAGGAATAAACAAAACTTCCTTTGCCTCACTGACTCAGAGAAAGACCTTCCCAAAGGATGTATTTTATGAGGAGGAGATGTGAGTGCAAGCCATCCCGATATTTTTGAGGACATCAAACACATACACCAGATCTTTCTATTTTTATTGATGCTTCATGAAGCAAGTAAGACGCTAACATGAGGTCCTCCAGAGAGACTCTGCATGGTTATGTAGAAGTATCAAAACAGAAATGCCATGCTTTTTTTACCAGTCAGAGTGCTGTAGGAAACCTGATACTGCTCACTGGCACTGCCCTTGAATGGCAGACAAATGGTGTTGTCCTCATCAAAGACATGTCTCAGATGAGCACAGATGTAGTTTTCTATTTAGTAGATGGTACCTTTTGTTATGTTGCTAATGCCCATAGAGATATTATTACTTCTATGGCTTAAAAGCAGTCCCTGCTTTGAAAATTGTGGGTGCGTGTATGATATTGCCTTTGATTCTCTTTTCTGCGGGGCTCTTTTATTCTCTCCTTGGTGTCTCAGCTTTGTCCTAGTGTAACATTTCTCCCAGAGGGGTGGATAGATTATTCTTGCTGTCTGAAGAAGCATTTGGCTGCTTGGAAACATAAACAAATACCCCTTCAGAATGTCACATATATTGTACTTTGGTTTCAAAGTAGAACATTAATGTTGATCTTTCATTTTTGATGAGGAAGTCTTAGTAATTGCTTCTGAGTATGGGAACCTAGTGTACATTTGATACACTCTATTGATTACACCTCACTACAATGAGATACAATCAGAATTAGACCATGATCATTCTGCATTTGATAAGAACTACATTAACACAGATCTCTTTCATACTGTATTAACCCGTTAGCCATATCTCTCCTCTGTTTTTTCCCCTTCTCTTCCCCTCTTCTTTCCTCTTTCAAAACCTGTCAAGAAATGTAGGCTAGTACAGTCCCTGAAAGCAGCAATCATGTTCCCCTGTGTTTATGTCTAGATTTATGTCAAACTACCAGGAAATGTGATCATTTGAGAGACTTGAAAACTCTCATTTTAGGTAGACTGTAAATAATAAGACAAAATCCTATATAGTTTTCTGATAATACCTGTTGCTTTCTTTCTGGGTAGCCTTTCAGACTCCATGATGTCCTGACTTCTATCAAATGTGCTATGTGACTGTAAAGCATTTGTGCATGTTGATTGAACTATGCCCATTTAGTGCAGCAAGTATGTGAATATTTTGCCAAACACAAAATTACAAGAAACTGGGTAGAAAACTGCTTTACTCACAGCTTCAGGATAGAGAAAAGCAGTTATTTACTATTTTTTTTTTGCTCTGACTGATGGCTTCAAGCACTTTGAGCTACATCAGGTTCTTACCATGCAGGGAAGTATACTGGTGATTTCTAGAAATGCTAATAGAAGGTAAGCATGTTCTTCCCAGTATAAGATAGAAACATTCTCCTGTGGTTGTATCTCTTTAGTTAGCAAGATGGCTGGAAACACCAAAAACACTCCTACCAATTTTTATAAAGGAGGAGTCTGGCATTTGCCACTGCAGAGCCTTTGCAGGGGAACAGTGTGCAGATAGCAACATGTGCAGCCAGCAAGGCACCTACCCCAAAACAGTCTTTGTTGGTGCTATGTATCTTCAGGCCTCTTTTCTTGCAACTGGGAACTGCCCTCAGGTGCAGTGGATCTTCTGTGTTGCTTTTTGTCACAGGTGAGACAGTAAATGACAGCCTGCAGTGGCTCTGGATGCTGGGCCTTATTTAAAAACCACGATGCATGATAAGCCTCCTAACTTGTGGTCCTGTCTCATGTCTCTGTATTAATTGGATGACTCACAATGTGCTGCTTTTCTTCAGTCTAGCTATCACCAAATTTATATTCATTCTCTCCTGGTTGCAGCTAGCTTCTGCCTGAGAGTTCAGAAGATAAATTATATTCTTTCATTGTCTCCTTCTCCCCCAACACATACACTCAATTATGTGCCGCTTGCAAAGATGTTCTATTTAATTTTGCTTGTTGTTTTTTACCCCGTGACTCCATCCTGTCAGCCATTCCTTTCTCACCACAATGCTGTGCCTATCTCACACACAGCTTCTGCACCAACACCTTCTGCACCTCTTTGTGCTTGATTTGCTTGTGAAAGGCTGCTGTGGGCATCTGCCACTACCAGCGGTGGTACCGTCCTCACACCTCTCTAGGCACTACTGTCTTGCTGCAGGGATCTCTTCTGTCAAATGCTGCCTATCCTGCCCACTTCTGGGAAATGTTAATGAGGTAGAATTACAGCTAATACAGGGATGAGTAGTGCAGCACAGCACGAACCAGAAGGAAATGGTACCATGCAGCTCAGTAAGGTTTTTCTGTCAGGAGACAGTGTGTGAAAAAAGATGGTGCTTTTCATTTCCTCATGCTGCCATCGCTTGTCATAACATTATACCCTGGAGAGAGATGCAGATGAGCAGTGAACACCTGAGCAATTGTCAAGAGCTCAAAAGTTCCCTGGGGCTGAACCAAAGCCAAATACTCTCCTATACTCTAGAACTAGATGACTGGTTGGAGGCCGAGTAATCTACCTAGATCACCCCATAAAACAGGTCAGGGTCAAATTTAATTACACTTGTGCTGACAAAAGTGAGTATTTAAATTTATGTATAATCTGTTCTGATCTCTACATTATCTCCTAATGGGATTTTTTTTTAGTGTCCAGTATACATTTTCCTTCTGTGATATTACACCTGTGACTTTTTGTTTTACCCACTCTGGATGTGAAGAACAGCTTTTTCTCTTCCTCTTGGCAGCAGACTCTTACACCTTGATGTAATCAGTAGGGTCTTTCTGTTCCACTGCTGGCAGGGGATGACCCACCCTCCATTCATGCTGTGGGAGATGGTACGAATAACAGTGACATTCTGAAACCTTCACTGGTATAAAGATTTTATTTCCTATGTCATTAGTGTTTTATTATATATTTAGAAAATGATATAAGATACTCATTGCACTATTTGAACTTATATTTGGGATAAATGTTAATATTAAACCTGCATTGTCATTATTCTCAAAGGCTACAGGTCTATGCAACTCCTCTCAGGTTGGTCAATCCCTCTGTAAGGATTGCTGAGTATAGCTTAGAATGAACCACTATAGCACAGTAATTCCATGTCTCTGTCATTCCAGACAAAGGGCTTGGTTTTTCTGTAGGAGGAAAATAGTTTTCCACAGGTTCTGCCCTTTCTTTCTTCCCCTAGCTATCCTTTGTGTATACAGAGCAAAGATTAACCTTCTAAACTTTGAAACTGAGATTACTACCTCTTGTTTAGCACAAGCCACAGCGATTCATGTTGGTGTAAGTTACAAAAGTGTTGCAGCTATATGTTTCTGAGCATCAGCTTCAGCATGGAGACATCTCCAGAGAGTGCTTTCCTAAGATTTAGATTTACCCTCTTCTCAACAGCATCCCCTGAAGGTCCACAAAAAAGGTGGAGTGTACAACAGTGTTGTGCAACCTGTACAATAGCAAGTATTCATGGTACAGATGCTGAACTTAGTCCTTGCATCATTTCTTTTTATAAACCTCAGTCCAAATACTCTGTTTTCCAGCTGGCCTAAGAATAATTAGTGGAAGAGTTTATGTTCTTCACCTTTTTCTATTTCAAAATTTGAGATAAAATATCAAAGTGACATTCAGGCTCAAAGATGGGGTTTCCACCATTTCTGAAGACTAATAATAACAACTTAATTACTGCTTTGGAAGAAAAGAGGAAAGAGCAAGGTACTTCTGAGAGTTAAATAAGTTAATTATCATAATAACATCACTGCAGTGTGTCTACTTCAGCACTATAACAGCTCTACTTTTGCTTTAGGTGGTCTTGTTGTACAGATCATTTTATCTCTAGCCACGAGCCATTGAGCACTACGGGATAGGTGCTACTCTTTGTTAGCAGTTCACATACATTTTCCCTGCAGAGCATAAAGGAGAACCTGAATGCCGTGGATGTGTCATCCAGCAACTAGTTTGTCATGTGTTTGGAAATCATCTAAAGATTTGTTAGAATTTTGAATGTGTGGCTCATCCTGGCTTTCAAAGAGAACATTTTCTTTGCATCAATTTGTGTTGGACAGTCTAAACTGAAATAAATTGGGAAGCAGTGAAATCAGCACCCCTTGGCACAGGAGCATTTGTCTCCCACCGAGATACTCTTCAAAGGCTAGAACGGGTAGAGGTGAAGGGAAAGAGAAGGTGGAAAGGATGGAAAGGGAAGTCTCTGCCTTCAAGGCAGAGTCTAAGTGCATGGCAAATTGGCATGTTTGCCGTACCTGAGGCTGCCCCAAGGGTGGGTTCTCTTTTTTTCAGTACTTTGCTCTTATATTCCTAACAACACTCCTACGCAAAGGAAGAAGGATTGTATGCACATATATAAAATGAAGAACAAGTAGGTCTTGAGCACAAATTTAGAGAGAACTTGCAGGGCTACCATGCAGTTCAAGATAGGTATTTCTACAAGAGCTGCATTTTTCTATAATACTAACTCCCTTAAGAGCAGTACAAGATGTGTGAGAGTTGTGCGTACACAACAGAGGTAGCACTGTCCCTTCTCCTCAGCTTTGGAACAGCTTCAGTTGGTTAAATCTTTGTGGTTGGGCCTCTACTCATCAGGAAAGACAAAAAATTGTATAGAGTTCACAGAAGAGGAACCTGGGAGATGATAAATGATACAGAAAATGAGCCACAAGGAATTCAAGATTCTTAATTTTGAAAAAAAAGATGTGCACTGGGACACTTCTAAGGTGGTTTTTAAAAGAGGGTTGGACAAACACATAATGAAGTTCAATCAGTGTTCCCTGGGAAATAAATATATTACCTCTAGATGGATATTCGAGGCTTAGGATTCTTTCAGCACCGGAGACACTTTGGATACTTCATCCTTGCAGATCGTCTGTGTGAGTACATCGTCTGGGTTAACTTCTAAATGCGATTCTTAAAGACAGACTGTGCTATACCAGTGCTAGCCTCTTCCTAGCTCTTGAAGGACAAATACAGAATGACAGGGGCCAACCTTCATGCTTTCCCGTGCATCCTTACTTCTGGGAAATTTTTCTCAGCTTTAATGAAATCACAATTCAAAGATTAGATTTTACCCTATCTTAACCAATGCCTCTCTCCTCTGTATTTGTTTTCCTGCAGATGCAATGTACTGCTGCAACAGACAGCTTGTCTGAACTGCTTGTGCAGCCAGTGCTTTGGTCCATGTGGCTGAGGCCATCTTCATTGTCACAAAGAGAGAGGCAGTGCAGAGCCATGCAACCGCCAACCACCAACCACCGCTATGGTTCAGAGCAGAGATTTCTGTGCAGAGGACATATCTGTGGACAAGTAGTGAAGAAACCACTGTTCACTTTCTCAGAAGCATGTGTAGATGCTGTTTCTCATCAACCAATGCACCTCTTTTCAGTATCCCTTCCCTCTTCCTTTCTGAGGAGGATGTTGAAACGGGAAGATCTAGGAGATGGCACTCTAAATGCTGGGAGACTACAATATGAAGCGCACACCTCTCCCTTTGATCTTCATTGGGACTTTAACCTCAAAGCCTCCCCAGGACAACCTCAAATGATTGGTTATATGGGAAGTTCTGATATGTAATTGAAATAGTAATTGAAAAGTAGGACCTGGTCCTTCTCACATTCACAGGTGGGCAAATAAACAGGAATTCTGAGGAAGTCAGGGCCATTACTTCTATTTAAATGCTGTGGAAATGAATTAAGAATCAGGCATACTGTATTTGAGTATTTCTACATCTGCAAAAGACCAGTGTATCACTTAGGGGTGTCTCTGGCTCTAGGATTTCTTGAACAAAACTGCAGAATCAGAACATGGAAACTGTGAAACCCACAAAAACCTTCAGATTGAGAGAAAAGCCCAGCATCCAGTGCTACAACTGTCATTTTCAAATGTCTTGTAAAAGTGCCACTAGTGTTAAGAACAGGGAGATTTGACATACTGTGTATCACATTCCTACTTTGATATATATACAATGTCATTTCTAAGCACATATTGATGTACAGAAAGGGGAGAATCTTTTTGCATTTCTATATAAGATTTGTCCAAACTGCTGTTTTTTTTTTCCCACATATTTTATGAAGAATACATTTATGGTTTCTTTGACAGTAAGCAAATGTCATCTATCTTTTTGTTGTTTTCCCTTTCTTTCAATATAATGTCATGTATACGCATTTCAGGCTCTGCTATTCTGGTGGAAAGCCAGGTAAGAATGACAGTTTATACTCTAAATAGAGATGGACTGCATTAATCCCTTGTGTGGATGTAGCACTTCAGAAATGGTTGTAAGCGTGCTTAACTTGTACTAAGCAAACAGTCAGTGCACGCAAAGAATAGCAAATATTATAGATATTTCTGAATTCAGATTGTAATGCCTGTTACTACGGTGAGTGATAAGTATGGATTTCCAAAGAATGACAAAGAGGAAGATAAAATGCTTCTAAAATATTTTCTGTAGGATTTAATTTTTCTGTACTGCAGCTAGAATTGGTTTGTTGAAAAGGGAATCCATCTAGCTTGCCTCCAAAAACAAAGCAGTACTTGGAGTAAAAGGCAGCACCTGGAAAAGAGAGGAGAAAAAAAAAAGGAATAATTGTTTCAAAAATATTTTCATGCCAACTCTTTTGTGATATTCTTTTTAAGAATTTGAAGTGTGATCATATTAAACTTTCCCCAGCCTTTCACCCAAACTGATTGTGTATTATATCCAAATAAGAAAACAGTGGAGAGCTTTGTAAGAGCCAGCAGTGATTTGCTCCAAGTGAGAGAAGGTTCATCTTTCAGTTCTAGGCAGGTGGAAGAGAGAGGTCAGGGACTTTAATCTGTTGTTTCTCAATGGTTTCATAAGCATTCAGTTGTAGCAGGCTCTCAGCAGCCCTGGAAAGAACAGAATCTCAGACTACATTTTTAAAGCAGTGCAAAATCACAGAAACACAGAATGGTTTGGGTTGAAAGAGATCTCTGGGTCCATCTGCTCCAACCCCTGCTCCTGCAGGCACACCCAGAGCAGGCTGCCCAGTGTCCATGAGGCTTTGGAAGATCTCCACGGATGGAGAATGCACAGCTTCTCTGGGAAACCTGTGCAGATCCTGAGTCAACCTCACAGTACAGAAGTGCTTCCTGATGTTCAGAGGGAACCTCCTGTGTTCCAGTTTGTGCCCTCTGCCTCTTTCCCTGTCCCTAGGCACCACAGTAAAGAGCCTGATTCTGTCCACTTTGCATCATCCCTTCAGGTATTTATACACATTGATTCAGGCTCATTTTCGTATTCCTTCCCAGGACTATCTCAGTAGATCCTGTTCTTTCTTGTACTGGAGAACCTGAAACTGTACAGAACATTCCAGTTATGGCCTCATTAATGCTAAGGAGAGGGGAAGAATCAGCTCCCACTAACTGCAGACTAATGCAGCCCAGGTTGCCTTTAGCTTTCTTTACAATGAGAGCACATTGCTGACTCATGTTTAACTTCTCAGCAACACTGCTTTCCCTCTGGGTGGGCCCCAGCATGTACTGATGGTTGATACAATTCCCCTGCTGCAGGATTTGGCATAATCCCCTTGTCGAACTCCAAGTTGTTCCTGCCAGCCCATTTTTCCAATCTGTCAGGGTCCTTCTAGGTGGCAACAACCCCCTGGTGTATGAGCCTCTCCTCTCAGTTTTGTGTTATCTGCAAACTTGCTGAGGGTACAGTCTATCGCATCATTCATCAGCGATATTATTGAACAAGATTGGACCCAGCAACAACTCCTGTTGTAATCTGCTAGTTACTGGCCTCCAACTAGATCTTGCACCACTCATCACAACCATCTAGGCCCAGTTGTTCAGCCAGCTTTCAATGCATCTCACTGTCTACTCATCCAAATAATTTTCATGACAATTTCAGTGCATGAAGGCATCAGGAGATGTACTGAGTGAGTACTGTGGGTTCCCCCAAGTCATAGTGAGCAATACTACTGCACAGGTATTTGCAGTCAGTATGCAGATATTCACACCTATAAAAGATGGTGCATTTGTTGTTACCAAAACATTTATCGAGTGATTCTGAGCAGCAGCACTATTTTTTGCACTTAAAGAGTAAACTCTAGCATGAGCTAAATAATAGATGTTAATAAATGACAAAAATGAAATCTTGCCATTTCAATCAACAGTCACAACAGGTACATCTCCATTTTCACAGCAATTATAGGCTTTCATGTTGATATGAGTGGTTTGCCTCAAAAAGCTGATTGCATATTTTAAGAATTGGGAAGTCAGACCTGCAGAGAGCAAGAGAATATAACACTTGAGTCAGAAACAGCATTTCTTGGGAAGGAACACTTTCTGGTTTCAACTCAAATTCCCTGTTGAAGGGAATCTAAGTGATTGTGGCAACTTGTTTCATTTCTGAGGAAAATTATAGAAAAGAAAATTCCTGGAACTTCATAGAGCTGATTGGACTTGACTGGGAGGTAGGAGCCCGCAGTCTAATCATAAAACATCTCCTATATAAACAACAACTTTCCAGTCAAAATGTATGCAGTAGAAGCCCCACATATTAAACAAACAAAAAGAAAGTATATGTTTCCAACTGGATGCTGGTTCTTGAAAGTAAAAACGAAATTCACATATTTCTGAAAGATTATTTATATCAAGAGTCTTTTAAACTGTAAGATATATTGCAGTTCTTTCACAGATGGAAACCACACTGCACTAGACACTTTACTTGTAAGAGAGAAGATGGAATATATTTATTGATATAATGTAGAGATTTAACAAAGAAGACGGAAACTTAACAAGATTCAAGATGGCTGGATACACTTGATTATTTACTGCATAGAGGATAGGGTTAAACACATTAATCTGGGATACTCTCCTGTTAGGTCTCAAGGTTAGGAGGGGACACCCTTGCTTTCTAAACTCCTTAAACTACACAGGTATGAGTCTAGGTGTGGCTGAATCCAATCCTAGTCCCAGACCCAGATCTGGTCAACGGCTTATGTCTGGGGGATCATATTTGCACAATAAATCTAATTTATAATCTTAGCAAAGCTAGCAAAGCTGAAAACTGTTGGTCACTTACTGTGAATCTGAACTGGCAAGGAATCTTGACAGCAAGGTGTAAGGCTTAAGAGATGTCTCTACTCAAGGAGGGATCCTGTCTGCAGCCAGATACCAGGCAGGAAAGCCCAAGAGACTCTTGCTCTGCTCACAGTTTAAGAGGTAAGATGATTGACTCAGAGTCATAGTATTTAGTTCAAGCTCAGTCGGACACTTGTTGAACCAGGGGTTTGCTGTTGATTCCTTGAGCCCTTTGGAGGGTTGCATCCTAATTATTTCATACATTTATATTGTTTTCTAAAGGTGTATTTGGGAGAATTTTTAATAGAGTGAGGCATACTAATGCAGTTACTATGAACGAAGGTGCAACAGTAAATTGTCTATAAACTTTAAAAAAACTTACTTTTAAGTACAAGTGGTTTATCATAAGTGTGTATTTTGGTGTTTGCAAATAGAAAAATCCCTGGAACTTTGATATTTGGAGGAGTGAAAGTTCTACATTTACATCATCAAGTTGAGTTTAACATATCATATCAGGAGAACTAAAAGCCTACACAGTCCCAGAGCAATTTCTTAAACTTACTGCCTTGTTTCCAGAAAGGAATCTAATGAATGACGGAACCGAATAGATTGGTCTCTCCAAAAGGCTAGCTGGTAAGGCCCCCACCAATATTCCTATTAGAGAGGGGAATGTCTAAGGAGAAGTCTAGAGAGGCTCTTTGTGTCTCTTCATGTCAAGGCTCCTGTCAAGTTTCCTGTCAAACATAACATACCTTTCCATACCACAGCTTACCTTTGGTTATGATATTTCTTTCTGTGAATAGACTGAAGGCATTTTGCTGCAGGACTGGAAAGATGGTGTTCTTCCATTTGCACATGGAGTGATCTCAGAAACTACAGTTAAAAGGATGGCAGATGGCTGCTTTCTCAGTACATTGTGCTGAACCCTAAAGAACAGTTGTATGACAGAGCTGCAGTATACTGTTGGTACAAATTTTCATGGTTACTCTCAACAGACAGCCAAAGTTGGATTTTCATCATGACAGCTGTTACAACTGTAAATTGTAAAGATCAGGGCAGGGCCATTGCATTGTGGCAGTCATGGATTATCAGCCTTGCAAAGGATTCATCTTAGTTGGTTATGGTAAGATTTGTTTAAGTATTAAAACATGGTGTTTAGTGTCCCTGTGCTTCCACTGCTCTATTATAGTCATTAGCTGGAACAACTACAGATGTAAATTATGTAACTACCACCTTTCTGATAAAATTGCATAGAATTTATCTGTATTGGCAATGCTCACTACTAGTAATGATATATTTATGCTGCTCTTCATCCAAACATTTTGAATTATGTTATCTGTGACTGCTGCATATAAATTAATCACATAGAAATATGGTTTTTTATGGGTATGAATTTATCTATACAAAGAAAAATGAATGCTCTGTATAGAATGTCTTGAAAAGAAAATATTAAAAATGCTTTAGAAAGATAAAAACTTCATCTTTTAGAAAAGTGATGGATGACATGCATTTCCAAGTATTCTGTCTTCATTATTTCATTGTCTTCCATGCTCTCAGTTGTATAGCTATCCCTGTAACAACACAAAATAACCCTGAGAGCCATTTTGAAGTATGGGTAGAACATTCAGATATTCAGGTTTCCGTTACGGGAAGTTGTGTCCAATTTGAGGACTTCTTTCTGATAGTGTTTGTAATATATTTCTGAGGAGAAAAAATGTGTCTGAATATTAACTAGGAAGCTGCTTCACTCTGTAGTGTTTGGTAGAACAATGGTAGAGTATGTCTGCTCCTAGGCAACTCATCCCAGTCAACAGAGCAAGATCAGCTTCTGAAGAGCTGACTGGTAGCCAGAGCCTGTTCATGGTGCCCTGGAGATACTCCTCTCCCTCCACAACTCATATATAATCTGACATTCCCCAAGTCAGGTTTTTGAGTCATGATTTGTGTCTCTGACAGGATGGATTGGAAATGATGTTGATCAAGCAAAACTTGTTCATGTCTGAAAGCTGTGACACCTAGAAACCTTGTGTTAGTGACACAGAATAAAGAACAGTAGTGGACAACTGTCCTTCTCTCTAGCAGGGGAACTGCAGAAGACATTGTACTCTTTAGTCACCAAGGGTTTTTTGAATTTCCACCTCCTTCATTGAGACATGCTGGGGCAGAATGTGAACTGTCATACTAACAATGTCACTGCAGCGACAATATAGTTCAGTGAAAATGAAACACCCCATAAACAAACTGAGAGTACATTTTTTAAAAAGGCTTTTTAAAAAGACTAGAAAAAACATCAAAAGCATCTTAGAGAACTCCTGAGGCATTTGACTTGAAGAACAGTTTCAAAGGGAGTTACAATATCCAGCCATTACAAATATGGCTAGAAAGTGAAATGGACTTTGTATAAAGCTTTCTTTCTACTCTTGTGAAGAGACTGGAACAAAGTCAGTTACTTTCAAGGAAGAATATTGCTATGTGATGTAGTCAGCTCACTGGAAAATGAATTCTTTGTGTGGAAGGGCACATTCCAAACAGAACAGAGTGGAGTGGAGTGGGGTGGAGTGGAGTGGAGTGGAGTGGAGTGGAGTGGAGTGGAGTGGGATAGCGTAGTTTAGTTAGAAGTGACCCATGAAGTTCATTAGGTTCAACTGCCTGTTCATTTCAAGGTTAAGCAAAAGTTAAAGAATATTAACGAGGGCATTATCCAAATGTCTCTTGAACACTGACAGAATGTGGGGCATCAGCCACCTGGGTAGGAAGCCTGTCCCAATGTTTGACCACTCTCACAGTAAAGAAATTTTTCTTAATATCCAGTCTGGTGCAGCTCTGTACCGTTCCCCTTCTGACATTGACTCTCAGGAGCAGAGCCCTGCATACCCCTCCCATGGCACTGCAGGGAACAGTGAGGTCACCTCTCGGTCTCCTCTTCTCCAGGTGGAGTAGCTGAGTGCCCTCAGCCCTTCCTCACAGGACGTGCCTTCAGCCTGTCACCTGCTTTGCTGCCCTCCTTTGGACACTTTCAAGGACCTTCATGTCCTTTTTATATTGTAGAGAGCAGAACTGCACGGGGTATTGAAGGTGATTGATCAGTGTCTGATCAATATTCTGATTATTCATCAATATTCATTGATCAATATTCTGATGAATGTCTATAAATATCAAAGGTGTGGGAGGCAAAGGCACAAGGCTGGACTCTTTTCAGCGGCGCGCAACAACAGGAAATGGCCACAAACTGAAGCATAGGAAGTTCCACACAAATGTGCATAAGAACTTCTTCACAGTGAGGGTGACGGAGCACTGGAACAGGCTGCCCAGAGAGGTTGTGTAGTCTCCTTCTCTGGAGATATTCAAGACCCGCCTGGACACCTATGTGTGTGACCTGGTCTAGGGAGCCTGCTTTGGCAGGGGCTTGGACTCGATGATCTCTAGAGGTCCTTTCCAGCCCCTACAATTCTGTGATTCTGTGAGGTTACATCAGTGTTGTACACAAGTGGGAGCATCATGACTGGCTATGCAGCTGCCCCTTGGCTGCCCAGATAGAGTGCTGGCTTGTGCTGAGCTGCTGTCACCAGCACACCCAGGTCTCTTCCTGCTGAGCTGCTCTCCAGCCACTCGTCTCCCATCTGTGCCCATGTCTGGCATTGCTGTATACCTGCAGTAGAACTGGACATGTTCCTTTGTTGAACATTATCCCACTGATGATTGTCCAGTGCTCCAATGTATTTATATCCCTCTGTAATGCCTCTCATTTCTCCAGGGTGTCAACAGCACCACACAGATTAGTTTCATCAGCAAACTTGCTGAGGATGCACTCCTCTCCTGCATCCAGATCATTGATAAAAATGTTGAACAGAAGGGGTCCTAGAAAAAAGCCCTGAGGAACACTTTGAAAGAGACTTCATGTCCCTTGGGAGCATGTTGAGGGGATAAGGAGTACAGGTACTGTACTGGGACTGTTTAGTCTGGAGAAGAGGAGGCACGGGGAGGCCTTGTTGCTCTCTGTGAAACTGCCTAAAAGGAGGCTGTGGAAAGGTGGGGGTTGGCCTCTTCTCTCAGGTAACAGTGGTAGGACAAGAGGTAATGGCCTCTTGTTGCACCAGGGGAGGTTCAAGTTGTATGTTCGGAAAAATATCTTCTCAGAAAGAATGGTCAGGCATTGGAACAGGCTGCCCAGGGAAGTGGTGGAAGACACAGTCCCTAGAGGTATTCAAGAAACGTGTGGTTGTGGCATTGAGGGACATAGTTGGCATAATGATGATGGGCTGATGGTTGGGCTAGATCTTAGAAGACTTTTCCAAACATAATTGATTCTATGATTCTAATATTAAATATTTTTATCAATAACCTAAATAGTGCTATCGAGTGCACTCTCAGCAAGTTTACAGATCACACCAATTTGAGTGATGCAGCTGGCAGAACAGAAGGAAGGAATGTCATCCAAAGGGGCTGGAAAAGCTTGAGAAGTGGACACATGTGAACCTAATAATTCAACGTGACCAAGTGCAAGGTGTCGCACTTCAGTTGAGGCAATCCCAGATATGTGTACAAACTGGGAGAACAACTCTTTGAGAGCAGCCCTGAGGAGAAGAACTTGAGCATTCTAGTGGAAGAAAAGCTGGACATGAGCCAGCAGTGTGCGCTTGCAGCCCAAAAGGCCAAATTCATCCTGGGCTGCATCAACAAGGGGATGAGTGCTGCATCCAGGTCCAGGGCTTCCAGCATAGGAAGGGTGTGGAGCTGTTGGATTGGGTCCAGAGGAGGGCCACAAAGATTATCAGAGGGCTGGAGTACCTCTCCTGAGATGAAAGGCTGAGGGAACTGGGCTTGCTCAGTCTGGAGAAGAGAAGGTCTTGGGGAGACCATATTGCAGCCTTCCAGTACTTGGAGGGAGCTTATAAACAAGATGGAAGCCAACTTTTTACATGCTCCCATAGTGATAGGGCAAGGAGAAACAATTTTAAACTAAAAGAGGGGTGATTTAGATTAGATATTTGGAGATGCTGCCCAGAGAAGCTGTGGATGCCCCATCCCTGGAGGTGTACAAGGCCAGAATAATGAGCAGCCTGATCTAGCAGGTGGCGATCCTTATCACAGTGGGGTGGTTGGAACTGGAGGGTCTTTAAGGTCCCTTCCAACCTAAGGCATTCTGTGATTCTACGATTCTATGATTCTGTGACCAGTGGTGACCTGCTGTTAGCCAGATATAGACCATTCTCTACAACCATTTGAGGTCTGCCTTTAGCCAGTTCACCACTCAGTGTAGTTTGTACCTGTTCATCTCATAGTTAGATGATTTGTCCACAAGAATGTTATGAGGTATGGTAAGGGAGGTCTTACTGAAATCAAGATAGATTGCATACATTACTTTCTTTTCATCTACTATGTAGATGACTTTATTGTAGAATGAGATCAAATTACTAAGGCAGGACTTTCCCTTGATGAACCCATGTTGATTATGCCTGATAATAGCATTGCTCTTTACATGCCTTTCCATTCAGATAATCTCCTCCAAAAACTTCTCAGGATGATCTCCACAATTTTTCCAGGTACTCTTCTTCCAAACTTGGCTTTCTCCTTCAAGCTCCCCAAAAAGCCAATATGTACACCCTGAACAATGGATGGAAGACCGGCATTGTCTCTCAGCTTGAGTGGAAGGACTAAATCCAGAACAGTACAGAAGGACCCACCTCAGGTGATGGAAGCAGAAAGTCTGTAGACTTACCCTAATTTAATCCTTTCAGCCTGCTACATTTAAGATCCACTCTTACAATAAGATTCCTGGGGACACTGGATATTTATTTTAAATGTTATGAGTATTGCTGAAGCCAGTGAGATGAAGTCCCTGAGAAAGAACTTCTTGATTGTGCTAAGAACACAGCATAGAGTGTTACAAAGCGTAATGGTTTTACTACTTAAATATCTCTTTCATTTCTCTTCTTAATCAATGGTGACGTTCACCATGAATCCTCAGAAATTCCTTCTCAATCCAAACTGCAGTAAGATTGGTTAAACTGATGAGACAGAAGTGTTTTGTAATGCCATAGTCTTCACAGTAGATTTGAAATCACATCAGTTTCAATTCAGATCGTGGTCTGCTCTCATTAGCTGTGACATTTTACAGTGAGATTTTATTTTAGCAGATGTATTATTTCTTAAAGTTTTCCATCCATCTGCCTATCCTTATGCAAATGTATGTTTACATCCACAGCAGGCATACAGATTGGGAAGAGACAGTAAACTTCCATTACAGACTCTCTGCAACCAGGTCTCCAGGTCTCTTGTGCTTTAAAGAGTTCCTTTCTTGTTTTATATATACATAAAAACATTCCACATTTCTGAGGTGGTGTCCTCAGTTGCTATAAAACTGTCCTTTTCCCCTGCAGTCAGCTGAGCAGCAATGGAGAAGCAATGTGGTAAACCCTGTCTGAACCTTGGCCCGGGTCCATGCTGATGATGCTGCCTGCGGACCAGATCTTCTCCTAGTGCTGGGGTAGCACTGCTGGAGTGAGAGGAGCTGGGTCTATTTATATCATCTATGCACACGTATCTTGGAGAAACATCAGAGGCCATGCGGCTTTTAACACTCTCACCAAGTTTCAGCCCCTCTCTTTACTGCTGAGATTATGTACCTTAAAAAGCTGTTAGCTCTGAAGCTTGTTACAGGTCCAGCATCCCCCTCTGCAATGTGTCAGTTTCTGGGAAGCACACATAGAATTTGGTAGGTTTTTTAACTTTCATCCACCTTATCCATCCTGCTGCCACTGAAGCCATCTGGTAGATTGTCCTTGCACATGGAGTGACAGGACTGCCTGCACTGAAGTGATGAAGATCTACCAACTGCATGTCGAAGCCAAGAGATTAATCTCTCCATTCAGCACATACTATTATTAGGGTCAGGAAGGACAGCTTTCCTTGCATGCCACTCACAAGGCCTGTCTGTGCAAGGCCACTAGGACAGAAGCCTAAAGGCACGGGATCCCAGAATAAGACAGCAAATGTCTCGGCAATGGGAAGAAGGGAGTACGAGGAGACCGTTCTAATCCAGTCCAGTGGAGCTCTGGTGCTCCTGGCCTTGAGCAGCTTGAGATTGGCAGGCAGTCCCACCCTCATTTCTGCTCTGACTGAGAAGCTGCCTCTAAGCCTCCTGCTGAAGCTACAGGAGGGTGTAAGCAACACAGGAAATGTCCATTTTTCTATTTTCCATTTCTCTTCTCTCAGTCTTTGTTTTTCTCCTTGACACAAGGCATGATCAATATTTAATTTCTCTCATTGTTATACTATCCACTGCAGCTCTGTCTTTGTTGCCATTGTTCATATCTCCTGCTCAAAAATCAGGGGATAATTTGCAAAAGACACTTCTGGTGCCCACTCTCACATTTTCCCTTTTCTTTCCTCTAAGGTTTTGTACATCTCCATCTCTCCCTGAGCAGCCCCCTGTCAGCACCCCAGCGAGCTGGGCCATTTTCCTCATGGCAAAGCACAATCACGAGGGTGAGAGTCAGAGTAACAAAAGCACCGCCAAGAGTTCATTTTAATTGCAGACACAGTCTGATGAAACAAATAGCGCTTCCCATGTGAGGGAAGGTTGGGTGGAAGCATTTGTTTGACACAAGCCAGCTGCTATCTGCATGCTGGGCTGATCATCTTGAGTGTCACTGGAGGACCATGGTTTATAAGAGCAGCACAGCGCTGTGACAGAAGGGTAGCCTGCCAGAGCCGGTGTATTTCCAGGGTGCCTGCTGAGTGTCAGGATCTGTTTTCTGCTCTGCAGGAATACCCTGATACCTGAAGACGGCGCTGACTCACTTTTTTCCCCACAAGTAATGGAAGTGAGAGGTGGAACCCTTTTTTTCCCCTCCCACTTCTGATTTCTTTGACCCTTGCTAGGTGGTTCCACTACCCATGCTCTGCAATTAGGTCTTCATAAACACCCATGCTTATAAAAGCATGTTCATTGTCTCACTCCCATCAGGCACAGGCTGTTTGCATACACGGGGGATTTCAGAGATACCCCCCCTCATTATGATTTTCCAGGGCTTATCTCTGGTTGAACTGAGCTGTGGAAAGACGAATAGTTTACTTTGCAAAAGCTTGCAAGAGTTCTGTTAATCTCCATGTAGGTTTTTATTGGCCTTTTTGAATCAACACGAAGATTTAACAATGCTGTCAGTTCTGAAATATCTGAAGTTTAATTATTTAATGAGGTAAAACTGATGCTAGCAATAGGGAGTAATGGAAGTGAACCCAAAATACTACATGATATTTTGGTCTTGGGGAAGTGCAAACCAGAAGACACAGTTATTTCTGCCAGCTCGAATGCTTGCTCCATCAAATGCCTCCTTGCAACAGGCTGAGCCAAAGGCTCAGAAGAACAAGTTCAGGAAATTCAGAAAATGAAATGAAATGAAAAATGAAAAAAAGAAATGAAAAGAAAAATGAAAAACCTGATTGCAGAGAAAATGTTTTAGAATAATCGTTGTGATGCATTGGGAAGGACTGCAGATGAGACAGTGGTAATATCTACCAAGCAGCGCAAACAGCTGTGAACCAGAGTAGTCGGGAGAGTATGCTATGTGACGTGCTCTCACAGACCTGCAGACTTCACCAGCTGCCTTCCTAGTTTCTTTCTCATCTTTCTTGGACTGCTGGTGTGGATCTCACCTTCTTTTAACGCACTGCAAATGTAAAGAAAGATGTGGAGACACGCTTCTCTCTCTATCTCCCCCTTGCTATCTGCAATCTGTCCATGAAGAAGAGGAAGGAAATTGTGAGTGTGCAGCTTGGCAAATGGCCAATCCGCTAGCAGCATCTCAAAGGCATGGTTCAAACAGAGGAGAGAGAAATACATGTTCCCTTGTCACCTTTCTCTGTTGTAAATTTTTTTTTTGCTTCTGTTCTTCATAACTTCAGAATCATCTTTACTTTGACTCTTTCCCTTCCTGCAGATCTACCTCTTTTCACTCATTTCATACTTGCCAGCCACACACTTCAGGGTGGTGAAGCTTGCTACTTTGCTTCTTCCTGTATTTGCTACATCAATTTATAAGCAGTTTAAGACGTAGCATTAAAGATGTTGTATGTAATGAGAATTTGAGACTCTCGAGGTTGAAAAATAAGAAAAATGAAAATAGTAATATAACATGTAACAATCAAACTTCAGGCTGCACAGACTGTCACCTTTCTCCTTCCAGCACAGACAAGGGAGGCCCACTGGAGCTCCTTCATAACTGATTGTGGAGGATGGGACCTGTGGTTCTCCTTGCTTCAGGATGTCGTGGGACCTTAGAATCACAGAATCATAGAATCAGCTAGGTTGGAAAAGACCTACAAGATCACCTAGTCCAACCATCCACCTACCACCAACAACCCCACTAAACCATGTCTCCCAATGCTATATCTAAACGTTCCTTGGACATCTCCAGGGACGGTGACTCAACCACCTCCCTGGGCAGCCCATTCCAGTGTCTGACCACTCTTTCAGAAAAGTAGTATTTCCTAACATCCAGCCTAAATCTCCCCTGGTGCAACTTGAGGCCATTCCCCCTCATCCTGTCACTAGTTACAAGAGAGAAGAGGCTGACCCCCAGCTCACTACAACCTCCCTTCAGGTAGTTATAGAGAGCGATGAGGTCTCCCCTGAGCCTCCTCTTCTCCAGACTGAACAATCCCAGCTCCCTCAGCCACTCCTCATAAGGCCTGTGCTCCAGACCCCTCACCAGCTTCGTCGCCCTCCTCTGAACACGCTCCAGGGCCTCAATGTCTTTCTTGCAGTGAGGGGCCCAAAACTGGACACAGTACTCGAGGTGCGGCCTCACTAGGGCTGAGTACAGAGGGAGAATGACTTCCCTACTCCTACTGGCAACACTATTTCTGATACAAGCCAGGATGTCATTGGCCTTCTTGGCCACCTGGGCACACTTCTGGCTCATGCTCAGCTGAGCATCGACCAACACCCCCAGGTCCGTTTCCTCCACACAACTTTCCAGCCACTCTGCCCCAAGCCTGTAGCACTGCCTGGGGTTGTTGCGGCTGAAGTGCAGGACCCGGCACTTGATCTTGTTGAACCTCATCCGGTTGGCTTCAGCCCAGAGATCCAGCCTGTCCAGATCTCCCTGTAGGGCCTCTCTACCCCCAGGCAGATCGACACTTCCTGCCAGCTTGGTGTCGTCTGCAAACTTACTGAGGGTGCTCTCAATGCCCTCATCCACGGCACTTGTCGTGTTGTGAGTCTGATTAGTCATGGCTTCTGTCTTCAAAGGAATGTAGAGCAGCTAGAAAGAAACCCTGCATTCATTTCAGTTGGAGAGAGGTGCTGAAATCCTCAAAGTCATAGTTTTTCTCACTTTTGTTTTGTAGACCCTTTTTCCAACAGAAGTGAACATTTCTTGAAATTTGACGTGTTTCAGCCAATGTCACAGAATGTCAAGGATTGGAACAGACCTCGAAAGATCACCTAGTCCAATCCCCCTGCCAGAGCAGGAACACCTATATTAGGTCACATGTAGCTGTTTTTAATCTCCTCATGATATAAACACTCAGGGATTACTCTAAATTTAAAACAACATGGAGAACTCTTACAGCCTAGTACGTTAGGAGTTGGTTCATTGCTTCTAAAGAACTGGCTGAGATTGCTCTTTTAATATTTGTGTTGTCTCGAAGTTTCGGTCACATCTTGTCTTCAGGATCCTGGATAGAACAATATTTCTTCTCCACTGGAATACTATAGATGAAAGTTGGCATTCAGAAATGTATGTCTCAACTGTGAATTCCAGATTGAGTCCCTCATTACTAGATAACTGAAGTAATCACTCAGCTGTCAGGTTGGAACCAGTGCTGTCATGTCTGTAAATGGTTTTCAAAGGCACTCATTCCCATTGCTTATATAGGTAAGTGCTGGTGTAACTTCTATTTACACTATGACATATGTTCCTTTATTTTTCCTGTTATAGATTCAGGATCTTACCACTCATTTTCAGCTACAAACTGATCCTGAGTTCCATGTGTGTCAAGATCTTCTTTTACTTCAGAAACACAGAATTGGGGGATGCTAAGAAGAAATTTGGTTTTGACATGTTCATTGAAAGCTCTTTTGTTCACTGTAGATTATGAAGTAAGGGAAACCTCAGGAAGAGAAGCAGTTCAGCACCTGTTTTTCCAAGTGATGTACAGTTTTTGGAGTGTTTGAGAAAATGAAACAAAACAAAACCACATCGCTTTATAAATTTCTGATTGTAGTTGGGAAAAATATATTTTTCTACTTAATACTTTTTGCTTTTCAGTAGGAACTCCTGCTATCATTATAAAGAGATGAATACATGTATGTCTGTGCTGGATGCATTTTAGAAAATCAGGCATTTACAAAGCAGTGTCCAAAAAACAAAAGTTCAATTCTGACTGTGTATGAGCACCTCCAACACATTAAGGCATTCTCCAACTCACTTTCCAGTGAGCACTCAGAGCTCTTTTCCCATGTGTATTTTCTCATTTGCGCAAGCTGCACAAACTGTGGACTTGTTTGTATTGTCTTCCCATAATGAAACAGTACAATGAGCATATCCTCTTTTGAATATCTTCAACTATTTCTTCAGTTCCAAAACAGGCATCAGATCAAGTTTTGTGACTACATTCTTTTTTCTTACCATTACTGTCGTTATGCTTTTTATTGCAGGGAATGAGACACTTCCAGCAATTCTGGGAGGTTTTGCAGCCTGAGTAATCTGATTGACTTATTCTGAAAGATGTGTTTTAACATTCGGAGCAACAAGAGAGCGATAACTTTTCTAGTTGTTGTATTCCTGACTTACAAATCAAACACCAAGAGTTTACTCTTTGAAGCAAATGTTGTTTGATTTTGGATGGCAAGAAATATTGGCTGCTTTCACCCATTTATTTATTATACCTTCAAAACAAACCACACAATGAGATGACTGATGACCTGGTCCCAGTGAACTTTTCTGGGTGCCACATGTGTTGTGTCTTTTGTGTCTCCTTTGAATTTGTGCAGCACAGGTGCTAGGGCATTCTTTTGATTCTGGAACATTAAATTCACTTTTTGTACTTCTTTTTTTTTTTCTTTTTTTTTTCTTTTTGTCAGCATAAATTGCTAAAGCTTGTCATCAGTTGAACCTGAAACACTTCACAGATCTGAATTTGGGCTTTGTGCTTCTGATCTTAGACATACTTGTTAAGCACTGGAAACACAGGGAAAAATAAAGTGTTTGTTTATTTATATTCTTTTTTTGTTTGTTCTGCTTTGATCTTTAAAAAGGGGTGGATGTGACTAACAGTATTGGAATTACTACAGAGATGAGGAGGTCAGCAAAGCAGTGGTCCAGGCAGACACCAGCTGCTAGACCACCAGAGGCAGTGACCAGAAAAGTGTTGGATGGCTTCAGGTGTCCAAGCCTAATTGCTTTTTCCCTTCATGGCTGGAAAGTGGGAAGATGATGCTGTCATTTAAAGTGGGATGACAGCCATGGGAAGGGGAGAAGGTGTGGCTACCTCATCCATACTGACTTTCCCTGTAGTTGTCACCATTTGAACACTTTTACCTTGATGAGGAGGCACTTTGAAGAGCAGAGGATTTCACGTGTTTGAGATGATCTGGGATTCTTCATTGCCAGGTAGAGTTTCTCTTAAAATAGTAGCGGGGTCTCCCACATATTTTGGGCAGGAAGCCTGTGGATATATATGGGATCTCCAGCAGTCTGAGGGGTGTTGCATCAGTGAATTGCTCCATGCTGACCTTTCACGTCCTTTCAGGGAACCCCAAGCCATGCAGCCTCCAGCCCTACAGCAGGAAGTCTTCTTGGGTGAAGACCACGGTAGTTAGTGTCTTGTCATTAGTGTCCTGCAAGTGTCAGTGAGACACTGTATTAACTTGAATTGCCTGAGCGTCCTCTTCTGGAGAGGTGTTGCATGAGGGATGCTAAGTTGCAAAATGCAGGAGAAGGCCACCTTTCTTATTTGATCTTTTCCCTTGTACAGACAGATGGATATCCATGTGCATGCTTCTGATGGTGAGGAAGACAGTCCCATGCCAGAGGAGTGGTGGAACTGTGAAGGAAAATCACAGACTTTCATTCTTCACAGCCTTCTGCTTGACCCAGCAGGGTCAGCAGTTCTTCATGTCAGGGAACATCTACTCAGGGAATTTCTCAGGAAAAAGTAGTGAAGTTAGTGGTAAGAGAACAACATTTCCATATTAACTATAATACAACTCGGGCAGCTGAGATACAAGTAGCTCTGCATCAGCAAAGCCTTTGATGAGATCTGTGCTTCTGCTAGAAGAGTAGGATAGGTTATGTCCCCAGAGATACACACATATACTAAAATTTCTACCTCTTCTCTATTCAACATTTTCCTTTGCTATTATATGGAACGAACACCTTGAAAATCTAGGCAGCTTGGCCCTGCAAATTTGCTTCCAATGTGACCAGGCTCTGAGCAACACAATCCAGCTGTAGATGTCCCTGTTCATTGCAGGGGAGTTGGGCTAGACGACCTTCAAGGGTCCCTTCCAACCCAAGCAATTCTAATAGGAATTCTATTGGGAAAATTTTATTCTCTGAAAGAGAATAAATCAGGCACTGGAAAGAGGTCCCCAGGGAAATGATTGAACCACCATCTCTGGAGGTGTTCAAGAAATATTTAGATGTGGTTGGGACATAGTTTAGTGGGGAAATATTGATGACAGGTGGATGATTGGATCAGATGATCACGGAGATCTTTCCCAACATTGTTGATTTTATGATTGACAGGGAATTTGTGCTCCAAAATCCATTAGAACTTGGGAAAAGAGTCTGCAAGCAGCCATGGACAAATGAGGCAGGACAGCGTAGGTGCTCTGCTCCTTGCAGTGTCCATCCAATGAATGGATTCTCCATGTCTAGCTTGAAGGCTGTCCCTGGAGGAGCAGTAAGAAGGTCCTTGTTTCTCTGCAGATTCATTGCTAATCGGTAGAGACTTCTTATCCCTGGAGCTTGCAGTTTGTCTCTTGAGAGAACATCAGCTTAGGCACTCTCTTTATCCTCCTGCCACTGAAATCACAGAACATTTTACCCTTGGGACCAGTAGGAGGAGAATTAGGCCAATACTCAGCACTATTGAAAAGCCCACTCTTTAATGAGGAGAAAAATGGGACGTTGATGACTATGATCTAAAACCTTTTCAGAGAAGATAGAATTTAAAGTGCACTGAAGAGAACAAACAGTGGTGCACTTGCCTGCCTGACCTGACGTTTCATCCTCTGATTATGAGTTTTCCTCTGAAAAAGATACTTCTAATTGCCTATGAAATGCTATCCCTCATCTAGTGAATGTTAATCTAACAGAGCAGGAACTATAGAAGAGTTGGTAACCTGCAGTAACGGCATTTGGCTATTGTAAATTTCGCCTTGTGTTGCAGCATGATAACAGAAAAAAATAGTCATATTTACTGATAAACACAGAGACATAGAAATTGCCCTATTTATTTATTTGATTACTATTTTACCTGATGACAGTGGTTAAACAAGCAGACAGATACCACGGAACAACAGAAAACAAATTCAAAAGAGAGGATGTTTAAATTATACTCAAGTGAAGCACATGCTACGTATTAATTGAGAGAACACCTGTCAGGGTGAAACTGTTCAGCTCACTTTCTACAGGAAGTTAGGATTAATTATCATACAAGTTGAAAAATGTAATGGTACCTAGTTCTTCTGTTATGAAATAAAAGAAAATGGATGGCATCCACCTTTTAAGAAGACAGTATTTGAGAAGTCCAGGATAGTAGAACTCTCCACCTTCTGAAGTTTTGCTGATAATAACTGCAGAAAAAAATCAAAGTTACAAAGTCCTGTGTCTCTGTCAGTTGACTAATGTTTTTGGATTAGAAATGTTGAGTGGGGATTTTGGTCATTTTCACCTGCCTACATGGACTTCTGGTTGATAGTGCTGCCACTTGAAGCTTTGTTTGAACTGCCTTTTCCCATTTCCTAATTTCTTTGATCTCACCTCTGCAGGCTGCCACAAGATACAGTGCCAACTGTATCCTGAGTTACATCAAAAGAAGTGTGACCAGCAGGTTGAAGGAGGTGATTCTGCCTCTCTACTCTGCTCTTGTGAGACCCCACTTGGAGTTCTGTGTCCAATTCTTGGGCCAGCAACACGAGAAGAGAGTGGAGCTGTTGGAGCACATCCAGAGAGGTCCAGGAAGATGATCAGAGGGGCTGGAGCATCTCCCCTATGGGGACAGGCTGAGAATGCTGGGGCTCTTCAGCCCGCAGAAGGCTCCAGGGGGACATTATAGTGACCTTCCAGTACTGAAGGGGGCCTACAGGAAAGCTGTGCAGGGCCTTTTTGTAAGGGCAGGCAGCAATAGGATGAGGGGAAATGACTTTCAATTGGAATAAGGTAGATTTAGCCTACGTATTAGGAAGAAATTATTTACTGTGAGGGTGGTGAGACACTGGCACAGGTTGCCCAGAGAGGTGGTGGATGCCCCGTCCCTGGAGACACTCAAGGTCAGGCTGGATGGGGCTCTGAGCACCTGATCTAGTGTAGAGGTCCCTGTCCAGTGCAGGGGAGTTGAGTGGATGGCTTTAAGGGCCCTTTCAACTCGAGTGATTCTATGTTTCCAAGACTTGCTTGTACCTTTTAGATAAGCTTGCAACATGTTCAAAAGTCCTTGGTGCAAGTGCAACACTAACACTTTTTATGTGGAAAAACTCTCAAAGAAGATCTTACAGGAAATTTGTGAATGAAAGTGCGTTTGTGTGGATGCATGTACCTGCATGTGCATTCCAGCATGCTTGTACACTGCAATGAAGTTTTAACTGATGAAGAAAGTGCAAACAAGAACAAGACAGGTTACCCATTATCAAGAGAAATCTCTTAATGCAAAAATATTTAGCCATCATCTGTGGAAAGAAGATAAAATGACCGTGAGTGTATATAAGACATAGTATCTTTTTTTCCTGTGTACTTCTTTGCATGCTCAGACTAAGCTGTCATATGCCCTTCTCTGTGACCTCGGAGACAACCAAAAAAATTCCCTCCACACAGATTCCTAAATGCACAAGAGGTATAGAGTAGTCAACACTTACTTAAAAGATGTGTATATGTAAAGTTGTAGTAATTCAGGGTGATTTGTTCCTTGTAATTTGTTAACCACAAACCTGTCAGGAGGATCTCTTAGACTTTGCTCAGGCTTATAGAGACATGCAGGTAGCAACTTGGGTTAAGTGTTAAAGAAGCATGTAAGAAAAGGCCACACAGTCCTCTACGTGGGCGCTGGTGAATCTTTTTTCTATTTTCCTACATAGAACTAGTTTTCTTGTTTCAGTTGCACCATAATAAATTTTATGTATTATTCTTGGTTTGTACAGTGCAGTTATCTTAAACTCTGCTGTGTCATCCTGCAGCTTCATGCCATTAGGAAGACAAAGAAAGATTTTAACATTGTTTGTAAAGAATGTGTCAGGATGGTCCTGAACCTAAAGAGAGGAGCAAAGCATATTCAAGTATGTGAATAGTGGTACAACAGCCAGAAGGAAGCCCATGGATATCTTCCCAGGCTGAGGAAGACAAATTTGTGTTTTGGTTCTAAAGGAAGTCAAAGACTATGACAGAGGTCTCTATGTGCACTGAGTCAAGAGCATTGGCCCCTGAGGAGAGAAGAGTTCACACTGCCATTGGGGTAAGGTTAAAGAGAGATTAGTTTGGAAAGCAAAAAATAGGAATATCATATTACATCTTTTACATTTTTAATTATTTTATTTTAATTTAAAAATTTTTAACCTTTTTTTTTTCCTGCAGCCATGATGGATATCTGGAGCAGTGAGCATCTAGAGGTGGGACCATACACACCCGAGATGTGATTTTTATTTCCAACACTCGAGGGCACTGTTGGCTTAGCTTTACGGCAGTCCCGGTCCCACTGCTGGCAAGCCCCGCTCTGGATCCCACTCTCGGGAGCCCCGTACTCCTTTGGGATACGCATCTTCTGGTGCTCCTGCTCAGGTCCAGCCTGGGTTTTAATCCCTGAGGTGGCACTGGAACCTTTCCTGAACGATGGCGTCCATGACTCACAGTGTAGAATAGGGCTTGGCAAGTGCTATTACAAAACCAGTCCCATTTCAAGCATTTTCCAGCTAACGTGAGCACTTGGAATAGTTAAAAGAGGATTTCAGAACAAAACTTAAGCATTTTTCATTTTCATAGAATCATAGAATGTTTTGAGTCAGAAGGGACCCTTAAAGCCAGAAACTACACCTACAGTAGATCAGGCTCTCAGAGCCCCATCCATCCTGACCTTGAGCCAGGGACAGGACATCCACCACCCACCTGGGCAACCTGTTGCAGTGCCCCACCATGCTTGCTGTAAAAAATTTATTCTTTATATCCAATCTAAATCTCCTCTCTTTTAGTTTGAAACCATTTTCCCTTGTCTTATCACAACAGACCTTGCTAAAGGGTCTGTAACCCTTCTTTCTCATAAACCCCCTTTAGGTACTGAAAAGATGATATCTACAGCTTTAACACTTCTTCATTTGATGTCCTGTGGACTTGAGAACTCCTTTTTTGTTGTTGTTGTTTTTACCCCAAAGCCTTGGCTTTGGCATGTTCCAAGTAAGAAAAGTAAAACTGAAGAATGAATCCAAAATCAAGTGTTTTTTTCCTCAGATATGAAGGAGGAAGCAAAGGTATTCTGTTTTTCAAAATAAATTAAGGATTTTCTATCTTGAATTTCTCATAAAATTCTGGTTCAAACCTTTTGTGTGATATAGCCAACAAGCTGACTTGTGGTTTTGGAGCACAAATTCCCTGTCGTCACTTCCATTTTATGAATGGGAACTGAACTTACTTTGGACTTGCTGATATTTTTGAAGGAATTGGGAGATGAATCTGCCTTGTCTGCTGTCTGGCTCAGCAAATGAGCCTTCTTCTGAAAGTTTATCTCTTCATGCATCCCACTCTGCAATTGCTCCTCCTGCAGAGCACAAATACATTTTAAACAACTTAATTGGACTTTTTACTGACAATGTGATACTTATGTTCAGACCATTGACTAAGATGAGCAGCGTCTCCAGCAGCTTCTAGTTCCTGAGCTCTCATTTTCCTCACTGAAAGTCTAGCATTTTCCTTACCTTTGTGAAGTCTTTGTACTGATTTTCTCTTTTCCAGGAACTGGGGGAAGTTTGGGACATTTCCTGTGGAATCAAGCACATACTAATGGAAGTGGGGGGGGAAAGAGTAACAAAAAAGGGGATGCTAGGGCTCTGATCAAGCTGCAGTGCAGAAAAACTTTTCCAGAGTTAGTCTATCAGATGTAAAATCTGGAAGATAAAATTTGAGTTCCTCACCTAAAAGTGAATCAGGCTGGTTGGCATCACCATCAGGCAAGAGCATGTATCCCAGCACTCAAAAATTTATCCATTTGCAGTCACAAACGTCAGGAAGAATTTCAACTCAGACATGCTTTGTGGTAGCTTTTTCTATTCCACAATTTGCAGTGTCAATTGAAAGCTAAAGATGACAGCCTGTTGGGCTGAGCAGCTCAGAGGAATAATTGGATATGAAGTGAGAACTGGTTTTGATGTAAAAGGATCTCTCAGCTGTATGCTGAGCTACCTATCTGACGTGCAGGGAGTCATGAAGGGCCTGGCAGGACGTCATCATGGATAAACAGAGACTCCTGACTTAGGAGTGCAAATACCAGAAGACAGTGAAGGGAATGGATCCAGGGAAGTCAAAGCTCATCTGGGGCTGAAATTAGCTAGAGGTGGGCAGGGCAGGCATAAGGGTCTAGTACCAGATCTGGAGGTCCGTGACCCAGCTGGTGGCAGGGGGGGTTGGAACTTGATCCTTGGGGTCCCTTCCAACCCAAGCCATTCTATGATTCTGTGATTCTAAGGGCTTCTATAAATATATTGTCAGCACGAGCTAGACAACAAAGTGAAACATGGTCCCAGTTGCATCAGAGGACTGTTAGATTGGGCATTAGGTAGAATTTCTTCACGGAAAGTGCATTGGAACAGTCGGCCCAGAGAAGTGGTGGAGGCCCCAACCCTGGAAGCGTTTCAGACACATGTGGGTATAATGCTAAGAGACGTGGTTTAGTGATGGGATTTGATGGCTGGTCTTGGTGATCTTGAGGGTCTTTTCCAACCTAGATGATTCTAATGATTCTGTGATTCTATGATCCTATGAAAAGCAAGTCTTGGGCAGGAAGAGTTTTGCGGCACTGGGCTCCATGAAAGTCAGAAACTCATCTTCTTTTAATGCTTTAGGGCAGACATGTCCAACCTTCAGTCAATGAGCCGCACAAAGCCCAGGACAGCCCATCCTGCAGCCTCCTCCTACCACCCACCATCATGGTGGCAGCTCTGCCCTACTGGGTGGCCCAACCTGGTCCCAGGCTTGCACCCATTGCTCACAACAACTGAACATCAGTGTGTGTGATCAGCGCTGTCTGGGCTGAAACTGGAACATGGGGAGGGCACAGTGCAGTGCTGACTCAGGTGACTACAGATAACTGTGAGCATCTTGATACAATGCCAATCCTGTGAACAGCAGAAAATATGCAGCTGTGCTTTCCGTTTTGATAAGGGGATTTGAGAATAAGTTTCAAGATTGCCAAAAAAAATTACCAAATTTTTAGTATATTTACAACTCCACTTTCAGTCAATATAAAGAAGTTACATGCAAATTTTCAAATGGAATGTATATAGTGTTGCAATCAGAAATGCAATTCAAAGAAAAATCTGATCATGTCTCTCTACCAGACTGATCTATCAGACTTATCTGACCAGAGAAAAGTATCTGATGCTTCACAGTCACGCCTTACTCGTGTCATTGTTTTTTGGCAGTATGCACATTTGTGAACAACTGTTTTCAAGGATGAACTATGGGAGGAGTAAGATTTCATCAAAAATCTCTGATGAACACCTTGAGAACTCATTAAGAATTTGAACCACTTCCTTTGAACAAGATTGATGCATTAGTTTCACAAAAACAAAATCAAATATCCCAGTAGTCTTATAGGTTTTTTTTTTGCTCTCTTTTATGTTTTAATAAAAAAAAAATAAGAAAGTGCATTTTGTTAGTTATGTACATTAACTATAATATTTATCTTGTATATGGCCCAAGACAATTTCTCTTCGTTCAATACAACCCAAGAAAGCCAAATGTTTGTATACACATGCTCTAGGGTTCAGTACCACAGACATACATGATTTTTTATTAGGAAAAAAAAAATCAAGAAATCCTCTACAGGAAGAAACAAAGTAATGGAAAGAAAGATTGTTTTGTTTTGTGCATACATAAAAATATTGATTTCAAGAGGAGTTGTGTGCTGGCTTTCTTTGAAAGTAAAGTAAATGTAAAATTGAGGTGGGATGCAGTTCCTGGGACACAGATTGCTTGTGCCATAACAGATGTGCAAGTGCTCTCTGCCCAGGACCCACCTGGAGCTCCTGAAGATCCTAAAAGTGCTCTGTGACAGCTTCCACTCTCAGGCCAGTTCCTCATGCCCTGGCATTTCCATACCTTCCCTGATGTCTCACCACCCTCACTGGCTGTTCCTTAACTCCCAGCTCTATGCACTGATCACAGACTTCCTCTGGGTGATATCTGGCACCATAGTACTGCCCTTTGAGGGGCGTTTCCTCCTCCTCGTGCCCAGTCTCCATCCTTCAAGCTGCACTTGGTGGCAGTGTATCTCTCTCCTGCTGCTTCCCATTATCAAGTAGATCTCCCTTATCTCAGAAACGACCCTTCAAGCATATATCTCAGCCTATCAGCCTTTGTGTGACCCGCTGTCAGCTGACGAGGCAGAAATAATTTCACCATGGCCTTCTAAGCCATGCGCCTGCTGCTGGTCTTTCAGCTTCTCAGACACAAGCAGTCATGTACTCAGCCCAAATGGACACGACAACACTCTTGCTATGTGGGACCTACCAGGTAATTAGGCAGAGGTGATCTAAGCAGCAGTGTGCCAATCATGTTGCCGGCAGGTATGAGCCTAAAAGCCCAGATCCCAGCCCAGAGTCCTGGGCTGACCTGTCAGCTGCTTCTGGCAAATGACCTCACAGTCCCTCTCCCGGCCACATGTGTGGTGCCAGCCTATCACATACAGAGACAGAAGTGACCTCCCAGCCACCTTCACAGCCGTGTCTCTCCTGCTGGCCCAGGAGGGCCTGAGGGAGAGCTGACATTGTCATTGTCATAGCATGCCCACCCATGTCCTCCATGTGGCCTTCAAGCTGATTAGATACATGTCAGCTCATGTTTCTCTTCCAACACAAGGTGACTGCTCTGGGATCTCAGTATCCCTCCCTGCTCCAAGGGGCCAAACAGCTTAGCGTAGGGCTAGGAGAGAAGACAATGGTGAGAGGATGAGATTATGGAATAGAAGGCTTTGAAGTTGATATGTTCTGGTCAGTGTTCAGGGGTTACAGTTTGCCTTTCAAGGTGAGGGAGCAGAAATATTTTAGGAGAGGGTTTGGTGTTCTGCACAGTGTATCTGATCAGTGTTTATGGTAGGGGCTTGCTTTGTGGTTTGGTTTAGTTTAGGGCTGGGGCAAGCATTAGGGTAAGATTAAGGCAGAGTGACTATGGCTTTAGGCTTTAGCATCAAAGTGAGATTTGAGGTTAGGGTATTGTGATTTGGATACTGACATTTTGTCAGGGAGAAGGATTGCATTTACAGGTAGCATTGGGGGGTAAAGTTGCTGGTTACAACAATTCAGTGAGTCACACTGACTTCACAGAATCACAGAATGGTTAAGGTTGAAAGGGACTACTTGGGGTTATCTAATCTAATCCCTGTGCTTCAAGGGCCACCTAGAACATCACCAAGGATCACATCCAGGTTGGGTTTTGAGTATCTCCAGAGACAGAGGCCTCTCTGGGCAGCCTGTTCCAGTGCTCAGTCACAGTCACAGTGAAATTTTTTTTTCTCATGTGCAGATGGAACTAACTGTGTTTCGGTTTGAGCTCATTATCCCTTATGCTGTTGCCAGCCACCACTGAAAATGGTGCCTTCCTGTTGATACCTTATTTTAAGATACTTATACATATTGATAAGATCCCCTCTCAGTCTTCTCTTCACCCAGTCTCTCAGCCGTTTCTTGTACAAGAAATGCTTCAGGCCTTGATCATCCCTATTGCCCTTTGCTGGACTCTCTCCAGAAGTTCCCTGTCTGCCTTGAACTGGGGAGCCCAGAACTGGACACAGTACTCTAAATGTGGCCTCACCAGGGTGATGCAGGGGGGGGAAGATCACGTCCCTGATGTATCTGCCACTCCACCCAATTTGGTATCATCAGCAAAAAAGTAAACAAACAGTTACATGTAAATCTGAGTAAAGATAGGAAAGCAGCACTTGTGGAGTTGGGAATAGCAGGAAATATTTCCATTTGGACCAGGCTGATGCCAGCAAACGTCTCTGTGTGGCTGTGGGCTTCTGTGAATGAATAGTCAATATCCACTGATCTGCTGAGCAGCTCCTTGCACTCACTGCCCATTTATCTGCCAGGGAGTGATGTATATTTTGTGGAACATAGCTTATGAAAGTAGTTTTCCAGGGTAGCCAAAGTCGCGTTCCTGTAATACGCAAAGCAAGGGAAGAGCCCTCCTCTGAAAGCTGAGGGAAGAAATTCAGATCCAGGCTCTAGTGGAACAATCTGTGCACCCTTCTCATGAAATGTACACTTTCAAAACATGGGTAGCAAACAGCTTATTTTTAAGGGAAGAGAAATTTGGAGATGCCTGTCATGAAAATAAATATTTGGTTGGGGACACAGTGTAATGGCAAGATGGAATATGTTTTACAGTATCACTGCAGTTTCACAGAAGTGATTGCTTTGTAATGTTTGCAGCACAGATAGCACTGTGTTCACTGTGTTCATAATATGAACAAAGCAACAGCTTTGAACAGAGCAACAGCTCTTCTACCACTAGGAAACACCGCAAGCGTTACAGGAGGTCTGAGCTATTTTCTGTTTTCCAGACACTTTATTCATCAGGAATCTTAGGAGATGCAGACTGAAATCCCTGTAACATCAGTTTTATGCTGCAGGAATTTCTGAAGTTTGAAGGAAAGTCATTCTACATATGCTTGACAAGACAAGTTTCTACCAATGCCATGCCAGCAGTGTGGAAGTAGTATGTTTCTGTTAAGTCAACAGCTCAGGACAGCCAAAGATTGCAATGGTTGGACCCTCTGAGCTGGGCTCCTGTAGGAAAGCTCTAGTAGAGCCCCTCCTGAATCCACGGTGGCTGTGACCAGTGAATGCATTCTCCTGCAGGTTTTTTTCTGTAACTCCCAGGATAATTTTCTCCATAATTTTATTGTCTAGTCTCAGAATTGAAAACTGCAGGTGCAGAATACCTGAAGAGAGGATGCAAAGTGGATGGAGTGAGGCTTTTTTCAGTGGTGCCCAGAAACACGGTAAGGGGCAGTGGGCACAAACTGGGACACAGGAGATTCTGTCTGAACAGCAGGAAGCACTTCTGTACTGTGTTGGTGGCAGAGCACTGGCATGAGCTGCCCACAGTGGTGGTAGAGTCTACTCCTTGGTGGTCTTCAAAACACACCTGGACATGATACTGGGCAGCTTGCTGCAAGTGTCCCTGACTGAGCAAGGGTTTCAGATGTCCCTTCCAACGACAGCTATTCTGTGATTCTCTGAGATTTAGTGTGGCTGAAATTGGTGCTTTTCTTTTGGAAATATTTACTTTTTGACAACTGGCATGTTTATTTTGTGGAAATATTCTACCTGAAAGGTTTGGGCTGCTTTAATATGAACATATCACAAATGTAACATGTATGTTATGGTCTGAAGTTCATGCTATGTGTCATCCTAGGAAAGTACAATACAAAAGCCATTCCTGATATTTGATGCTATATATATATTATTGAAGTTAATCTACTATCCTTAAAATAGATGAAGAGAAAAATATCATTCACAATGTCTTTCTAAAGATATCTTTAGCAAATATTTAAATATTTATAGGCATGTGGGAACACCAGTATTGCCCTTTTTCAAAATGGCTTTGAAAGAAATTATTTGAGATGACAGATTTAAAAGTTGGTGTGTGTGATATGACAAGGCTTAGGAAAATGACATAACCAAATGAGCCAAAGCACATTTAAAATTATTGAAAGTATTTACTACAGCATGTAATGGAGCTGTCAAGTAGACTAGGTCTCTCACTTGGTTGTTACTGTTGCCTCACTGCACTTCGGTATGACAGGGCTCTGCTTTCTCAAAAGTGACAGGCTACTGCATCCTGACTGCATTGGATTCTGTGATAAAAATCCTTCATGCAAGGTAATGAATAGCTGAATAGTGATACATCAAATCTGGATCTTGCTTAACTTGAAAAACTATCTTATAGGGATGTGGCAGCTCAAATGATCCTGGAAACCTAAATAAATCTATAGCAACAAGATGGTGGAGAAGGGTCTCGGTACCAATATGAAGTCCTTTTCCAAAACAAGTTTTTTAATGTCTTGTTGAGATATTGGGTTTGTTCAGCTGATGAGGGCTGTAGGAAAGGCTCAGACCATGCTGTAGAGAACGTGAACTCTTCAGTCACCAAGCACCATTCATGACAGTGCTTCTCCTCAGGACCATCTGTGACAAACTTACAAAGGCTGCAGAAGCAGAAGGCATGGAAGAAACAGAGGCTCAGGCCAGACTTCAGCTGTAAACATGATCAGTGAGTGGCAGGGCAAGTACCCAAAGGAAAGAGCTACATCAGGTAAGCTATTCACAGTATGCGTACTTCATTGGTTTGGCAGGGCTCAAGGACTGTGTGGCACCTTCTGGAGCCCAATACATCAGGATCATTTAAGTGCATGGAAGCAATGAGAGCTCTTGTAACAATGCTGTTTTTCACTGGTGACAGATCGAGCCATGGTGTGTACCTTCCTACACTGTAAAGCAGTTGGATACCATGGGGATAAGCATAGTTTAAATGCCAAGACAGATTACAGAAAAACTGTTTGGAAAGGGCTGGACTATGGCCAGGCAATGCAGTGCTGGGAGTCTGCTGGTTCTCTCCAAGCCAGCTGATGCAGCAGACAAACTGTTGTACTTTACCTTTCCATTGATTTTACACACCACTGTGCTGGTGGTGCATGCTGGGACAGAGCATCTCCACTGCATCACGCTGGGCAGAGCCCCCTCCCCATGATCCAGCACACAGTGGAGCACTCTGCCTTGCCCCTGCAGAATCCATATGGCGGCGGATGCTGGGGGCCAGGCAGTCACCTAATTTTTCATTCCATTAAGTATTCATGCTTTCTTCCCCTGTCTTGCTGTTGTTTTTCCTAAACACGACAGACAATAATCAGAAAACAAAAGCATTTAAGTTCTCTCTTCTGGCAAAGCAGTACATTCACAACCAACATCAAAGGTGGGGTTTAGCTATCATTAGTGCAATACCACATTTCAACATGATCAAAGCAATCAGTGCCCAGGCACAATAAAGAAGATGCAGCTCTGATTCAGCTGCTCCATAAAAGGCAACAATAAAGAGATCTGGGGAGAGGATGAGAGCATGGTAAATACAGGAGGGCATACAGCTGAGAGATCCTTTTACATCAAAACCAATTCTCATTTCATATCCATTTATTTCTCTGAGCTGTTCAGCCCAACATGCTGTCATCTTTAGCTTTCAATTGACACTGCAAATTGTGGAATAGAAAAAGCTACCACAAAGCATGTCTGGGTTGAAATTCTTCCTGACGTTTATGACTGCAGATGGATAAATTTTTGAGTGCTGGGATACATGTTTTTGCCTGACTGGTGCTGCCTACCAGACTGATTCACTTTTAGGTGAAGGACTCTATCTACCACCTAATCAATAACAACAGCCTTTTTGCTTGCCGTCCAGTATAGGGTAGAAAGCTCTGCATGTAAGGATGCTGGATTTGGTGCAGCTGTGTGTCAATAGCCAGAAAAATAAATGTGGTGGGAGGCACACATAGAGGTATCATTCTTCAGGCCACCATAAAGGATTGATGTTTTTTTTTTCTCTCTGACTTCCACAGTTCAGGTTTCAGAACTGCTAAAGGAAAACCACAGAATGGCTTAGGTTGGAAGAGACCTTAAGATTACCTGGTTCCAATCCCCCTGCCATGGACAGGCACACCTTGCCACCAGGGATGGTGCATCCACAGCTTCTCTGAGCAGCCTGTGCCACTGCCTCACCACTCTCTGAGTAAACAATTTCTTCCTAAAATCTAACCTAAATCTCCCCTCTTCCAGCTTAAATCCATTTCCCCTTGTCCTATCACTATCAGACTGTGAAAAATTCGGTCTCCCTCCTGTTTATAAGCTCCCTTTAAGCACTGGAAGGCTGCAATGAGGTCTCTCCAGAGCCTTCTCTTCTCCAGGCTGTACAAGCCCAGCTCCCTTATTCTGTCTTCAGAGGACAGGTGCTCCACCTCCTTATCATCTTCGTGTCTCTCCTCTGGACCTGCTCCAATAGCTCCATGCCTTTCTTGTGGTGGGGGCCCCAGACCTGGATGCAATACTCCAGATGGGTCCCCACAAGGGCACAGCAGAGGGGACAATCCCCTCCCTCTCCCTGCTGCCACCCTTCTGTTGATGCAGCCCAGGATACTGTTGGCCTTTCAGGCTGCAAGCGCACACTGCTGGCTCATGTCCAGCTTTTCATCCACCAGAACCCCCAAGTCCTGCTCCACAGGGCCATTCTCCAGGAGTACTTGTCCTAGTCTGTACACATATCTGGGATTGCCTCAAACAATGTGCAGTACGTATGGTGTCTCATTAGGTTCACGTCAGCCCACTACTCAAGTTTTGAGTAGGAATTTGGGGTTGCTTGTGGTCGTTTTTGTGGTTTTTGTTTTTTTTTTTTAATTAACCTAGATATCTGAAAGTCTACTCCCCAGATACATTGTCCAGAACTGCAATTGAATCGGTCTGTCTTCTCTTGTGTAAGCTAAAGTACCTGAGTTTCCTAAGTCTTTCTCTGTAGGACAGATTTTCTATACTAACTGACTTGTGAAAAGGATGTTATAGAATGTGTGTTAGAAGGAGAAAACAAACAAAAGATCAGACTTGGTAAAAAGGAACACATTGTCAGGACACAAAAGTTGTACAGAAGCAGCAAAACATCAAGGAATATTGGCATGTTGTGTAGACAGTTGTCTTGGTTTCAGCTGGGACAGAGTTGATTTTTCCTTCATAGTGTCTGGTATGATGCTATGTTTTGTCTTTAGGGGAAAAACGATGTCGATAACATAACAACATCTTAGTTGAGGAGAGCTGTACAGTGCCAAGGACATTCCAGTTTCTCAGCTACTTGTACTGCCCTGCCAGCAAGGGAACTGAGGGCACAAGTGCTGGGAGAGGACAGAACCAGGACAGCTGATCCCAACTGGCCAAAGGGTTATTCCATACCATATGGCAGCATGCAAAAAAAGCTTGAAAACCAGTAGGGATTTGGCTGGGTGGGCGGCTGTTGCTTGTGGACTGGCTGGGCATTGGTTGACAGGTGATGAACAATTGCTTGTGCATCACTTGGTTTGTAAATACACATATATATATAATTATCATTACTGTTATTTCTCACTCTCCCTTTTATGTATTAATAAATAGTTTTAATCTCAACCCATGAGTTCTGGTTCCTTTTTTCCCAGTTCTCTCCCCTATCTCACTGGGAGGTAGAGGGGAGGGAATGAATGACTGTGGTGCTGAGCTACCTGCTGGGTTAAACCACAACAGCAGCAATTTAAACAAGTTTGTCAACTGTTAAGAGAACAAGAAATTGAAGTTGCTGTTTGAATTGTGTCTTGGAAAAAGGGAGTCATGGAAAGTCACAGAGGATAAAGAGCAATTAATTAACAGGCTGGGTATGTTGAGTACTGGAAGAAAATTATTTAGCTTAAAAGAATGGGATGGGTAATTAAGCTTGAGGCAGAGAGCTGCTTGTTTGTGTTGGCAGTGAGTGTAAAACTGGTACTGCTTTGTTCACACCCACAAAGCTTTGTCAGTGTACACAGTAGAGCAGTGCAGCTCTTAATCTGAATCACGAAACAGCTTCAGATAGATAGCTTTCACATTTTACTTTATAAATACCCACTCCATCTTCTGGATGAGAGCAGCGTAAGCTGTTCTACCTACTGGAACCTCTTCAAACTCATCTACCTCCTACTTCAGAAGTTAAGAGGGTTTCTTTTCCAAAAGCTCTGAAGTCACACTCTATGATAGTATAGCCACCTGTGCCTTTTCAGCATGGAATCAAGCACCCTTCTAATCCTTAGAGAGAGCTGGGTGCACAGGTGCCGGATCCCCAGGGACTGGTGCATGAAGCAGAGGGCATAGGCCAGCAAGTAGAAAATGGTGGTCAGACTCACACTATGACCCAAAAGATTCCTGGGCAATTTTTGCTGCTCTGTGAGCCCCCTGTTCCAGTAGTCTTGGTCCTTTCTTTAGGAAAAAGGCAAACGCCTGTTTGTGACTTCTAATCTAACAGGTGGGGCTTCCATCCTCACTTCCACTGACTAGTAGATGACAATGCTGAACAAGGAACTGTCATTAATTTTGACCTCATTTTCAAATAATACAGGTGACAGGTTCAAAAACTGATGCCTATCCTGTCCCAGGGCTGCTGGTACCTGTGCACACCAGTACCAATCTTAGCCTGTGCAGTGTGGAGCATCTTGGTTCTTTTTATTCTGAAGCTGCTGCTGAGCATAGTGGGACACATGCCTCTGAACTCTGGCACCAACAGCTGGAGAGGGACAAAGCTCCAGGGCATGCAGCTTTCTGGGGACTTAGCTTAGGGAGTTGGGAAGCCGGCTGTGGATCAGGAGCAGTGACCCTTTGGAAAACATTCTGCTCACAGTATTCCTCAGAATTGTCTCTTCTACTCCACTCTCCTCTGAAGTAAATATACTGTTAGTATTTTTTTATTGTCATCTTGGATGGCCCTTTGACATTTGTAGCAAGGCAGGATTGATTTCTGTGCAAAACAGTAATACGTCCCCACCTGGATCAGTCACTCTGCCTTTTCTGCTCAGATCTGTGTTCAGGCAAAGGGAACTAAAGGAAGATTTGTGTCTCCTTGCTGCAGGTGGGAAGGAATGGGGAGAGCACTGGTGCTGAGAATGGCTTCCACTTCCCTTCCTTCACAGCTGTGGTAGCTGAGCCTGAGTGGACTGGACTATTGTTGGGTAACAGTAAAGTTGTACAATTCTTAAGAATGAGCCATTTCTCATTTTCCAGGAGGTAGCAGTTCACCTGGTACTGTTTTCTTAGGATTGTACCTAAGTCCATGCCCTGGACCCTTTAAATGCAAAGTTGCTCTGTGGTTTGATCCATGCCTACAGGAAATACAGGACATTTCTGAACCCACTGACCATTTGCATGAACCTTATCACCATCAGAAGAGATGCAGCATCCATGGGACAGCTCACCCTTGCAAAGGATGTGTATACCAGGCAAACCGTTTGGAATAGTCCTACCATTACATTAAAGGAGTAATCTCAGGGTTCAGTCCCTCCACTGCCCACAGCAGCTGAACCCCTGTCCTGAGGGCTCTTCCAAGGGCAGACCTGGCACTGTGACTTGACTGTAAGTGCAGGGCTATATGCAGTGCAGGAAAAGGCAGGTCCTGTGCTTCCTCCTGCTCTTCCATGTGCTTTTCATTTCTTTGGCAGATACATGGGCCCTAATGCCCAGGTGCTGGATGAGGCATTTGCCTGTAACAGCAACATGCTGTTCAAGCAGCCTTTTCCCATCATCCCCAAGGAAAACTTGCAAACCTGTGATAATAGAGACAACATGAGAGGAGTCACTGAATGTAGCAGTGGTGGAGGCTTTCTAGAATTGCCTATTAACTAGGGGCAGAGAAGAAGGAGACACAGTTTGTCTCACCAAAAACTCTACTCTTTTTCTCCCCAAAAGTGCCTCAAAGAGCAGACCCCGCTGCTCACAATAAAGGTTACAATTGCACATAGGCTTACAGTTGCCATAGTAGGGGTCAATACTGCATTATACAGCATTTTTGGCCTGTCCAACCCCTGATTGAAGCTTCATGCTGAGGTGACGTGCCAGTATGTCTGGTGGATAACTGCAGGGACCTTCCTAGGCTTTGTGCACTGCTCTGTACTTGCAGTATGCTCTTCCTATCATCACCTGGATTTCATTCTTCAGTGTCTCACTAGCTTCAGCTGTCTCTCTTCAGTGTTATGCCTAAATGGCTGACCTTTTACTTGAGCTCTAACAGTTTCATGTTTGATTTATGAAGTAACTCAGAGATGCCTCCCTAAACACAGTGAATATACCTAATGACTACAAGTTCTATTATCCCTCTCAGCCTGCTAATTACAGCTCTCCGGTACCAAAGGGGCAAGGAGAAACATGGCACAGGCAGCCATTACATGAGCACTGCACAGGCCATCAAACAGGCCACAGGGGTAGGCCCTGCTGCAGCATGTATATTATCTCTGTCTGGAAGGTGGAGAGAAAATTACAGATAAGTGCATATAAGTGTGATGCGCAGAGGGGCTGTGTGCCAATCAGGCATTCAAGGGGGAGATGTGAACCAGCAGCAGAAGTCCTGTTGGAGAAGGAGAACACTTTCCCCACAGAAGAAGCAGGAGCCAGCTGGGAATTCCTGGGAGGCAGATGCACGACGGTGTGAAGATATCACCAACCGCAATTGTGCATTATCTTTCAGAGTTGTGGTTTATTTGAAACCTGTTTCCAACTGACCTGACAAATTCATTTCTAAGACAACAACAGATGGCAGCAGACAGATGGCTCAGTAATTTCAAAGCCTCTCCAGAGAAAGGAAGTGTCACTATAAGCCTGCGCTGTCTTGGCATTAGAAAGAATGAGATCTTAACATCTGCATTAGCTGTGTGTTAGAAGAAGATAGTGAAGGCTGGGCACTTGTAGTTGTTCTCATTGTCTCCACTGGCACAGCTTCATGATTCTCAGACTTTCACCTTATCTCAAAATTGCTTTCTGAGGCAACGTTAAATGACTTGCTTTGTGACTGTAGATGTTTCCTCTGCATCACCTTGCTCAAACCATGTTTTCACCTTCTGCATATCCATTAAGGAGAGTCAGGAGATGGTGGACAATCTAATGGTGTATATTCTTTTTGGGGAGGCATGGAGTGAATAAGTCATTGGCATGGATAAATACCTCATTTTTCTCACCTAGGGTAAATCACACCTCAGGGCAGTGAAATTACAAATTATTATGAACTTTGTGTAATTGAAAGGAGCATCATATTTGGTTCTCTTTGTTCGAGGAATGCCACTCTCCCCATAACATTGTGGCTGTACTTCAGGAGCAGCTGGCTATTCTGAACTTTCTAATCTCCCTTGCTAATCAGGGAAAGCTTAGCCACTCATTGCTGCTGGAGTTATAGGGAAAGTATAGATTCATCTGGTTCAAATGGAGCTGACCAGGAATTTGATTAATGTTTCAGAGATAGAAAGGGTATTGGGTGCTAGCTTGTTAGTACTTCTCAGTCAGAGGGAAAGGTGTGGTATGAAAGTAAAGACAAACAATATGTGAGAAGATCCTCACGAAGATCCAGGCAAAAAGAGCAGAAAATGAAATAGGACACAGAAAAGAAAGCAAAAAGCACAAAGTGTCTTGTTGGAAGGGGTGGATGGCATGAGGAAGGAACCGGTCCTCAGGGCGAACAGTGATATACCCTGAACAAAGCAAGGGATAAGCTGAAGAGCAAAAAATTGGAATACCCATTGAAACAAGCATGAAGAAAATAACTCATTGTTAACTTCATCAATTATAACAAAGCTGTTCACTAATCAGGAATTGTTCGGGTGTGTATTGCAATACAAATCTCCAGACACAAAAGAACAGAATATCCTGAAAGGCAGCCTTATTAGTATATGTACAGAAAGATTTGTTGCTGTGACACAAAGTAACAGTTATGCTAAGACAGAAATGACAGACCATTAGAAGGGATTTATATCTGCCTTTTGAGATACACAGTTCTGGGAAAAGTGGTGTTGGTTGCCATTGCAGAGAGGATATATGTACATAGAAGGCAGGAGATGATGGGAGCATCTTGGCTTTTATCAAAGTGTTCTCACTGGCCTCAGCCAACACCTGCCCCATTACCTCTCATCCTTTCCCATCAGGCCTCAGCAGTAAGAGTCGTCCTGCTTGCTGACATATCTAATGAACACAGCAAAGAATGTGTCCTAAGAACAAGCAGGAATGGGGGCTGTTGAGTGTCATAATGCCCCTTCAGCAATGGGCTAGGTTTGGGTATACCAGTGGCCACTGACAGCCTTAGCCCTGGGCTGGCAGTGGGCTTTCACTGGGAGGAATGGTGGAACCTACACAACGGTGTCTGCCTCACTAGTTGAAGGAAGGACCTGTAAGAAGAAGTATGAGTGTCTTCAGGAGTTGTCACAGGCAGATGGAAGTGGTGCCAGGATTTAATTGGAGTTATAGCCAAGCCAAGAAGGAAAGGTACTGAAAAGAACTGTTTGTGGACTGGGAGGATGGCAGTGAAAAAAACAGTGCAGTATGACCTTGTGGGAAACCAGCCCTGCGTAAACTGCAGTCTCAGCTCTGGCAAATGTTCAGATGCCATCGTGCCAACAGTGAAATTAGGCAACCACTGGATAAGTTGAGATGATTTGAAAAAAAAAAAAAACTGAGACATCTTGCAATAAAATAAAACAAAATGCAGGATGTTAATGCAAACAACGTTTTCATCATCAGAAACAAAGCAGGAGAACCTGGTAACTGATTCAAAGACATTGGCAAAAATGGTGCAGCTGAAGCTAAGTTATTTTTCCAAAGTAAGCTATAGACTTGTCCCCAGGAAATTAAATTTTCCGCCAGCAGCCTACCTCCGTCCAGAAGTCTTCCTTCAGCTCTCAGGGGGCAGACCCTAGTCTCTGCAGGCACGCAGCTGTGAGGGTAATTGAGCAGTGCAGCAGAGCAGATTTGGGACTCACCAGCAGTCAAGGGATTTAAAATGAGATTAGACAGTTCTTTAAAAATCAACTGTAATCCAGCGTCAAAGGAAAATGCTATTGTTGGATAAATTTTCTCGGAGTGTTTAGCAGGCAAGGGAGGTGCTGCAAACACATTGTTTCTGCTGCCTAGAGTTGTTTTGGCAAGTCTTGACCATGAGGTTGGGGTCTGGTGACTGTCACAGCTGGTAAAAGGAAGAATTCCATGTTACGTGTCACTCATGGCCTCCCATTAAATCTTCCTTAGACAAAGCTTTGAAGATTCCAGATGCCAGACTGAAAATCAGAGAAGAGCTGGACTTGATAAGACATTCCACTATATTTACAGAGGTATCAGTGGTCCTGCGCACCACCATGAGTGCTTCCCATTTGGGAAAAGGCAAGCAACTCTCTCTCTTCCTTCCTGGTTGGTGAAAGTGAGTGTTTGATAGTATGCTTTATGCATATAACATGAGCTTGACCTCACAGTCAAGAGTTTGCCTTTTATTTCTTATTAGTTAGGAATTGTTCATTGGAAATAGAATTGCATTGGAAATGTAATTGGAAAAAGTGCATTGGAAGGAGAATCATCATGGCAGATCAAACTTTCAGATGAAGATAGGCCTGATAAATTCTTAAAAATATTCCTGATGGGCATTTTCAGTGTGGGAACAGAGACTCTGAAATAGGTTTTCTGTCATAAGAACAACCAATGTATGCTTGTTTTGATTAGTACTGGCAAGAATATGGCTACATCGATTACCAATTCCAGGTTTGCTTTGGAAGAGGAGAGCTGGGTCTAGACTACTGCAATTGTTTGGGAGGCACTGGACACAGAATGTGCACATCAACACATGCATGGGCTATGAGATGTCATCCATGCCCATCTCTGATCTCTGTGGTGTAAAATGGCACTGAAATAAGCTTCAGAGAGACTGTGTGCAATGCCCACAGTCATGAAGAACCTGTTTCTGAGCTGGAAATGGTGCCCAGATCACCCAGGACACCACATCTCAACAATACCTACCTTCCTGCTGCCTTTAGTCTGTCTTTTCTCTCCTTAAACACTAATGCTTGTTCCTATTTCTTCTGCAGTTAATTAGCAGAAAAGTATTTATTCGCTTTGAGAAAAATAAACAACAGCCATCTTTCTCAGCCTGCTGTGTGTTTAAGATACCCGTAAATCTCCAGAATAAATTGTTGCAATGTCTATGCTGAAATTTTAAATCCTTACAGAAAATAACTATTACAGCTTTTATGTATGTATGTCTGTGTGTCTATTTATTCAACAACTCCTCAGCAAAGCTGGGTACTGAGCCCTGCCTGTGCAGCCATCTCCATGGTACACAGGGGAAGGTCGGCCTTGCTTGCTGTTATCTTATCTATGGCTATACTGCTTTAAAAGCTACTATGTCTTCACTCTTTTGAAGGCATGGTATTTATGTGTTGATATTTACTTGCTGAGCTCTTGTGTCTGGTTCCAGTAAGGCCAGAGCTGGTGTCTTCTAAGGCTGCCAAGCTCTTGTCCTGCAGCTCAGTTGGACAAGAGTTTCTGTTGCATTAACCACAAAAAATAAAAATAATAATAATTAAAAATTCAGTGAAACAGGTAGTGCCATCTACCGGGAAATGGTATTTTTACTTTTTGGTTCACAGATAGGACCATGGAGCAGAAAAGCAGTCAGGTTGCAATAAAACTCTATGAGAAATGCATACTTTCTGAGACTCCCTTTTGGATTTTTCTGACATCTTTGCAGCAAGGTGTCCATAGATAGGAGGCAAAAAACCTTCCCATTGGCACCATTACAAATAAGGAAGTGCTGCATTCATCTTGTCTTAGAAATTTCTGTGTGGCTCTGCTGTGGTATCTAACCACCACCAATTATGTATGGAAGGGTACATGGAAGGGGCAGTAAGAAATGATTCAGTCTTTCAGACTTGGAGTAAATACTTTGGACCTGGAAGCAAATATTCATCCTGCTGCAGCAAAATGAATATTAAATGCCCCGCAGCTGGGACAGATAGACGCAGGATGTTTAGAATGGCTGATAGTAGGGGAAAGCATTGAGCCTGCAAAACAGCTTTTAGAGAGGACATCTGCTTTGTTTTTACCCAAGGTATTTTCCAAAAACTGGACAGAACACTTTCATAAAACATGGTATACACTTGTCACCAAAAATCTGCCTGAGAGCCTAAAGCATATGAAGAGCAGGGAGCTCAGGGGCATCAGAAGAGACCTTTTGGAGGCCACCCCCAAATATCCAAACATGATGCATATTGGTGTTGCCGTAATTTTGGTTATGAATCAGCTTGAATTGGAATGCTCAACAGGCCACTGTGTCCTGCTGAACACCAGCTTCTCTCCTGTATTCAGTGACTTATGCATTTTCTGTTCCATAATACACATAAACAAACATTCAGATAGGCTTTGCTGAAGCATCTATACCCAAAGTTTATAGATGCTTTAAAAAGCCTTTGTCTCTGGACTAACTCTGCCTGCATTTAATTTAGTGGAAATTTCATCTCTGCAATCTGTGGGAGAATTACAATGAATGTCTTAGAAACACTCATTCTGAACTGTGACTTTCTCTCTTTGTAATGTCTGGAGTCCAACTCCATGCCTCCATGAATTGCTAGCAGCTTTTACCTAACGAGAAATAAAGAAACAAATTCGTAATATTTTAAATGTTGTCTCTAGAATTCTCCAGGCTGAGCAAGTACATCTCCCTCAGCCTTTCTTCACAGCAAAGATGTTCCAGCCCTCTCATCATCTTCATGGCCATCCTCTGGTCCCACTCCAACAGTTCCACATCCTTCTTGTGCTGAGGGGCACCAGACCTGGATGCACTACTCCAGATAGGGCCCCACAAGGGCAGAGCAGAAGGGGACAATCCCTTCCCTCTCCCTGCTGCCACCCCCTGTTGATGCAGCCCAGGATACTGTTGGCATTCCGGCCTGCCCAGACTGTACACATATCTGAGATTGCCCCAGCCCAAGTGCAGTGCCTAGCACTTGGCCTTGTTGACTCTTACTATGTTCACGAGCCCCCTTCTCAAGTTTTTCCAGGTCCCTCTGGATGACATCTGTTAGTTCCAACAGAAGGATTATGATTATGTTTGCCTATTTTCTAGACACTAACTGCACCACTCAGCTTGGTGTCATCAATAAACTTTCTGAGGGCACACTCAATCCCGCTGTCTATGTCACTGATAAAGATGCTGAAGAGCACCTGTTCCAGAATGGGCCCTTGGGGGACATCACTCAGCACCAGCCTCCACCTGGACATAGAACTGTTGACCACAACCCTCCAGCTGTGACTTTCCAATCAGTTATTTATCCATCAGTCCATCTGTCTCCAATTTAGAGATAAGGATGTGGTGTGGGACCATGTCAAAGGCCTTGCACAAGTCCAGGCAGATGACATCAGATACTATGTCATGAGCTGGGACAGTTGGGCTTCTCTAGATATTCAGTGTCTTGTTGCCAGAGGAAATAGGAGTTGTATTTCCTCATCAGTGGACCTTTGGATGAAGACAGAACTTTCATCCTTCTCATCTTTCTCCTTTATCTGCTTTGTGGGCTTTGTTAGTCTTTTTTTTTTTTTTTTTTTGGTCAGTCCTTCACACTATTAGATGTGTCTGAAGTAGACCTCCAAAGTAATAGGAAAAACAGAAAGAAAAACTACACTAAATTTTCTTTACTCCTAGTGCTGGCTTTTTTATACTCTTGGGGAAAAACATCACACATTCAACAGCAATGAAAAGTATTCAGTCTCCTGTGTCTGGTCTGTAAATCTTTCAGTCTTGTGATTTTTTTTATGTATAGGTATGAGAACCCTTTTAAAATTTCTTACCTCAAATTCTCAGACTGAAAAACTGCTTTTCCTGGAAGGTGCCAAAAGCGTCTGACATAAAGTTGCCTTTGGATCTCCTTTGCAGCTATTTGATGTGAGTGGCTGTTTAATGGCAAAACGGCAATACTGTCCTGATCCCCACGCTACCAAATCTTTCTGAGAACTTTTGGGATTTTAATATCTAAGACTGATTTTCCTCAAAAATACTGCGATTTTTAGCTCTCAGCTTCTGGAATGCCCCAAAGCACACTCCTGTATGCAAAAAACTCTTTAATGTTCTTCCTGTTCTTAATCCTTGAATTTGAGAGGGTTTAAATGCCTCCCTGAAGGGAAAAAAAATTGTTTTGGAGAAGAAATATAGATTTCCCAGCACTAGGAAGTAGAAATTACTGCTTTTCCAAAAACCATGCATGAATGAAGTGGGGAGGACAGGGGCATGAGGAACGCAAGGGGGTGAGAAGGCTGGAGAAGGCAAGTGGGAACATGATACTTAAAATGATTTCCTGCAGAACCATGTCAGTCTGTGTTTCATAAGGCCTCTTTGAACAGAATTTTATGTGAAAACATGTCTGAATAATTTGTGTTCTTTCTTTCAAGAGGATAAGAAAACTCAGAAAAAACAGCTGTTTCTGCCAAAAGTGGTTTATTTTCGGATTGTGAAGCCTGATGCCATTCTTGTTTATGTTGCTTTCACATTCATCAGAATACTTATGCTGGCTCTGATGTTGCCCTTGATTTGTATCATTGTCAAGCATCTTACCAAAAAGAGATTGAGAGGAGTTAGGGGGGAGGAGAGGGTGTGAGCCCAGTGCTGAACATGAATGTCCTCACAGGCTTCAGAATTGAAGCTTAAAGCAATGTAAAGCATATGTCGTATGCCCAGCTCTGTGAGCCAGTGACCTCAGAAACTTCAGTTTGTACACCTTCACCCTTCGTTTGCTTAAAGGAAAGGGAAAAGTTTGTCATGGTACATTAACATGAAGGCCATGTGTGCAAGTGGTTCCAGGGAGATTTATAACCATGGAGCTTTCTTTTCAAACAGCCCTTGAAATAGTGCTTTGGGAGGGGAGAAGTCAAATGTTCCTCTAACAACAGATGGAAAGCAAGCAGCTGAGATTTTTTTCCCCTCTTTGTGCTTCAAGGAGAGTGGGATTGGATTTGTCTGAGCTGGCTCATGGAGGCAGTGGGAATACCACTGGCATTGGTTCATTCCTGTGCATCCCTAGATGAACCGCTGGGGGTAGAGGGAGTATTGCTTCCTTCTCTTCTGTGAGGAATAACTTTTATTAGATGTTTCTGATGGGGGAGTGTATCAGCTCCGAATAATGTGGCAGGAGGTATTAGGAGCAATGGAGAGACTTGTGCTGATTTAAAATGCTTTTATGGCTAAGGATTTAACTTGGCCCAGCAGAGACTGAAAATTTCCAGTGTGGCAGGCAACAGAGCTTTTCAGTAGCTGCCTGGATTTCACCGTGTGCTAACAAAGCCCTAGTGCCCTGACTCCAGTGAACGATTAACTCTGTGTCTCTTCCAACCATGCTGACCCTATGTCCTTGCCAGCTGGTGCTGCCAGCTTTGAGGGAACAGCATCTAACCTCTAATGAGCCCACCTAAGGTGCATGTTTTGATGCTGCTTTCATGAAGGATTTTGCTTGGTTGAGTTAGATGAAAGTGGCCTCTGTAGAGAGTGAGATCTGCTCTGTCAAAAATAGGGAACACCAGGAGCTGTTCACATACACGCGGGGCAGGCTTTTTGCCACCTGGCCCTCATTGTATGGTGACACAAGGAGTATCAAGGAAAGACCTGATGAAAAGTGCAACGCACACCACCACCAGAAACACAGCGAGTAACTGAATATAGGATATGGAACAAGGAGGGAAGATGTTCTTCTGCCTTCTCAGAACCAGAAATACCACGCAGCAAGCTTGTGTGAAGCTATGATGGACTAGGAATGTTCCCTTTCTTGTCCTGTAAATTATCCTGGGACTTCTGGTACCCCTGCCCGGTAAGGGTCTACATAGTATAAAAGAAAGTGGGGAGATGCCAGCCTAAGGCTTTGCCCACCATGCCTTCTCTGTGCGACGTATTTTGTGGAGCCTAGCACCATCCTGCCATTCCTCAGAAGGCCATGATCCAGAGTGCACATGGGGCTCTGGAGTTGGTTTTCTGACAGGACTGAATAAGCTGGATGCCAGAGAAATTGAAATTCAGGATGACAGTGTCACAGGAACAATTTGTAAGTAATAGCAAATAAGCCAAGTCTCAAGCACAATAGCTTATTGTCTCCTTTGGCTGTGAAGATCCCTAGATATGGATCCCTATCTTCATGTGAAGCCACTCTTCCTCCACCAACTGCTTGAAGGTCCCTCCGTGTATCAAGGCCTGCACTGTCTATGCTGCTGGTCCACCTTGTTTGCCACTCTCACTGGGGACGAGGGAAAGCTGGACACAGCTGTAAGGATGCAGTAACTCCCTCTTGTAAGTGCAAAATTAGTTCAAAGATCTTCTCCATCCCCTTCATTGGTGGTCAGGGCTGCGTGGCCTTTCACTGCACGCCTGATTGAGCCATGTGTGGCTGCTGCTGGTCTGCTGACAGGGCCCACACTTCTTCCCTTCAGCTGCTACCCACCTCCTGCAGCACCTCCAGCTTTTGGGACAAAGTTTCCTTGTGCACAGTCTGTGCCCGAAACAGAGGTGAAGAGGTGTTTGCCCCTGTTCCCTTGTCCTTTCCTTGTGGAGTATGACAGCCCAGGTTGTTCATATAGGTCTGAAGCCATTGTGGGAGTCCAGAGGAACCTTGTCATGTCAAACTACAGTACTGTAGAGTCTGGGTCCTGATGGCTTCAGCAAACTGTTGGCACACCCGTCAAGGTTTCCAGCGCATGAAAGCCCCTGTTGGCTACTCTGTGTATCTAAGGATTGCAGTGAGCAAGGGCCAAAGCAAGGTAAAGCCAAGTGGCTTTCTGTACTTTCCAGATCTGATTCTGATAGTTAAGGAATGCCCATTAAGAGCTGGTTTCCTTTCAGTGACAACATTTCCAGATTTTAGGCTTGATTCATGCCATCAGCCTTTCTGCTACCAGGTATAACAACTTGGAAACGAGTCTGTTTTAACTCTTATTGTGGAGGTGACACTTCTTCTGCCACCAAACTCTATGAAGTGACTTCTGTAGAGGTCTGCAGAACTGACAAAGTCTGGGAAGACTTGTACCCTGGTAGATATGCTCCTGCAGGAGCTGATTGTCCTGAGGTCTGTCAAGCTGAAAGCAGCATACAACGTGCACATGCACTGGTGTTTTCATCTCCTGCTCTGAGATCACAGGGAACCAGGTAGACTACATGTCCTCCAGCACAAGCTGTTTCCTATTTTTTTTTTTTTGGAAGACTTTTAATTTCATTCTGTACCTCCAAAACTAACAAGAAAAGGGGAAATTTCTGCACAAGAGATAAAACATTGCGTGAGTAAGGCATCGTTTTCCTGCTCCAAGAACATGTGATAGTTACTTGCAACAGCAGTCCTTACACATGCAGTACTCACATCTGCAGCCTGCACTTTTGGAATGCTTTCCCTATAGTGAGCAGACGAGGTCTGATGGTGATCAAGTGATGACATACTATTGAGAAGCCCAGAAAAAAGAGATCAGATGACTTGTTCCCTCTACATACCATGAGAAGAAGATTACCCAACAGTTCTTTAAAATTGTTTAACATTTACACGGTACTGTGAATCAGGTTGTGAAAAGTTGAAGATTTGCTTCACTTCAGTGAGCTGATGGTAGCCTTTGGCTACGTCCAGTTGTGTCAGGGAGGGCAGGTTTGGGTTTGAAAGGGAGCTGCCTGATGTGTACATCCTGCATGTCTGAAAGAGAGGATGAATCCCTTCTCTGAGTGCCACACTGGCTGTTTCAGTGGGGACCAATGCTGCCTGGTTTTGACCCTTGCAAGCAGGGAAAGGCATGAGCTGAATTTACAGCTTTCTAAGTTTGCTAAGTGAGTGCTGTGGGTTCCAGGGAGACCATAAGCCTGCCACTCAGAGTGGAAATGATGTAGGAGGCATGCTGCTTGAGGCTCCTGAAAACATCACCATCCCTGCTGCTGCTGGGGATTGATGTTCCTTGCCACAGGCAAATAGCTCTGACAGCTGTGATCATGAAGAAGAAAGTGAAAACTGAACTCATCTAGCTTTCATACCCAAATGACATAAAATGAATTTCACCTCTATTCTATCTGATATTTCAGGTCCTGTCCTATGATTTTTAAGGATCCAGAAACATTGATGCAGATATTTTCAACATGAAACTAATGTACACAGTGCATCTAGCATTACTGCTGAGCTGGTGGTGTGTGTCACCCTAGCTGGAGCCCCATGACTCCACAGTCCCTTGGACATGCTCCCCAGTGAGCTGGCTGATTCTTCCCACTGCAGGAAGAAGCCAGGTTAGCAGCTGTGACTTTGATTTCAAATACAGTTCTCAGTGCTGGCAGTAGTTAAATGTGCCTCTCAAAAAGCTAAAACAAAGCTTTCCATGCTTCAGAAATGGCTTCAGGGATTTTCATTTCAAAGGAGCAACATCCACAATGCAGCCAACTGCAAAACCCAGCCATCCTCACTGAGTCCCACTTTGCTTTCCATTGGAGACTGCTGCTGCGGCTGACCAAGAGTAAAAAGAATAAGTTTGTTTGCAGTGGATGGAGCAATTTCTTTCTGTTTGCAACATCTGTGAATGATCAGCATCAGGATTCTGTCAGATTGCTGGATAGCTAGCAATCCAAGCTGAAACATCTGTGTGTCAGATATGCATCACTGCTGATCCATCTGCAAAACACATCAGATGGCAGTTGATTGGCTTGCATTTGACTGGGCTAGGTATCTGACGAGTAGGAGAAGAGAAATGACATAGCAGAATTAGAGTTGTTCCCCCTTGCCCCTCCTCTTAAGCCATACATTTTTGTTACTCTGTTTATGTTTTTTCAGTTGTTTTTTCTGACATGGTACAGTTATGGTGTTGAATATGGATAGGAGAGTCAAAGCCCACATTTCAAAATGGCGGAAACACAGCTGTTCCTAGCAAAAATAACTGTATCTGTAATTACCATCACCAGGAGCATAAATTAAATGTCACAAGATCTTCCAGAAACCGGTTTGGAATCTCAGTGGGAATACTGGGTATGTATTTTATATGCGTACAGACTAGCAGAAGAACTCCTTTAGAGCAGCCCCGCAGAGAAGGACTTAGGGATCCTAATGGAGTTGGGGGTTCTGGTGGATGAAAAGCTGGACATGAGCCAGCAGTGTGCACTTGCAGTCCGGAAGGCCAACAGTATCCTGGGCTGCATCAACAGGGGGTGGCAGCAGGGAGAGGGAGGGGATTGCCCCCCACTACTCTGTCCTTGTGAGGCCCCACCAGCAGTAATGCATCCAGGTCTGGGGCCCCCAGCACAAGAAAGATGTGGAACTGTTGGAGTGGGAAGGCCATGAAGATGATGAGAGGGCTTTAACACCTTTGCTGTGAAGACAGGTAGAGGGAGCTGAGTTTGTTCAGAGTGGAGAAGAGAAGTCTCCAGGGAAGCCTCACTGCAGCCTTCCAGTGCTTAAAGGGGGCTTATAAACAAGAGGGGAGACTGAATTTTTCACAGTCTGATAGTGATAGGACAAGAGGGAATGGTTTTTAACTAGAAGAGAGGAGATTTAGGTTAGATATTAGGAGAAATTTTTTTACTCAGAGAGTGGTAAGGCAGTGGCACAGGCTGCTCAGAGAAGCTGTGGACGCCCCATCCCTGGAGGAGTTCAAGGCCAGGTTGGATGGAGCCCCAGGCAGCCTGAGCTGGTGGGTAGCAGCCCTGCCCTTGGCGAGGGGTTGGAACTGGGTGGGCTTTGAGGTCCCTTCCAACCCACGCTATTCTGTGATTCTATGATTTTGGCATGTTTCTCTACTAGTTATTAGAAAAGTTTGGGGTTGCTCTTCTTATTTTTCATTTGGCATTTAGATCACATTGAATTAAACCCAGCTGTAGTACTAGAATTAGTTGTTTGAGGTTAAATTCCTATGTTCTGTCTCACTAATCCCTGACCATGCTTATGTAGATCATCACCACTCTCTTCGCTTCCTTCTGCCCAGTTCCTTGGAACACTGGCATGCACTGTTTGTTGCAGCCTTTGTTGGTAAAACTCTTGCGCTTCTGGCTGCTCACGTAGTGACCTCTGAAAATGCAGGAACTCATAATGATAGTAAGTAAGATGGTGTAATGTGTAAGGTAATAAAGTGTGGCTCAAGAATTTAAATAGTCTAGTAGAAGGCCTGTAACTAGCAGTGTTCCCCAGATGTTGATACTTGGCCCAGTCTTGTTCAACATCTTAATCACTGACATGATCAAAGGGATAGAGTGCACCCTCAGAAAGTTTGCTTGTTGATTCAAAGCAAACAAGACTTGGACAGGCTGAAGAGTTGGGCAGAGAGGAACATAATGAGGTTCAGCAAGAGCAAGTATGGAGTCTTGGGAGGCATAACCTGGGGAGGAATAATGGCATCCATCAGTACAGGTTAGGGGCTGACCTACTGGAAATGAGCTCTGCAGAGAAGGACCTGGGTGTGCTGGTGGACAAAAGGTTGGTCATGAGCCAGCAGTGTGCTCTTGCAGCCAAGAAGACCAATGTTGTCCTGGGGTACATTACAAATAACGTGGCCAGCAAGTTGAGGGAGGTGGTCCTCCTCCTCTTCTCTGCCCTGATGAGGTAATATCTGGAGTGCTGTGTCCAGTTCTGGGCTCCTCAGTTCAAAAAAGACAGGGATCTCCTAGAAGGAGTCCAGCAGAGGGACACAAAGATGATTGCAGGCCTGGAGCACCTCTCGTATGAGGAAAGGTGAAGAAACTTGGGACTGTTCAGCCTGGAAGAGAAGAGTGAGGGGGGTTCACATCACTGTTTATAAATAAACAGTGACGGGGGCAGACTCTTTTTAGTAGCATGCAGCAATAGAACTAGGGACAATGGGCAGAAACTGGAACACAAGAAGTTCCACACTAACATGAGGAAGAATTTCTTTACTGTAAGAATAACAGAGCACTGGAACAGGCTACCCAGAGAGGTTGGCGAGTCTCCTTATCTGGAGATATTCAAGACTTATCTGGATGCTTTCCTGTGCTACCTACTGTAGGGAATCTGCTTTAACTGGTGGTTGGATGATCTCCAGAGGTCTCTTCCAACCACTGCGGTTCTGTGATTCTGTTATTCTGTGATAACTGTCACAGTAACCACTGTATCTTCAGTAGAATCATAAAACCGTAACATATCCCAAGTTGGAAGGGACTGACAAGGAGCATCAATTCCAATTCCTAGCTTCATACAGGACCACCCAAAATTCAATCCCTGTGTCTGAGAGCATTGTCCAATGCTTCTTGAACTCCAGCAGCCTGGGGCCATGACCACTGCCCTGGGGAGCCTCTTAGCCTAGATCTGGAGCATTCCTCTGTCCTTCTAGCAATTAGAGAAGGATTCAGCTATTTTCAGTTCAGTAAGTCTAACAGCACCTAAGAGGACAAAAAAAAAAAAAAAAACCTGCCTCACTCACTTAGTTCTGTGTTGCTTCTCTGTCACCATGGGAAGCAATAACTAAGCATTGTTGTGAGGTCTTCAGGCAGATGTGATCAACTAGTCATGGAACAGACAGCGTGCAGTAAGTTAGAAGGTGACAGCTTTATACAGACATCTTTCTGACTGTAACTGCTGTTGATCTGCCGTATCTGAAAAGCTAGCAACCAAATCCTCTGCTGAGATCACGCCACACTCTTCTTCTCTGTGCTGCTCTGAGAACAATGAGAATTGATTGTTTCTGCACAGGCACTATCGGTAAGGCCCCAACATTTCTGAGACGAAGAGAGATGAAGGCCTGCTTTAACAGCCTGGTGGGACTCTGTGGCTATTATAGTTGAGAGAAGGGATCTGCCACACAGTTTAAAATCAGAGCCATCACCCCTTTAATGATCTTCTTTCTGATACTCAAGGGTAGCTTGTTAGCGCAGTACTTCAGACTTCCCAGTATGACTGTGATGTCTGGGTAAGTGCTTTGCAGACTGCCTTTGATTCCTGGTAAGAGCAGAGCAGTCATTCTGCAGCTGGCTTACCCAGCACATGAATCTCCTTTTCTGTAGGCATCTCCTATGTGAGCTAAGAAATGTCTGCACAGGAGAGGAAATTTTTTGATCTAAAGCTGTGGTTCAGGTAAATGTGCATAAGATGCTTAGTAGTTTCATGTTAGCTAGAAGTATCCATTTTGAGAAAAGATATTTCTGCTTAAAGAAACAAAAATTTGGAAGAAAACCATGGATCTCTTCTAAGTGCACGAATACCCAAAAGGAGGGTGTAAAGAGGATTCAGGCTCTTTTTAATGGTATCTGGTGACAGCCAAGAGGCAATGGGCACAAACTGGAACACAAGAAGGTTCCCTCTGAACATCAGGAAATATTTATCAACTGTGCTGGTGATGGAGCGCTGGCACAAGTTGTCCAAAAAGGTAAAGTCTCCCTCTTCGGAAGTCTTTAAAAGGCATCTGAACACGGTCCTGGTCAGCCTGCTCTGGATGTCACTGCTTGAGCAGAGGTGGGACCAGGTAATCTACTGAGGTCCTTTCCAACCTCAACCATTAGTGACATGTCATGATGTGTGAAGGGCTCACTTCAGACATGTCTAATGTGGAGCATCACAGAGTATAGAATAACATTAACAAACCACATCTAACAAACATGGTAGAATGAAGCACTGGAAAAGTGAAACTGCTGACTTGGAGTCGCCTAGATTGGCTTCACAAACCAATGCACTAGGTAGTACCACTTAGTGCATGAGGTGGTTTTGCAGTGCTGACCTTGGGAACAAAGAGGAAATGTGTTCCAGCATTTTCTCCCAGAAAAACAAACAAACAAACAAACAAACAAACAAACAAACAAAATACAAACCCACCAACCAACCAAAAAAAAATCTCTAAGATTTCTTCCTTTTTCTTCTCCTTATGCCTGGAGACTTCTTGACAAAGTTGAGATTGCTGGAAGCATGCCCAACTCAGACCTAATCTATCACCTACAAGTAGAAGAGGAACACAAGATGAAATGTCCCCAGGTAATCAAAAGTAGTAGCAATCTGTTACAATCTTTTACACTTGAAACTCAAGCAGAGATTTGGTTTGTTCTTTCAAAACCAGGTAGTTCTGTGACACAAACAACATGCAAAGCCAGCAAGTACTTTTCCCTTCCACAATACAAAGGAAATGTGCTCCAGATGCTTGCACAGCTGCTGGTAGCAAACAGAAGTGCAGTGGTCTGGATAAAATGATGCCTCTAACTGACCTAAAGATTAAGTAATGGCAAAGTGCTCAGTAAATGCTTGGTTAGATATAAAAAATGGAAGATTACAACAGGATCTCATAGATGGCTCTCACTTGATTTTGGGCGAATTTTTGGATGCTAACCCCCCCAAATAGCCCCTGATATTGAATGATTCATTCATTCGTTCTCTACATGTGCTGATAGGGGTAGTTTTCTTATGCCTGTCTAGGATTCTGAGGCCAGGGTCAGCCTAGTCTGTGCATAACCAGTTGCATAGCAAAGCCCTGCATGAGATCCCATATTCTCACTGTAGTTACACACTATCTCTAAAAAAACCATGCCCCAAAGTTATCAGAGGCCTTACGGCTATGAGAGATGCTTACGTGCACAAAAGCAGCATAATGACCGGCTGAAGAATGGCCCTCTTACCTCTAAGTTGGCCACTGTAATATGGATGTCCCATGACACCTGTGGTTTCTGTGGGACTGACCTCTGTTGTTCTCAGCAATGTCATTCATGTTGTAGAAGTGCAGCTATGGTGGAGGTGGAGCCATTTTTAGAGATGTGTGAAATTTGCTGGTAGTGTAGTTATCACCTCATGATTTTGGTGGGCACTGGGGAAACAAGGGGAAGACAATGGAAGACTCAGATATATGAGGCAGAGAGTCTCTGGCCTAACTTTTAACAGACAAAAATTAATCTTTTTGTGTGAGCTAGTGCGAGCCTCTGGTCAACTTTGTACACAGTGCAGACAAAAAGACAACACAGAAGATGATTCCACTCAGCCAAAGATTTCTTTCTGAAACCAGAAGTTTTTTTTCTCAGTCCTTGTCATTGCTAAAGGAAATGGGTTTTACGAGCTTCAGTGAAAGCTATGTGAGCTGCAAGGGACCTTCTGCTTCCACTTCATGGCTAGGTTGGCTTGAAGTACAGCTTAGGTTAGGGATGAGATTTTTCTCATACACGTAAAAGTTTCAAGAAGTCTCTGGGGAAAAAAGAAGTGGTCTTACTTTGATAAGAGTGTAAGTTCTCTGAATTTGATGAGGGATGGTAAAAGGCTCAGCAGTGAATTCCAGTTTCAGAGAAGGTGATCATGCAGGCTGCAAGGAGCTCTGCACAATATCTCAGCTGAATGAAGGAGCATTCAAGACATCCAGAAATGCACTACCCTTGTTTTGGAGAAGTTAACACAGAGAGGGAGGTGGTAGGGAGAGAGGAGTATCCTTCTGTTCTCAAGGACTTTGAAGGCGGCAGTTTGCATCAGATCCCTTGCAAAAAACTCAGTAAATCTGGAGACATGCAGGGAGCCACCTGCTTTCCACTACTCCAGTGAGCAGTGTGCCATGAACAGCTGAGAAAGTGTAGTTGCCATTAGATTTCCAGTAACACCAGCCTCTCTTCTTGTGGGGCAGAGGGGTGATGGGCCTTCAGAGGTAAGAACTGTTGTCTACGACTACGTACTAAGGCTTCCCTCCCGTATGCCCCTGCACATGGAGGTGCGGACGGAAGGGAAGCCTTAGTACGTTGTCGTAGACAACAAGAACTAATTCAGCTGACAAAAGAGGCATAAGACAACCAGAATACTGAATAAGAAGTGGGAATTTTTGGATGAAGGAACCAAAGCGTGTTCAAGTCAGACTAAACTGATTTACTCTTCTGGATTCACTCCTGTTTTATTTAAGGCAAAAACAACTTTTTAAGAATGAGTTGCACTTGTGACTTTGTGTAATGACTTTAAGAGTACAATGTAAGCTAAACTGGTCTGCTTGGGGGAAAGGGTTCAATACAGAATTGGATCAGGCAGTAATTCAGCCATGTTGATTACAGGTGCAATATTTTCAGGAAAGATGGTCTCTTCCATCTCATCCGGTGACACAGCTAGATTTAAAAAGCAAATGTTTGGGTGCAAAGGCTTTTGAGCTTGTTAGCTGAGTAACATGACTTGTTTACTGAAGCATAATGTGAAATTAGTGCTGAAATTTTCTGTATATTCCTTTCTATTGGTTGTAAATTGAACATTCTCTCTCTTGCTAATATCTTATTGAGTTTACTATAGAAACAGCTATTTAATGTATATACAGACACAGATCTTGGATCCAGCCCTAAATTTCCAAGAAAACACTACCATCCTCTCTCCCCCCAGTTTTGAGGGTACATTGTCTCCATGGCACATAACATAAGCAAGTCTTAGTCCAAAACTCCTTTTCTGCTTTCTCCAGTACTGATTAATAGCATCTGAGACAGTGGCAGTTTCCATAAATATACCAACATTTCTTGATTGCAGTGTGTCCCGGTTTTAGCTGGACAGAATTGATTTTCTTCATAGTGTCAGGTATGATTCTAAGTTTTGGCTTTAGGAGAAAAACAACGTTGATAACACACCAATGTTTTAGTTGTTGCTGAGCAGTGCTGCACAGAGCACAGGATATTTCAGTTTCAGTTTCTTGTACTGCCCAGCCAGTGAGGGGACTAAGGCACAAGGATCTGGGAGAGGACAGAACCAGGACAGGTGACCCAAACTGGCCAAAGGGATGTTCCATATCATATGACATCATGCAAAAAAAGCTTGAAAAGCAGTGGGGATTGGGATGGGCAGACAGCTGTTGCTTATGGACTGGCTGGGCACTGGTTGACAGGTGATGAACAATTGCTTGTGCATCACTTGGTTTGTATATATATATAAATAATTATCATTACTATTATTTCTCTCTCTTCCTTTTATGTATTAATAAATAGTTTTAATCTCAACCTATGAGTTCTACTTCCTTTTTTCCCAATTCTCTCCTCCATCCCATGGAAGTGAGCCAAGGGCTGTGTGGTGCTGAGCTGCTTGCTGAGTTAAACCCAGTACAGTGCTTTACCTCGGGGTCACCTCATTCTTACTCAGCTTGGCTCCATGACCCTGACCATCAAAAGAGAACATAGATAGCAGAGGCAGGACCAGAAGCAGAATAGGTGCTTCAGCACAGTGCCAGGTGGACACAGATATGCACAGATATGCAACCTGGCCCTTAAATATTCTCCAGCCTTCTGGAGAATAAAGCCTGCTCTGGGTGTGGAGGCACTGTCTTATGATTAGCAAACAAGGTGCCAACCCACACGTCTCCATCCTTACACTGCAGAGTTCCTTAAAGACGGTCAGAGGGAGCAGGCTCATTAATACTCTGGAGTCCAGCATGAAGCTGGCCTATGGGTAAGGACTGATGCGCAAGGAGGGTGCATTAAAGCCATGAGAACTTGACCTGTACTTAGGGCAGGAAGTCACAAAGTATAAATGTGTCCCCTGGAGCTATGGAGAGAATCTCAGGAAGCAGAGTGTAAACCATTCTGTTTCCCCCTCTGCAGTTTTGCCAAGGATTGACACCCCTGTTTGCTTAGGAAAGGTGCCTTTCATACCTGCACTGCTGCCATCTCACACAAAAGCTGGGGAAGAAAACTTCTAAGCAAGTATGTTGAATCTATACGGGCCTGGGCTCTGCAGGAAACACAGATAGCTAGCCCTCTCAGCTCCATTGAGAGGAGCTCTGTAATTTATGGGCACCCAGGGGCACACTCATGTGGAAGTGCAATCTCCTCCCTGCGTTTAGGGTTACAGCCTGTGGGCCATTTTCAGACCTATCCGGGAGCTTTCTGTGCCAACAAAGGAAGAGCAAGTAGTGAGGAAGTGGAGCCCTTTCACAGCCATGGCCACAGATATGCTGGCTGTGTGATGAGCTTCCTTGCAGGCTGTTTTTTAAGAGGGAACTTCCTTGCAGGATGTTTTTTTTAGCACAGGCTGGGAACTGCTACCTCTGAAATCAGCCTTTGTGTTTCTAACATCACCATCTCAGAGATTAATTCATCATGGGAGATACCAGGGGACTAAGTCACCCTTCTTCTAGCTGAAAAACCTAGAAGTCACCATCAAAAACAGAGCGGCGGCATCTTCCCTTATCCCATCCTGAGGCACTGTACTCACCCTCCAAGGCCCTAATGTCATCCCCCACTAAATGTCTACCCTTTAAGTATGGTGCTTTTTAAAAAGTGATTTTCTTAAGTGGAGATTTTGACTAATTTATGAAAAGCTGGAGGGTGCAATTACATGGTAAGGAAAGCCTTTTCAGCATAAAACTGATGCTCCAGTATCCACTGCCGCTCAGTCAGTTTGCAGCTAAACCATGCCTGTGAGCTGTCAGTGGGCCTCACACAACCAACATAAGACCAGAAGTGACTTTGCTGTATTTGTAAGCCTTGCCAGGCCAGAGTTGCATGCTGGCAAGAGGCTTGGAGAAAGAAGTCTTTATTAGCTGAGTGTCTTAGGGGTGTGAAAAGTGCAAACAGGCAGAAAGTTTCTCCTTTGAAGTCTCAATTCAGGAAAGCAGGTATCTCATGATGCAAAAAGCAGAGGCAATGCAAAGACTGGAAGCAGAGCTGGGGCAGCAAGGCTGCAGAATGCACATCAGTTAAGGGATGAAAGAGGTTGTGAGCCATGTTCTTGCACCACAGGTTTTGTGACATATAGAAAAACTCTTGTGCCCTAGTCCTAAAGTGCAAGATGGGTATTTTGGTATGATTACCCTTTCCTCTTGAGGAACTACCATTATACAAGAGTGCATTTCATAGAATCTTAGAATCACAGAACAGCTTGGGTTGGAAGGAACCTTAAAGATCATCTAGACCCAAGCCCCTGCCATGGACAGGGCTGCTACCCAGCAGATCAGGCTGCTGAACTCCTCATCCTAAGTGTCGTTTTCTGCAGATGACTATTGGCCTTAGAGAAAGAAGACTGGAGTAAGTACCAAATGCTCTTTAAAATCCCCCTTTGTATCTTTTGCAGATCTGGCTTTTGTATAAGTGTGCATTTAGGATTCAATCCTGTGAAGTCTGAGTCAGGAAAGTGTCTCTGACCCTTTGCGTGCAGTTTCAAGAAAACACATGAAATAAGCCTGTGAGTGGGCTCCTGTCACTGATAAAAGCCAATATCCAGTGATGCTGAGAGAATTAGGACTATGTTTGGCAGTTAGCTCAACTTCTCAATGCAGAAACAAGCAGGCCTATGTAATTCAGGGAAGTCCTTTTTTGGACCTCCGTGCATTATTCAATTATTCTATTTGACAAGAGTTTCTGCCTGGCTGGAGGGGGAGGCTAGATGAGATCCACAGGTCCTCCTGCTTTCCAATGTCAGAAGACAGCTTTTCTATCCAGAATCTCACTAGGAAGTGTGAAAGCCTATGGCTCATCCTAGCAAATGCCTCCAAGGTTTAAAAGAGAAGGCTTTCATTTATAACAGTAGCAGATAGCCGTGGCAACTAGATAGGAGCCCTGCCCACTGCTGAAAGCCTAAGAAACATGGCAGAGTAGCTTTAGAGGATGGGCCTGGGGGCCATAGAAGAATGGGCTGGCTTGCTAATGGTTTCATACAGATGGCTTGGTACCATTGCCTTCATAATGGGGAAAGATTCTTTGGGAAGAACTGTTTACCCAGCACCATCTCTCCTCAATGGTTTTATATGTATTCAGTCCTAGCCCCACACAGCAGTGGTGGCTCCAGCTACATTTAATTGCTCTGATTTTGGTTTATGTTCTGCACAATGGCATGTTTGGTTCAGCCTTGAAGTGAAGATGTAGTTCAGCTATGGTACCACTTATCTCCTTCATATTAAGCGTGCATTCAAGAACCTCACTGGAGCTTGTACATGCTGCTGCTACTTTCTTGTTCCTGGCAACTCATTTGCTTAAAAGACACCATAATGATGAAAAAAAGATTGTGTCGTCATAGTTGTCACAGGAGAGATAACTGGAACTCTGTTTGAGCACACCTTCAACACAGGATTTAGAGGTCAATAAGGTTATGGACAGAGCTACCAGTGGAGACAGTGCAAATGCAGATCCAGACTAGTTAAGAACGTTACACAGCAGACCCTGTAGAAGTTGTCACCCTACCTGACAAGGGTTGGATGCTCTTCTAGCTCCTCAAGAAAGAAAAAGAACAAAAACAGGTGTCATGACTGAAGGGCAGTTATTACTACCCTCACTCTGCAATGATATTTCAGCACATAAATTCAGAATTAAAAATTACATGCACTGTATTTGAAGACAAAGTTGTTCTGTTTCTTAGAGCAAGTAGAAGGCATATTAATTTGTTCATTGTTTTTTTTTTTTTTTTTTTTTTTTACTGAGGAGAAACTGAAGTTCCCAGATGGCTGAAACTAACTCAAGTTCTGACTTAAAAAAAGTTAGCAACAAAAATAAAGCTCGATTTGAAATTTAATTTCAGCTCTGCTGCATTGATGGGCTGTCATAAAAGAAGCATCTTCACAGTTGCCTAGAGGACAATCACTGACAGGCTCATATCCAGCTATGTGGTCTCCTGAGAAAGTGCAAGGCTAACTCCAAACTGCATGAAACATTTTCACAATGTTGTTTCTTTTATCTTCCTGGGACATTTTGCAGTATGTGAAGAAAACTGTCTATGCAGTTCTTCGCAGGATCTGAGCTTTCAGTGCCTTGAAGCAGGGATCACCATGTGTTGTGCTTGACTGTACAGCAAATAACCCAAGAGGATTGCTGGTGGCTTACTGCCCTGCAAATAGATGGCCATGAGGACACATTTGATTGCTTCTAAGAAGTCAGGCCTGACTGAGTTTGCTCATACAGGGGAATTTGCTGACAATACAAACTACCTGACCCGACCGCCACCACTGCAAGAAAAAATACCAGCCCCACTGAAGCTGGTTAACAAATTCATGTTAAATCCAGCTGGCAACTGGCCATGAGTGGTGTTCCCCAGGGGTCAGTACTGTGGCCAACCCTGTTTAATATCTTAATTGACGATCTGAACGTGGGTATTGAGTGCACCCTCAGTAAGTTTGCAGATGACACCAAGTTGAGAGGAAGTGCTTACCTGCCTGAGGGTAGGAAAGCTCTACAGAGGACAGGTGGGGTTGCTGGGCTGAGATCAATTGTATGAGTTTCAACGAGATCAAGTGCCAGGTTTTGCACTTTGGTCAAAATGACCCCATGCAACACTACAGGCTTAGGGCAGAGTGGCTGGCAAGCTGCGTGGTGGAAAAATATACAGATGTGCTAGTTAACAGCTGGTTGAACATAAGCCCATGTGAACAATGTGCCCAGGTGGCCAAGAAGGCCAATGGCACCCTGGTTTGTATCAGTAATAGTGTAGCCAGAAGGAGCAGGGAGGTGATTGCCCCTCTGTACTCAGCTCTGGTGAGGCTGCACCTTGAGTACCATGTTCAGTTTTGGGCCCCTCACTATGAGAAAGACATTGAGGCCTTGGAAGGGTTCAAAGAAGGGCAACAAAGCTGTGAGGGGTCTGGAGCACAAGCCTTACGGGGAGCAGCTGAGGAAGCTGGGATTGTTCAGTCTGGAGAAGAGGAGGCTCAGGGGTGGCCTTACTGTTCTCTACAACTCCCTGAAGGGAGATCGTGGTGAGGTTGAGGTCGGCCTCTTCTCCCAGGTTAACTGTAGTAGGGTAAGAGGGAATGGCCTCTAGTTGCACCAGGGGAGGTTCAGGTTGGATAGCAGGAAGAATTTATTCTCAGAAAGAGAAGAGTGGTGAAGCACTGGCACAGGCTGCTCAGGGAGGTTGTGTAGTCTTCGTGCCTGGAGGTGTTCAAGAACTGTGTGGCTGTGGTGCTGAGGGACATGGCTCGTGGGCACGGTAAGGGTGGGCTGATGGTTGGACTTGATCTTAGAGAACTTTTCCAATCTTAATGAATCAGTGATTCATGTGGTTTCTTTTGTGGTTAAGCTTCACTTCCATCATATTCTCTGTGGGTCTGTTTCTGGCTTAGTAACTGCAGGAAGATGTTCACTACATATTTGTTTGTACAAAAAAAAAAAAAAAAGCCACATTACACAATGCTATGATTACATTTTATAACTAATTAGAGACTTGCCTACACTATGTCTTCCATCCTGACAGCTTTGCTAACATTTTTCAGAGCCAATTAGAAAACAAGTACAAAATAAGTGTTTTCACTCAGATAATTTCTCCCTTCTTTGTAGAAATTTTTAATTACAGTTGCAAAAAATTAAGATAGCTTTTCCCCCCCAAAGACATCCTGGAGAAATAATCATGCTAATTTAGCAGACAAGCTGAATTCAACATGTTTCTACCCCTTTTAAATTTTCTTCAGTTATTCTGCAGGCAATTTCTCCTCATATTTCCTGGAAGACATCAGACATCTACCTACGTAAATGGAACATTTTGCACATTGTAGATCCCTCCCAGGAGGATCAGACTTCCTGGTGCTTCCTGGATGGATGTCTATGTACACACCACTGAGATCCACCTGGAGTTTCCAGGGCTGACTACTCCTGCATCTTCCTTCTAACCCAGTGAAGGGCTTGAGAAGGGGTAAAGACATGAAGGACTGCAGCACCCCTCCTTCCCATTGCTACGTCTACTGTTTTTCAGCTAGCAGGGCTGACGGCTATGCACGGAGCTGTGGTTCCCAGGGGGAGTGCCAAATTACCCTTCAGGGACTACATTTCCCTTTTCAGCCTAGCAGAGACAGTTTTGGCACCTCTCTCTCTCTTCTGGGTGCAATTTCATGATACAGCCACAGTGCAAGCAACAAACCATCAGGTGAGTGGGTAATTTATGGACTGACCAGGATAAGACACTCCTTCTTGTGGCGGGAAATCAGTTAAATTCACTCAGACCACTTGAGCTTTACCACTGAGGTGTGCTCTGCTTCTGCTTCCCCAGCTGCAGTATGATGACAGTGCGATTCTCTCACCCCTTTGAAATGCTCCATAAACACAGTATTTTCTTTTTGCATTAAATATGGGTTCTCTATTTACTATGTTTCATTAGATGATGCATTATTTTTTTTTACAATATTTTCATTTTTCCTCCTAATGTTATGAATTAATATCTGAGTAATTCTGTACAATCACGCTATTCTGTTATCATCTTATTCTCACATTTTAAACAGTTCCTTATTCTCACCTTCTAAATAGTTACTTTTATGATTGCACGTTTATAAAAAATACTTTCAAATTAGGGAAAGGGGTTTGCAAATGGTCCTTCAACTCCTTCTAGCCTGGCTTCAAATGACCCTCTGCTGTTTTTCTGAAGGTCTGAGGCCTATCGCAATTCAGCATGTACTTTCTCTTCACCTCCTGCCAGTGCCAAAGAGATTTATTTCTGTTCAGCTTTCTCTCTCCATTCAAATTGACATTTCTATTATTAAGATGTGTTTTGAGAACAGAATTCTACTCTTTACTCTTTGTTTTTGGCTTCTGGCTGACTATGCCTGATCATTACATGTAACCACTTTACTTTGTAATACATTCCCCATATTTCCCTTCCAGCTGACCTAACACTTTCATACAGTAACGTACTACAAAGTTCACTAACCCTTTTTATCTTGAGGCATAACTGGGGATCTGTGTTTCTGAACCTCTGATGCGGACATCAATACATCTCAGCAAACTTTCTTTCAAATGCAGACAAAGTAGACTACTTTTTCTCAACTCAATGAAGAAAGCTCCTTTGCCTCCTTTATTATCTGCTTTACGATATCTGCTCATAACTTAAATAGTGAGAAATCCTAGCATTATCTTTCATGGTGTTTATAATATATGTTGAATCCAAACTCACTATAACTGTGCTAGTCAGAGGGTGAATCATAGCTGATGAGCCTGTTAGCAGAGTTTGAACATATTGTGCCCCAAAATCTGTGCAAATCTCTTTTGTGGCTTCTTTTGCTCAAGACTGGCTGTGTTTGGCTGCACAAAGTGGCTTTCTTTCACATTGCTGGTTAATACTAGGTAGCAAAGGCACATACACAAGCTCTAGAGGCCTTTCAGAAGTTCCTGTCCTGTACCCACGCAGTGCTGCACACACATGTGGATGCAAGAGCTCTGGGCTGTCCTCTACAGACCTGCTGGCAGTAGGACTCACTCTAGGAGCCTCTCACCTATGATGTCCTCTCAGCCATCTGCATACAGCTGCTCCTATGGCCTGGGAACCTGATTCCAGTTAAACTGATTCCAGCAGTCTTATGAAACAGACAGAAATGTGCTAATTTTGAGTACAGCCCAGTTCACTACTTGGCCCTGAAGTCTTAAGGCCCAGATTCAGTGGAATGCTTTGGTTTACATCTTCTGTGCAAAGTAGAGAAGCATCTCCTTCACTTCAAGCACACACTGAAATTCTGTTGAAATCACTTTGCAAGGGATGAGGTAAACCTAGCAAAGCTACAAACAGATTATTAAATTAAAATGATGATTTTATCTCTTAGGTCTCTGTTAGTAGGTCTGGAATGTGGCTTTCTACCGAAACATGGCAGTGAAAGTATAAATTACTTTGATAGTCTCTACAAAACATTCCCTTTGTCCTTCCTCTTCTGCTATTTTCCATCAGCAATTCACCACAAAGAAAGCACTTCCCACCAGTTCTTCATCTTAATCTGCATTGTCTGTATGCACATGAGCTGTGTATTTCAGAAAGTGTTGCTACTTATTTTCCACTCCAGAACTGAAAGAAACTAAAAATAGTCACACAGAAGGTACCTAATCAGCCTGGCAGCACATCCCTGTGCCATGGAAGATTTATTCTTATTCTCTGCAGCTTAATCTGGGCACTCTAAGAACGAACGCTATCTGGCTTCTGTGCCCGGAAAGGCATACAGCCAAACATGGGTCTGGCTTACTGCATTCCAGAGCAGAAACGTATTGTTGATGTGTTTTACACCTGTCTGCAAAGGGTGACACTTGTTTGGAAAACTGCTTTACTGGAGGGCAACTTACTTTGACACCTCCTGCACTGAATCAGGGATATTATGAGAAGATGATGGAGCAAGATGGCACAGACTCAGTTCTTGCTCTGATAGGCAGAGGAACTTCTGGCAGGCTGGCAGATGGCAGGTAGCATTCTCCCTCCCTCTAAAAACAGAATAATAGTTAAAATAGTTGAGACTGTACATAAGTGCCATATTCTTTGCCAGATAATGCTTTTTTGTTCTAAATGGTCAGCATGACCTAAGGAAAGAAGATGCATTTAATATACAGTTGGTATCGTTCACCTCTTCAAAGTCCAAAACACAGTAATGCACATAAAAGGCAGAACAATGAAGGGTTTTGGCTCTTGGTGTCTTCTCCTGGGGGGCATTGCTTTGTACTGCAAAACCAGTCAGTTCAAATGAAGGTAGAGACAGGGATCTCTGCTCTCTTGGAGTTGGTGGGAAGTTTGTCATTGATTCTGAACCCTAGGATCAGAGATTTGGATCTCCAGGATTAAAAAAGATGTGCCAAAATTAAAAATAAAGCAGAAGGCACAATGACTGCCTGAATCTGCGCACAGCCTGACACAGTTAGCCAGCACTTTGCCCACTGCCCGGCATGTGGTATTTAATTAAAACAACAGTTGGTGATGCAGGAGGGAAAACTCCATGCAACACCTTGATTCACCTTGGTGGGCAGTGGAGGGAGAGATTTCCAGCTTTATAGGTTTACTTACAGTAAGCCCTGAACATGCTAAAGCTAACTTATTTAGTAATTATACTAAAATGATCAGAAAGATGTTATCATAAATAAATTGAAAGGTATGAAAGTTCAATATTATATATCACAAGTGACAAAAACAAAACAAAAAAATGACAATCCTGGCAGGTTTCAGACTTGATCATCAACAATATGTACTTTTTCAAGGATTAGTTATCAGTCTCCTCAGAAAATATTGGTGAGTTTTACAAGTAGAGATGGTGATACGCCCTTCAGCACATTTTTTATCTTTAACAGACCACACCACTTGTGCAAAGTGCACTGGACATGGTTTCGGCGGACAAACCGAACGATGACACAGCCTTGCTGAAACGAGTCAAAGGCTCCTGCGTGCTACAGTCGGTCCGAAGTCGGATGGGTGATAAAGAGGCTCGGGAAGGACCACAACTTCGATTCTTCATTTCGGGAAGGGCGGCAGGCAGGCGGGCAGAGGGCAGGCAGGGCAGGGCCGGGGCGGGCGGGGGCGCAGCTGCCCCAGCCCCCGGGGCCGGGCCGGGGC
>NC_034438.1:52493059-52524329 GCF_002078875.1 Numida meleagris | reverse complement strand
AAAAAAAAAAAAAAAAAAAAAAAGGAACGCCGTCCCCAAATTGTGCCAACTCCGGGATCGAGCAGGGATGGTGCACCCCGGCTGGGTCTGCCTGCTGCAGAGCCTCCTCCTGCTGGCCAAAGCGTGGCAGAGCCGCGGCCCCGCCGGCGCTTGCCCGCTCCGCGGAAAGGTAAGCGGCGGGTGCGGAGGTGGCGGGTGCGCGGGGGTCTCCTTCCCCCAGGGGCAGCCCGCGGCTGGCGGGAGCTGGGGGCAGCTCACTTGGGCACGGGCAGCGTGGGAATACCGGCGTCCCGGGTTCTGCGCCCGCGGGGCCAAGAACCGCTGGGGTTTGGCAGAGGGTGCAACGGGAGACTGCTGGCGGCTGCGCCTGCACCTGAATCCGCTCCGTGCGAGGAGCCGCCCCCAGACCCGACGGCGCTGCTGCAGAAAGAAGGTCCGGGAGGAGCCTGCTCCTCGCAGGGGTAGCCGGTGTGCCTCCTGCTTTTAGCTGGAGCGTGGAGGAGCAGATTCAGAGCAGCAGTGACAATGCTCTTTCAGCAGAAATACCGTTACAGTTTGTGTGGGGTGTTGTCTGTGCTCTCACTCCACCAGCGTGACTTTTGTGAATAGCGCGGGCTGCCCGGCCCAGGTGGGGAGGAGCACAGGCAAGGGCTGTACGCTGCAGGTGATGCTCAGGCCAATGTGAAGCTTGTGGGCAGTGTCATGTCCGTTAGAAGCCAGTCACAGGGAAAAAAACAGTTCTCAGTGCAGTTTCTGAGGTAAAAGCACACAAAACCATATAAGAAAAGCCATCCTGAGCTTATGGTGTGTCATTAGGTCTGATAGTGCTAACAGAACAAATCTGATCTCTGTAGGCCTCTGCTTGGACGTGGAAGTGGCCTGTCACCAAAGGTGAGGGCAGTGTGTATCGCACCACTTATTATAGAGTCACTTGAGTGGGAAGGGCCTCTTATTGGCCATCTAGTCCAACTCCTCTGCAATGAACTGGCACACCTACAGTAGAACAGGTGCTCAGAGCCCCATCCAGCCTGACCTTGAGTGTCTCCAGGGACGGGGCATCCACCAACTCTTTGGGCAACCTGTGCCAGTGCCTCACGACTCTTATTGTAAAAAACTTCTTCCTTATACCCAATCTAAATCTCCTCTCTTTTGGTTTGAAACCATTTCCCCTTGTCCTATCACAACACACCCTGCTAAAGAGTCTGTCCCCTTCTTTCTTACAGCCCCCCTTTAGATACTGGAAGGGCGCTATTGGGTCTTCCCAGAGCCTTCTCTTCTCCAGGCTGAACACATCACCTCTCTCAGCCTGTCCTCATAAGGCAGGTGTTCCATCCCTTGGATCCCTTTATGTTTTCCTGGCTGAGGCAAGGTGAGCCCCACCACCATGGCCACAAAGGGAGCCAGAAGCCCTTGGAAGGAAGTGCAGCAGTGCTACACGAGGGAGGTAGTAAAGCGTTGCTGTAGGATGGGAGCAGTGAGAAGGCTTGGTACTACCAGGAAGGCCCAAGGTGTCCCATGGCCTGCTCTTTCCCTCCCCATGCACCTGAACCTAGCCATTCCCCTGTCCTCAGGGCCTTGCTGCCTCTGGCTGATGGTACTGGGTCCCACTGCCACAGAGCTCAGGCATCTCCTGTAACCCAGGAGACTCAGGGCACTGCCAGTGGAATGGTCTGTCTGCCTGTATGGCCACCCTGCCCATGGCAGTGAGCTGGAACTGGGCAGGTCTTAATGTCCCTTCTGACCTATGCCTTTCTGTGATTCTGTGATACGGTTCTGTGGGACTTACATGAGTTAATGGCAAAACTGAAGGTGAAGTGCTCCGTATTACACTTAAAGCTGCAGTCAGTAATGATTCTCATTATTCTTTCTTCGTAGTAAAAAAGAAAGACTTGAAAACAATTAGGAATGTTGGAATCTGGTAGCACTTTTTTGCTTGACATCAGAGAGCGTTGGTAAATTTCAAGCCAGAATCCTCAGCAGCATGCCTGTGGTTGTAGCTAGTTAATACTTCATGATGTGTTGTTCCTGTTTGGGGGTCAGCTAATTTAAATGGTTGCTTTTTTCTCTTATTTGAGAGCTGCTCTGAAAGTAATGCCTCCTAATTTATGATCTCAGCCCACACCTTCAGAGGTGGATGTTGGTAGTACAGCAGTAGAGGTTGAATCTTCCCACCAGTATTCCATTACATGTTGTTGCTGTGTGACAGATGGCAGCAGAAGGGCAGTCGGACAGAATGGTGTCTGACATGGAAGTGCAGATAAAGCAAAAAGTGTGGCACTGAATTTCCTCCAAACGGAAAAAATAGCACCCACTGACATTCACTGACGCTTGCTGAACATTTCTGGAGACCAAACAGTGGATGTGAGCATGGTGAGGCAGTGTGTGGTGTGTTTCAGCAGTGGCGACAGTTGCAGTGGGTCACCTCTGCTGGTGCAGATGTCTGTGAGCGTGGCATGCAGGCTCTTGTTCGTCCCTCGTGAGAAAGCACAGCTAATCGTGGTGACTGTGCTGAAGAACAGTGTTCTGTAGCTGAGAATTTGCTCTAACAAATAGTGTTATTATGCTCTTTGTTGTAGTTTCCATGGAAATAAATAGCAGGCATTACTTTTGGAGCAAACTGTGGATTTACTTCAATAGGGCAAGTTATGTCTGCTGCTAGTCCTTGGCTTCTTAGTTAAAAATTATTATTTTTTTTAATTTTTCACTTCTGTCAAATGGAGACTAAATTGTGTTCCTTTAATAGTTGTAATAGTAGCCAGCACAGTGTTTATCCCTGGGTGAGTTCTGCTTACAGTCTTAGCTGGGTTTTAGTGTCAGTAATGCAAATGGACAAAAGCTGAAGAGATCAACTTAAAAATGTGCCTAACATTTCTCTGCGCATTACTGTAGCTGCATAGAAGCACTTTGTATGGTGAATAAAGGCACAGTCTTTGCCTCAATTAGGTATAAATGAACATGACAAGACACAAAACCAGAGTAGATAAGGAGGGAGAAAGCCATATAGGGAGGGCTAAGAGCTGCCTGCCTGGGTAAAACACCACGTGCCACATGCTCTGGCTTTTGTAGCAAGAAACATTTAAGACCATTTTTTGGATTGAGAAACTGCAATTCTGGGCTGCTGTTTGGAAGACTTAGCTGTTGGGATGAGTGTGATGATTTGGGGCTCTGGAGGACCCTGAAGCAGCAGAAGGCAGCTGCCTGCACAGCAAGTGATGCACTTTGTGAAAAATTTATAGTCAGCATAAACAAGGATCAGAAGGTAGAAGGAAGCAGAAGTGATGTGACTTGCTCTGTCACCTGGGCAGACTTGGGGCAGGCTTCCTGTGTCAGGAGTTCGCATCCAGTTCCTCACTCCTTGGACTGCAGCTGTCCTTCCCTTCAGATCCTCTGTTCCCTGGATCTCCACAACCTGTTCCTCTTGAAACTTTCATCTTTTAAATTCCCATCACTCTGTTGTCCCTTTTCTGGATGCTCAGAGAACTGTCACTGGAGGCATTCTTTGTTTCTCCTGTTTTTCTTCATGTTATTTCCTGGATGTTTACCATTATTTTATTCCTGACAGTCAGTATGTCATTTACCCCATTTTGAGCTTGTTTCTTGGAAGAAAGGTAACAGATCCTGTTTGGCACTTCTCTTCAGCAGAATTATTGCTGCCTCACCTGAAGGGATTTGTGCATTAGTATTTGAATACCTGAATACTACTTTCCTTGGTGGTCCTAGAAATGCTGCTGGAAAAGCAAGCTACTGGAAGTCATTAAAATGAGCTGTATTGGAGGCTTTTTTTTTTTCCTTCCCTAAAAGCAGGAAAAAGAAACTTATTGGAAAGATGAAGAAAATACCTCTCAGTCAGAGCCTCTTTTCTGCTGAAGCAGATAGAAGGAGGCAGGAGGTCATGGAAGTTTCCAAGGCCATGAGTGGACAACCAGCTTCCTGTTTCAGGAGAGATGCTGGGATACGGGGCTGGCATGCTTGGGGTTCAGCTATCACTCCTCAATACTTTAGTCATTAGACTAAAGTATTTAGACTTTTGACTTTAGTCTTCCATTCCTTGAGCTTTTTTGTTCTTCCCCAAACCCTCCCTGAGCTGCTAGGGAGAAATCCTTGGTGTGCACTACAATTTCCCAGGTTTTCTGCAATGCCTGATGCTTTTGTCCTCTCATTTTGTGGAACTGTTACCTGTTCTTACATGCACCCCACTGCAGCTCAGTGTGGCTGCTTGTACAGTCATGGTGAGGTGGGGCAGCAAGGCTTTCCCCATCTCATGGCAGGGAGTGAATTCTGTAGATCTGTGTGTCCGTAGGTCCAGCGTTAGCTTGAGCTTTGGTTCCTTTTCCTTTCCACCCAGTCTTTCCACCACCACCTCAAAGTGTTCCTTGTGCATTCAATTGTAAGAACTGACCTGTCTGGAGAAAAGCTTTTTTCTTCTTTTGACTTTCCTTTTTATTTTCTTTTTTTTCCCCTTTGCATGTGTGTATGTGTGTTCAAAACGAACTTTTTGCTGGGCTGGATCCCTGAATATGTTCACAGTCAGGTCTTGTTCCCCTGGGAAGATGCTTATCATGCTGAACATCCAGAAATAATTGGATGTGGGGCTCCTCAGCAGAGATTAAACTCAGTCCTAGTGGAGGTGTGTTGTGACAGAGGACATGTGCTGTGCCTCATTTGACATTGCCTGAAATCTCAGTGAAGCAGCAAATCAACAGACCTCACATGGGACTGCCGCTCTCTTCCTCGGGCTGCCCCTCTAATTTTCCCCTTGCTCCTTGTTCTTGCCATAGTGAATAAAGTATTCTGTGCCACCTGTAAAATGTGGAGTGGAAACAGAAATACACCTAGTGGTCTGTGCGTGAACCTGGCTGTTTTCTTATTATGCATATGAAAGTGAAATTCCTGGAGCTGCCCAGCCCAACTCTCTCTGCAGCCTCCAGGACACCGGTTTCACTGTTTTATGCCCCGCTCTGAAGTAAGAGATGCGTAGGAAGATTCTGCTACAAACTGGCTGTAGCACCTTTATCTCTTGCATGCTCTCAGGGAAATGAGGTGAGAGAGTGAGGCTGCCAGTCATGGCATCTGCTGTGATGCTGAGCAAGCCTTGGCACTGCTCCTGCACTGTCTCACAGCCACCTAGCATGTAGCTTAAGAGCTCCCCTTTTACGGACTTGGGAAGAGATTATTATGCCCTTGCTTTTCCCTCTCTGAAGCTGGACTGAAATGTGGTGAGCTCCAGGAGCTGCACCAGGTTGAAAATAGAGCTGTCCTTCAGCCTTTGCACCAGCTCTGGGTAGTGCTTGTGAGCCCAGGCAGTCTAAGAAGAAGGCCCATTGCGCTGGGACAGACTGCTGCCTCTGCTGTGGAGTTGCCTGCACAGTGCCCGGCCACCCCATTGAGTAAGCTCTTGCTCACCACAAGATGAGTGAGAAATTTTACTAGGTCTCAGGCTGCTTTCTTTTAATGCCTGTGCTGTAGACCCTACAGTGAGGTCTGTTTGTTTTGCGCATGATGGCCTGTGGGGGCTGTCATTGGTACTGCTGGCAGCTGGCGGCATTACTCAGCTTTCAATATGTGATTGCAAAAGCTGTGGTGATTTGCGGAGCAAAAGACATGAAAGTGCAATGCCAAACACCTCTCTAGCTGGGTTGTGTACAGTGGTCTGGAGCAGAACTGACACTACCGGATACCCTCTGTCTGGGCTTGAGCCTGCTAGGTGGTTCAGTGCAGGAGCTGAAATGAAAATGTAAGAGAGCTGGTGGCCGTTTGTTCCTTACTGTTCCTGTGGTTATGCCTGTTGCTGCATGCACACGATCAGACTTGAGTGAAGTGGCGTTGACCTCCCAACCTCATTCCTGTCCCAGGTGCATCTTCTGTCTTCTTGCATGCTTATAGGTAGAAAGCAGCGCTGCTGGTCATTCCTTCTTGCTGGCTGCTGTCTACTTCTGGTTTTTATCACGGCATAGGTGCATCCTTCCATTTTCCCTCCTGACTAAAGGAAAGAATGAATCCTGTCTGTTTTCCCTTCTTCCTTTCCTGTGTGTATTCATTTTCTCATGTACTTTCTAGGTCTGTGTTGGATTCATACTCTGTCCTGTATCCTCCTTCCTTCTTAGTGCTGTGTATCGTTCATTCTTTTCCTCCCATAATGTCCAGGAATGTTTTTATGGTCTGCTATTTAGGAGAGTTTTCCAGGACTGTCTGTTTGGATGCGAAGATGTAGCACAACATTACCCAAACTCAGGTCTCTGAGGTATCTTCCAGACCTTTGACGTGCCACAGAAGTGTCTGAAGACTGCTTTGGTGTTGACTTGATGTGTCAGTCTGCTGGCATGCCATACTGCAGCAGCACTTTGCTGAAGTGCTGCCTGATCTGTGGCTTACGCTTGATGTAGAGTTCTGGAAGAAGGTTGTCTGGGATGACCCACTGCGGAGCAATCTTTTAAGATTAACCTTCCTGACCCTTATTCTTTAGCATCAGAAAGTTATAGGTGATGTGTTTCCAATAAATTCTTCCATGCAGCCTGTTCTGCATTTGGCAGTCAGGCAGGTATCTTAGATCAGCGCATGTGCACACTTAGCCTTGGAGCTGAGGTGAGAGTTGCGTGCTGGCTAAAGACTGACCAGATGTTTGAGCACATCTGGAAGCCTGTCCTCCTTCTTAGATATGCAAAGGCTGTATACCTCTTCCTGTCTGCTCAGGGAGATACAAACTCTTTGCGTCCGTCACTTCAGTAGGGACCACTGCACCAGTGATGGGAGTCATGTCTGCTGCTGGTGTAAAGTGACTTATAGGATCCAGGTAGGACCAGTTCTCCCTATCTGCCTTCCTGGCTCCAGTACACCCCACACTCTGGTGTTTCTGGGAATGGTGTGAGGCACATTTTGCAGTAGAACAAACATAGTCTGATTCTGACTTAGTGATAGCTGGGAGGTTTGGGAAACTTCTTTAAAAGCCAAATCTGAAGAAAGAAGGTTTTTTGATGTCTGGGACCACAGGCTGAATTTGGGCTGCAGTTTCTTCCCTTATTTTTCTAAGGTATTGCATGTGTTTTTCTCCCCCATAAGAAAAAGGAGAATTGGGCTGAGGGGTCTTGTCTACATGGCTGTCTGTCAGGTGCCACGTCCTTGTAAAACTCTATTCCTAACTTCTCCAGCAAGAATTTCTGCTACATAGTAGTTGGTGTTATTCATTTGTTTAGTTGTTTTTCAGGGTGGAAAGTTCTCTCAAGGTGCCCCCTGATTGACAGTCATGGTAGCTTCCTGGAGGGAAGGGTCTTTGCTGTGCTGATGCAATAGGTGCCAAAGTGCAGGTGATTGACAGCCTGCTGTCCCCCAGCACTTCAGCCAAGTGGTAGCAGCTTTTGACTTGATGAAAGGTGGAAGCCGGATGAGCATTTTGCAGAAGCATGGCCTGCTTGGGCTGTGCTGTTTGCTAGTTTTGGCAGATAAGCTGGGATGGTGTTTCTTTTGAGAGGCTATGATATTGCCTTTCAGGAGAAAGCCAAGGCCACGCTTGTAATGCTTCTAATTAATGAAAAGAGAATTTTGACCTCAAGACTTGAGAAGAAGGATACTCAAGGAGGACTCTGTGTGTGAGCAAAGCCTCTTCAGTAAATGTATGTGCTGGCAAGCTGCAGAGCCAGGTGACCTGCTGGGTTGGCATTATGTTTCCCTTTAGCCTTGTACTTGGTGCCTGGTGTGTTTGTACATACTCAGCTGTGTCTCCCTCTTCCCTGGCAGAGTGAGCTGAACTCCTTCTTGTGGACCATCAAGAGAGATCCGCCATCTTACTTCTTTGGCACCATCCATGTCCCATACACCCGTGTCTGGGATTTCATCCCAGAGAACTCCAAGAAGGCCTTTCAGCAGAGTCACATCGTGTACTTTGAGCTGGACCTTACCGACCCCTACACTATCTCTGCTCTCACCAGCTGTCAGCTGCTGCCCCAGGGGGAGAATCTCGAGGACGTGCTGCCCCGTGACATCTACCGCCGGCTCAAGCGGCACCTGGAATATGTCAAGCTCATGATGCCATCTTGGATGACGCCAGACCAGCGGGGCAAGGGGCTGTATGCAGACTACCTCTTCAATGCCATTGCTGGCAACTGGGAGCGGAAGAGACCGGTGTGGGTGATGCTGATGGTGAACTCTCTGACGGAGGTAGACATCAAGTCTCGAGGAGTGCCTGTCCTGGATCTGTACCTGGCCCAGGAAGCAGAGCGACTTAGGAAGCAAACAGGTGCTGTAGAGAAAGTGGAGGAGCAGTGCCACCCACTGAATGGGCTTAACTTCTCCCAGGTGAGACAGAGGCTTGCAGGATGGCACAGGGCACTGGGCTGGCTGCAGGGATGAACATGTAGACAGCAGGAGCATGGGGATCAGCCTGGAGTGAGTGCCCTCCATGTGTGGTATCTGGAGACTTGCACTTGCTGCCCGCACCCCTTGTCTCTCTATATACCTGCAGAAGAATCTGCTTAGCTATAAGAGTTCAGGCCGCCTCCTAAATTTGTTTAGACCTGGCCTGAGGAGATCCCTCTCCTCTTCCCTGGAAAGCCTTGGGCAGGCTCCACCCCAAGTGACACTGGGCCTTTTAGTGTCTGCTCTCTGACCCTGCCAGGCACATTCATGGTAGGCGCCTGGAGCAGGCTGGGAGGGACTCAGTGTCTAAACTTGCTTTTGTAATAGCTAGTTAAGAAGAATGGTGTAATTGCTTAGGGGAAGAAGGGCATTGTGAGTGAAGCTGGGAGGTACTACTGTTTGGAAAAGTAGCTCAGCTGACCTGTCAGTACCCTGAGGAATTGGGACTCATCCTCTGTATTAGAGTGATTTTATTATTTATTTTTCTTTCCTTTGAAGCCCAATGAGGATCAGCAAACCCCTCCCCCCTCCTCCATCCTGTTTGGGAAGCTTCATGGATTAGTGCAGGCTCTTCTGTGCTTTCAAACCAGCTGTAATTTAGCACAGGTGTACATGCAGTGTCACACCAGGCAAGCTGAACAACCTCAGGTCACTTGTGAGGACTCCAGTCTGGACTAGCTGTGCCAGCGCACAATATGCACTGTAGCCCCAGTCCTGACTGGTGGGACCACAAGCATCCAGAGAGTCATTCTGCAGGATGGGAGGAGCTGAAGGCCAGGTGCAGCCCAACAAGGACTGAGACAGCATTTGGGGACAAATGTCTGCTACCCCATCTGGTCTTCTCTGGTTCTAGTAGTGCAGAGGACAGTGAGTGCATCACTTCAGCAATCCTTAGCTGCAAATATGTCACACTCACTTCCTTCATTTGGAGCTGGGCAGCTTCATGCTTGTGTTCAGCCTTGCTTATCCGTGCACTGAGTTCTTGCGCTCTTTCTGTCTCCTCTCAGCTGATACAGTCTCATCTCTTCCACCTCCTGTCTGGCTGAGGCTTTATTAACATTGCTGCCTGTATTTTTCTTTTGCTGATAGTGCCCCTGTGGTTTAACATGATAGGAAAGGGGGCTGTGTGCTTTCTGCACTGCCTTACAAGGCGGTGACAGGGAGTCTGAAAAACATAGGTTGCAAATCATGGCCTGGTTAAGCCTACGCAACTGTTGACATTTACTTTGGGCTTTCATGCAGCTTTTTTCAAAGAGCAGCTGTTGGTATGCTATTTTACAAGCAGAAAAATATCAGCTGGGAAGTCATGTGGGGTGGGGACACAGAGCTGCATCACCCAGAGTTGCCTAACCTTGCACCATTTACTGTGCGTCTTGTGAGACCTCTGAGCCCATCTGAGGGGGCCATGGCAGCCAGAACTGCAGAGGGAACATAGCCCTTGTGAAAATTACAGCCTGCGATTACCCCACGGTAAGTGGCGATGTGTATGCAAGATGCTGCTCCTCCCATGCCTGCTGTTAGAGCACAGCAGCTCATTTGCAGGGAGAAAGAGCAGGTCTGGAGCAGCTAATGCATTGTAAATTCACTTCCTTCTTCCTGGCCACTGCCATCTTTCCCATACAAGTAATTTTCAGGAAAATGTGAACCACAGGCTGTTGTTTTTTATGTTTCTAAGCAAATGCCACGGTTGTTTCACAACCTGACTTGTGAACTGCTACGTTTGGCAATTCTGTAAATTTTTAAGAGCTTTTTTCTCAGTTTATTCAAGCGGTTGAGTTAATTATGTGTTTAATATAAATCAAACAAAGACTTTGAAATAGGCTCTTTGAAAATGATTTCCTTTGTTTTTATGCCACTATCTGGGAACCCCTGGTATCAGATCACTACTGTGTCTGCCTTTCAAATAAGCAGCAAAAACACGGGGATGACATATAAGACTCTTTTGAGGAAAATGAAGATGCAAAACCATAAAGAATGATATAATCCTTTGCAAGCTTGACTTTTTGTTACAGGAAGTTGCAGAAAGATGATTTGGCCAAGTCATACGTTTCTTGCTCTAAATTCATCTTTTTGCAAAGGGCTTGTTCTTTCTTCCAGTTATGCTGTACTCTGACAGACTGCTGTGCTACCTAGTGATGAGGACTCTGAGGCTACTTGCGGGCAGTACATTGTTATTAGCTAGGTCCCTTTTTCTATTTGTGTGACCAGACAGGGCTTCATTGCTGTATGTAATTGCAGGTAAAGGTATGGAGCAGTTGATCATTTATTAACTCCCCAGGGTTGCTCAGAGTGCTAGGTGCAGACAGTTCCAAGCTAGATACTTTCCTTTCTCCCTCTGCAGAGTGAGTTAGCACTCCCTGTTATGGGGCTCTTCGTCTGTATTTATTCCAATTTCCTCTTTATCTTTTGTTTTATGACTTATTTTACCTGCCAAATCTTTGTTCTTGCTCAACTCAGCTGCCCGCATAGCCAGGCTGTGAAAGTATCGCTTCTGTATGGTACGCTATGCTGTATACACAACTCATGCAGTATTTTACTGCCTCCTCGATCCCTCTCTTTTGTTCCAAGATCCAGGCAACTTTTGGGAGCTTGAAAAGATCTGTCTCTGTGCTGGGGCCATGGTGTTTGTTTTCCTTTTTCATGCTGACCTAAGATTGTTTGTTATAGACTTTTTTTCCTTCCATGCCACCTTCTTTCATGGGCAGTACCTCCCTCATTGCAATATCCTATGAGGATGCAAGATTCATTCCTTGTGGTATCAGAGCTTCTAGCAGCTAAAACCTTTGCAGCTAAATGCAGTCTACCATATTCTGACTGGAATCAGTCCCTCAGACCTCACAATCGTTTCTTTAAGGCTGTGCATATGCTTGTGTTTCTTGGATGATATTTGCTCCAGTCTAAGGGCTGTGGAGCTTTGCTTTTGGCTCCGGCCAGTAGTGTTGTGAATATCAGTTTGGTATTGGCTCAGAAAATGAGCTGGCCTTGGCCTGTGCTGTGCCATGCCCTTGGAACTGTGCTTTGGCACACTCTAGTGGTGTCAGGCTATTTCTCATAGACTAGAATGAGCTTGAACACAAGAACTTTGAACTTGTTTCTACATTCTGTGTGGGTCAAAGTCTAAAGCGTATGAACTGTGTCCTACCATCACAGCTTCCTAACCAAGGCCTTGGCCAGTTTGGCTTCTGTAAGACCATAGAATAGCTTGGGTTGGAGAGGACCTTAAAGACCACTAAGTTTGAACACCTCTGCCTTTGGCAGTCGCCACTTGCTAGATTGGGCTGCCCAGGGCCCCATCCAACCCGGCCTTTAACACCTCCAATGGTGGAGCAAGGCTGGGACACTTTTTGTGGAAGAACCTAACTCTTAACAGTTCTTGATATGAGAATTGTTTTCACCATAGTGCTGTCCTGTGTCTGAACCTTACAACAGTGCTCTGATCCTACCTGAGCAACAGGGTACATGGCTGCATCTCCAAGAAGTGCTCAGCTTGCTGTTTGGCAGTAGGACACAGGGGGCCAGTAAGGACTGCTTCTGAAATGGTGGCTTGAAAATGGGCCTTAGGTTTAAAAAAAATAACAACAACAATGAAAAACCCAAACAGATAAGCTAGAAATTGGAGAGAATTTTGTCTTCCGATTTCAAACAAAGTGTTTATTTGCTGCATTGAGTTAATTTATTACCATGTCTGTCTTTAATGTGAGGGGCTGAGGAGGTCAACTCTCCTAGTGTTTCGATTCCTGAGGTCCTGCTTCAATATAACCTTTGACAACAACAGTAACAGAGCATAGGAGAAGCAAGGAAAGACACATGTTTGGACAGTGGGAGCTCTGTGAGAGCAGTTCAAACTTGAAGCAACCAGCAGAGGTGTTGCCTGATGAAAGGGTTTCTCAAGAGAAGGGCTCTCACTTTTGATTTAGAGAACAAGCTGGACAGAAACCATTTGTGGTAACCTGATTGAATCTTTGGCTCCAAAAGTATAGCTTCAAGACATATGAGTCAGGAACAACCCTCCTTCTTCAGGTGATGGGAACATCAGAGCTTTTTGCACATGAACTGGAACCAAAGCAACTGAATTCAGCCTGTTTGCATCTTTAGCTGTTGCAGTCTGTGAGCTAAATTTGTTTGGTTTGTTTTCAATTTGGGTATAGACACACCTGCAGCTTCTGTCTAGACATCAGGGATGGGAGAGTAGGTTGGCTGGCGGGCACCAAAATAGCTAAGGCTTTGCATTTGTATTGTCCTAATTAGAGTTTAGTTAAGATCTTATTAACTACATGAGGAGTTCAAGACTCTTTGTTCTGCTAGAGTAGAAGGGGAAATCATTTGCTGATTAGTTGATTCTGCATTCAAAAAGGTAGAGAATCATAGAATCATATTACAGAATAGCTTGGGTTGGAAGGGACATTAAAGCCCATCCAGTTCCAAACCCCTGTCATGGGCAGGGCTTCCACCCACCATCTCAAGCTGCCTAGAGCCCCATCCAGCCTGGCCTTGAGCGCTTCCAGGGATGGGGCACCACAGCTTCTCGGGGCAACCTGTGCCACTGCCTCACCGCCCCTGAGTAAAAGAAGATTCCTCCTAATAGCTAACCTAAATCTCCCCTCTTCCAGTTTAAAACTATTCCCCCTTGTCCTATCACTATCTACCTGTGTAAAAAGTAAGTCCCCCAGCAGCTTGTAAGCTCGCTTCAGGTTGTGGAAGGCTGCAGTGAGGTCTCCCTGGAGCGTTCTCTTCTGCAGGCTTACCAATCCCAGCTCCCTCAGCCTTTCTTCATAGGAGGGGTGCTCCAGCTTTATAATTGTCTTTGTGGTCCTCCTCTGGACCTGCTCTGACAGCTCCATGTCTTCCTTGTTCTGGTGGCCCCAGGCCTGGAGGCAGTACTCCAGGTACACTCTGCATGCATGTTAGCAAAAAATCATGACATGCATGATTTTCCCATTGAAAATGCCATTTGCTCTGCATATTGCTCAGTGGAAGCAGAGTACGTGAGGCAGTAAATGTGTCTTTCTCTCTCCTCTCAGTTCACAGAGCTAACCCTTTTTCCTGGTGGCTGTCCCCCAGTGTTGTACAGTAAGTGTGCTCATATACACTTCTCTTTTCTCAGTTAGGAGGGACTAGCTAATGAATTGTGTCTGACAGCGCTCGTGACCGGATTACTGGATTATCTTGGTCTCCTCTGACAAGTCAATACCAAGCTGGTGGACTGGCTGGCAGAAACACTCCATTATACTTGAAATCCTCTAATTCTGGTTGAGAGCACGGTTGCTATGCAAGAACATAGCCCTGGCAGAATGGGTTAGGAGGAGTACTGGGTGTTGGAGGCTACTTCAGGGAGCACATAGGAGCTCTGTGCTAGAACTCTAATTTTTTCAAGCAACTAAACCAACAGTGGGGAGTGGGTAACATGGAGAGGATGAGTGCTCGGTGCCTTGCTCAACTGATGTTCAACTTGGTGTTTACTAGAACTCCTAGGTACTTGTCTGCTAAATTGCTTTCTAGCTGGTTGGCATCCAGCATGTCCTGGTGCCTGAAGTTGTTTCTGTCCCTGTTGCAAGGCTTTGCATTCTCCTTCTTGAGTTTTGTGAAGTTCTTGTCAGCCCACCTCTCTAGCCTGTCAGAGTGCCTCTGGATGGCTACCCAGCTCTCCGATGAGTCAGCTACTCCCTCAGTTTCATTTCATCTGTGAACTTATCAAGGGTGCATGCCATTCCGTCATTCAGGCTGTTAATGAAGGTGTTGCACAGGGCTGGACCCAGAACTGACCCCACAAACATACTGCTAATTAGTGGCCTCCAACCAGACCTTGTGCCACTGATTGCCACCCTCAGGACCTGGCTGCTCAGCTTGTTTGCAGTCCTCCTCATTGTCTGATCATCCAACCATTCAGCATATTCTCTATGAGGATCTTACTAAAGATAGTACCATAGGCTATATTAAAGTCCAAGTTGACAATATCCTCTGTTCTTCTCTTGTTTACTGAGCCAGTTATTTCATCGGAGAAGCTTATCAGGTTGTTCAAATATGACTTCCCTTTGGCAAATCCATGCTGACTACTCTCACTAATCTTACTGCTTTTCATGAGCCTGGAAATAGTTTCTAGGATTAGCGTCTGCATCACCTTCTCAAGAATCAAAGTGAGGCTGGCTGGCCTGTCGTTCCATGGGTTCCCCTTCTTTCCCTTCTTGATGATAGGAGTGACATTTGCTCTAGTCTTTGGTCACTTGTCCAAGTTGCAATAATTGATCAAGGATTGTTGAAAGTGGACTATCAGTGATACCTGCTAGCTTCCTCTGCTCTCATGGATATGGACCACACCAAGGCCCATGGCTTATGAATGTCCTGTTGTATCCTCCATGCTGCAGCCTTTCCCCCTTGTCTCTGGGACCCAGGATTCCTAAAGACTGGTTTTGCTCCGAAATTCTGAGGCAAAGAAGGCATTTGGTACCTCAGTTTTTTCCCTGTCCGTTGTAAGCAGGTTCCCAGTATTGTACAGCAGTAGTTCCACATTTTTCCTGTTTTTCTTTTGTTGCCTGTACTACTTGTCAAAGCTCTTCTTGTTGTCCTTGACATCTCTGGCTGGATTCAATTCTGGCCAGCTAAAGCTTTTCTAACTTTATCCCTGGATAAAATCTCTGTATTCCTCCCAGAGTAACCATCCTTGCTTCCTCCTTCTATACACTTCTATTTATTTGATTTTATTTTTTTTGAGTTTGGCTGGGAGCTATTTGTTTATCCATGCAGACCTCCAGGAATTTGTGCATGACTTCCTCCTTATTAGGATGGATCTTTCTTGAGCTTGAAGGAGGTGATCCTTGACTATTAACTAGCTTCCTTGGGCCCCTCTTCCCTCCAGGGCCTTATTCAGTGTCACTCTTCCAAACTGATCTTTGAGGAGGCCAAAGTCTGCTGTCCTGAAGCTGTGGGTTGTGAGCTTGCTTTTCACCCTTCTGTTTGTCTTCAGGATCCTGAAATTTGTTATTTCATGGTCACTGCTGCTGAGGCTGCCTTTGAACTTTGCATTTCCACCTGTCCACAACACCAACAAGCTCCTTATTTTTGGTAAATATGATATCTATCAGAGAACCTCTGCTTGTTAACTTTTCTTTCTTCTAGAAGAGAAAGTTATGATTAATGACTTAAAGAACCTTCTGGATTGCTTCTGTCCTAAGGTGTTGTTCCTCCTGCAGATAACAGAGTCTCACAGGCAGCCCGTGAGATCTAGGGCTTGTGAATGTGAGCTCTGACCTGTGCAAAGAAGGCCTCAACTGCTTATTCTGCTTTCAGGTGGCCTGTATCAGACACCCATTACAATATCATCTAACTGTCATCCCTACAGTTCTAACTCATAAACTCTCAGTCAGCTCCTCTTTCATCCCCAGGCAGAGCTTCAAGGACTCCAGCTGTTCTCTCACCTAAAGGGCAGCATCCCTCTGTCTCCCCAGCCTGTCTTTCCTGAAAAGCCTGTATCATAGAATCACTTGAGTTGGAAAGGACCCTTAAAAGTCATCTAGTCCAACTCCCCTGCAGTGAACAGGGACACCTACAGCTACATCAGGTGATAGAGCCTCATCCAGCCTGACCTTGAGTGTCTCCAAGGACAGGGCATCTATCATCTCTCTGGGTAGCCTGTGCCTGTGCCTCATCACCCTTATTGTAAATCTCCCCTTCTTTACTTTTGAAACCGTTTCCCCTTGTCCTGTCACAGCAGATCCTGCTAAGGCGTCTGTCCCCTTCTTTCTTACACCCCCATATTCAAATTAGTTATTGAGAGGCCACTATAGGGTCTCCCTAGAGCCTTTTCTTCTCCAGGCTCCTTCCATTACAACACTCCAGTCCTGGAAGGCATCCCAACTCCTTGATCCTTTCCCAGCAAGGCACATTTTCTATTTATTAGCTGTTCTCTCAACTCTTCCCAGGCTTTCACTGGTTGAGCAGCACCTGTCTTATATCGGTGGTTGTCATGTGCGTGCAGTGGTAATGTCCTTATTCTCATCTTTACTTCTTTATACATCTTTTTTTTTTTTTTTCTGTGGGTCTTCCAGGCATCGTGGTTTTCTGATGGTTTATGCTTGGATGCCTCAATGAACTTTTCAGTCTGACTTGGAGTGAGAGTATTACTCTTGTTATCATGTTCCTGCCCCTGTTTTGCTCCCTTGCCAAGATGAACTGCAAGCTAGGAAATGATCTGTTTTAACAAGAGATCTGGATTAAACAGTATGCCTGCTCTGTTCTCCTAATTATTTTGCTCACCAGCCTTTGCTTTATCTGCAAAATTGATTTTTGTTTGTTTGTTTTGGTGATTTTTTTTAACCTCTAGGACATTGATACGTGTGTTGGATACTTGGAGGAAAAAGAATTTCCTCTGCAAAGCTCATCAGTAGATGATGCAGTTGCTTGTTACCTGCTGTTACATTTCCAGGTCTTTCGTCTACCATTTCAGTTTCCTGTTTTCAGCAAATGATTGCTTGCTTTTGGATTTCTCTAAATTCCTACTGCTGTACAGTCTATTCAGAGGTCTGTTCATTTGTTGTCTTTACTAAGTAAACTTCTAAGCTCATAAAAATATGAGAAGGTTATTGGATGGAATATGGTTTCCGTATATCCTTGTTGACTCAGAATTTTCTGTAATCCTATAATTATTTCCTATAGTCTTTGTGGAGGCTTTTATTAGCTGTATCATTAGAAAGGTTGATGGCAAGTAGGATGATGAGGCTGAAAGACAATTTTCAGATATCTATTGCTTTGTCTGGCCTAACACAGAGAGGGAACAGCAGGAATAACTCTTCCTTGTTTTCAGCAACAGGAAAGATTGCATCCTTCATTGAAATTGTTGGTCAGCAGGGAAGGTAGGTGCACGTTCACCCAATATGTTGTCCATTACCAGCATATCTGAATGAGGGATGCTTGGAGACCATAGATGTGAGCACTTTTAAAGGAAGTAGACAGATCCCTGAAGGAACAGTTATACCAAGGTGTCTCACACATACTCCAAATGCTTCCTCTCATTCAGGATGTCCCTCCGCCTCTGTTAGCTTGAAGGGAGGACAGGGGAGGAATTGCTCAGTAAGTGCTCTACCATCACTGGAGGTAGGCACGTGCACCTCTGAGCACGGGAAGGTTGTTCCCAGAATGTACTGAGGCATTTTTTTTCCCAGAGAGGAGGCAGTACTGAGGAGCTGAAGTGAAGGGTCTGACCCCTCTAGAGATGCTGAATTATGCATATGTTGCTGGTGCATGTGCAGCTCCCAGGCACTGCCAGGCAAGCCTGGTGCCGTGCCCCCAGCTGGACCTTGGTGGGAATGCTGGCCACTGGCTGCTTGCACTCATCTGCTTGTGAGTGCTGCCTGTCCTCCTTATCTTCTTGATCACTTTTGCAAGACAAATGCCACAGTGGGCTGGGCTTTGTACTGTTTTTCCCCTCACCCCTGGACATGCTGTGCCTTTGGAAAGCAGCAGCTTGTCTTTCCAGGCAACCGGACAAGGCATTGCTTCTAGAGGGTGCAATGGCCTTTTTCCTTCAAAGCTTGAGCCCTTCATGTGCAGTGTTCCTGGCCCAGTCCCTGCAGGCTATCCTCCTAGTGAAGCAGCAGTGTGAACTTGCCTGCAGCCTGCTTTATGCGCTGGGTCCCCAGGGTGGTTTCACAGAGACTGAACAACAGGGCCACTTTGGTGTAGCTTTCCAAAATGGGAGCTCTGCATAATGGATTGAGGTGGTGGAAACACAAGCTGATGCTGAACAGTAGAAGGCTGGTGCTCAGACACAGCAGCTTCCAAGCTCCACTGGCTCAACTGAAGCAGGAGGCAAGTGTGGAAGCTGTTGACATGGGCATCAGCTGATTGAAGTTTGGCACTGTCCTTGCCAAGGAGCAGGAGTGCTTTTAAATCCACATTTCTCTCCTTTTAATTAGGGTTAACTTTTTAAGCATACAGTGGTCAAATGTGAGCTGACAAGCACTTGGGGAGCAGCTGACTGAGAGATCTGAAACCACTAGTAGTTATGGAGGGATTTGTACAACTTAAGAGTAATCCTGTCAATTAGAACCAAATGTGTAGTACTGTTTAGGTCTGCAGTTTGCTATGTTCACAATTCTGTCACGTAGCTGTAAGGGAAGATGTAGCTGGTCTTGTACTTTTCTTTATTTCTTTACCTTGCTTTGACAACATTAACATTGCTAGCTTTCACCAGAACTAAAATGAATCCGTGGCAAAAAAAAAACCAACAGTGTTTCAGGCTTGACTTGTATGAAGCATCTGGTAAATGAGTCACAGGAATGTTCTAGCAAAGAACAGGGTGGATTTGTTGTTGGTTGTTTTTTTTTCTTTCGGTGGTTGGTTTTTTTCATGTGTTTTTGCATTGACTTATTTTGCTTTCTGTGCAAAGTTTTTTCCACAGAGGTTTCATCACTAGCGAACTTAGTGCTATGAATCTTTCATCTTGTTTAATCAGACGTTTAATTTCTGTTTAAGTTACTTATCACTTACCAACGTGTCTCATTCACTCCCTCTCTTCCCCACAAAGTAATACATAAGCTCAAATTATCTTGATTCTCAGTTTCTGCATTTTGCTGCAAGGAAATCAGTGCTGGCAGGTGCTACCTGATGCAGACAGCAAGCCTCATCCTGTGTACGTTCCTCTCTCACTAAGATAAAAGCTGAGGTGCTTGCTGCCTTTGTTGGCTATGTCTGGTGGTGACCTGTTGTCCCCTGAAGGAGTTGTGACCAGTGCTGAATTCTCGCAGTAGCTGTGGCAAGAGACCCCGCTGAGATGCATAGCTCATGGGGAGAGCATCATAGCATGCTGCTGGCCTGAGAACCACCCCAAATGCAATTAGCCCCCTCCACTTTTTAGAATTGGCTCTTGTTGGGTTTCTGGAGTGTTGCAGGGGACAATCCATCCTGTCCAAGGAACTGCTTTTCCGGTGACCACCTCATGGCATTTTGAAGAGCTTACCGCAAACTTAGAGGAAATGTTTGAGCTTCTTGGAGAAACCAATTGCATAAATAACACAAGAAACTCTGAACCAGAAGAAGGGCTGCAGCCCTGTGGAGATTTTCTTTTCTGTGCTGCTTTACGCATCCCAGTACAGGCTGTTGAGGACCCTAATATTAATACTACAGCCTTGGATTCCTCTGATGCAATGTAGGTAGAATTTTCACATGGAGACTTAGCTCATGCTGGGAGTGCTGGATTAGCTACTTGAAAATTTTCACTGCTGCAAAAGCTTGAACTTTTATCTGGATGTTGTCTTAAGCATCTCCCTCCCTCTCCATCTTTCACCAGACCATTCAGCCCTGGTTCCCTGGCATACCTAAAGGTACAGTGTGGAAGCCAAGTGTTGTTACTGCTTTGGACATCCTTTCTACTTGCTTTGCAGGGGAGAGCTGCCTATGCCTCTGGTGCTCCACAAAATGGTATCTTTCTGCACTTCTTACCCCTCCGCTTTGCGGCCAGAAGGACACACGAGTTATCTCAGCCAGTGGTAAAGAAGGCTAAAGCAGCTTAGCTCTCCACAGTTGTACAGGTATAAAGCTGACTGTCCCAGGTCTTTTGCAGTACGTCCTGAAGCTGTTGGAAGACTGCATACTGTGGCTGCTGGCATACTTGAGCAGGGCTGTCTCAGCAGGGAAGACCTGCCCTTAGCCAGCACTGCACAAACAGGGTTTCTGCTGAGGGCCTAAGATCTGTTTTGAAACTCTTACCTTATTCAGGCCCAACTAACCCATTCTGCTGGGAATCTGCAGCAGTATGATCACCTGTCCGTACTGGTTAAATTAAGCGCTATTGTATTCCATGCCTATAGTCTTACAAGAATTCCCTCTGACTTCCATGTATTCCTGCCCATGGAGTTTTGGGATATGCAACAAAAGTGCAAGCATGCCAAATTCTTCTGTAGTTCTTTGAAAGAGGAGCTAGATTCTTGTTGCTATTGATAGATCTGATAAAATGGTATTTGAGGATTTTTAAGGCTAAGATTCCTTCACCCAATAGGTTGCAGACATCCTGAGGTGAGTTATGTGTGTATATACTCTGCTTGGGACCATGGTGGGTATCTGTTGGACAAGTGGTGTGCCTTGGTGACAAGCTTGCTAAAATATTTAAGTGTCTGTTCTTCCCAGTTTGGCTTCTTGCTCCCAGTCTCTCAGCCATTTGTGCTCAGTGACAGCTTCAGTGTTTGAACAAATCACACTGGGAATCACATTTCCAGTTTCCCACATGCCTTCAGAAAGGCTTGACCCTGCAAAGCACAGGGATGGAAGGAGTGGTTGGGAGGTGCTGGTGCAGGAGATACCACTAAAAAATAAACATACAGTACAGCCTAAGGCTGTGCTTCTGGGCAGTTTCTGCCATGCAGCCAGTGTACAGTGATGTGTTAGGCTAGGGTAATTTGATCACAGATTTTAGTCCTGTGTGAATTTATAAGGCCTGTTTATTAAGATTAATGGACTATTGTTACAGATGGAGTCTGGTGGGATGAGCTGCGTGTTTGGAATGTTTAAAAATAAAGAAACTACAGCCATGCTTTCTAGGAAGGCCAAAATGGAGAAAGAGGAGAGGATTGCACTGTGTATCTTTATTTGATGTGAAGTTGTTGGCAAGTTAAATGGTGATGACCCGGAGAGCTCTGTGTTGTAGCTAATGAGTTCTGCTGCAAGGGGTGGGTGCATTTGTTAGCAGCATTGCACACAGCTTGGGCAAGCAGCTTCTTAAAAATCTGCTAGAGAAAATTTGTTGTTCTGTTATTCTGTTTCAAGCAGGTTTTTACAGCACTGGGAGAAAATCTCTCTTGATGTCCTAAAAAGTGTAGGTGAATAGCACTTTGTCCAGTAGGTGTCAAAGCTGACTTGGGAGTTCTGCGGTTTCAGACCTCATCCAGGTTAGTAAAAATAGATTAATCGCTGAACTAATGAAATGTTTGCTTGTGGTGAACTTAATTTGGAATGTGAAAGGGGAAAACAGAGTCCCAACCAGTAATGTGTATCATTGGTGCTTTAAAGGGGCCCAATTTCCCCAAGCTGAAAATAATTACAGGCCAAATAAAGTGGGAGGAAAAACTTAAGCATAAAAATTTGAATGACAGTTGGGAGTTATTCAAGAATCCTATATTAAATCCCCAAGAAACCACAATTCTGCATTTGCAGAGATGGTTTCTTTAGTTAAAAAAAGCTGTTTGGGTTAACAGAGGAGATGAAAGCAGCAATAAAAACTCCAAAATACAATGAATGGAAAAATAGAGGAAGCAACGTGGACTTGATGAGAGAACTGAAGGGTACCAATGAAGAACCTTTGGGCAGCAGGTGGAACAATAAGAAGGGATTCTTGAAATGTGTCAGGGATTTGTGAAATCCTAGCAGTGATAACAGGCTCCATATTGAACATTGCTCTTGAAATAGAAGGGGCAGAAATAACCAGTAACTATTTCTTGGTGTTTGGAAAGAAGATGACTATGTATTCATGGCTTGGTCGTAAGGGAATATTTTCTGCTCCAGTAAGAAATAAGTTCCAGTAATTAGGAAAAATGTTAAATGTCAGTATTTTTAAATGTACGAAACATTAACAATAGTTAACTTACAATCCAGAATATTTAGACAATAAGCCAAGGATCTCCTTTAATCATTAATGTAGGCGCTTGAAAAATTTCAGAGGAATAGAAAAAAGCTCCTCTGTCAGCATTATTCTGGGACACTGAGTGGATAGTTTGTCAGGCCAAGCCAGTCAGTTTTCTCAAAGGATGAGAAGGCTGGTAGGCACTGGAGCTGCTGAAGAGCTGTAAGAGGGCAGCAGGATGACAGCCAGTTTCACTTGTAAGGAATATGGGCTGTCAGACACACATGATCCTGTTTTTTGATATGAGTTTTGGTGATAAACGTTGTCATGTTGATGTAACTATATGTAGATTTGAAGAATTCTGACTTCTGTATAGGAGAACATGTTAGACAAAATTAAAGTGACTTATTACAAGAAGGCCATTAGAAGGGACAGTTGTCATAGAATAGCTGCAAATGAAGAGCCTTCCTCCCCCAGGAAGAACGGAAGTTGAAAACTGCTTGCAAAGAAATAGTGAGGGTGCTTGTTTGTAGTCCTGCATTACCCAGTGATTTTCTGAGTGTTGTAAGTAACAAATAATTGTTTGTACAGAGATGCAGTTTGTGCAGGAGATGGAGGGCAAATCAGTTACAGGAGCAGAGCTGAGCCACCCAGAAAACTGGACTCTTGTATTGCTGCCAGGTGCGAGGTCTTACATCTAGCAGCGAGGCGTAGAGGTGAAGGTAGCATGTCTGAAGGCCATATCTGGAATGCACCTCCAGTGCAGGGGGCTTGGAAAATAAGGAGCCAACATAAGAGCTGAGCATAGGGCTGCAGCCAGGAGGGAGATTGCAGTCCTCAAAGAAATGAATGGTGTGAACAGGGGAGAAATGTGCTGGGGAGCCCAGTCCTGGTGCCGGCGCTTCTGGGAGCACTGGAAGTGGAGCAGGGTCAGAAAAGAGCTGCAAAATCAGTTTGGGATCTGAAGCAAGCTGGTAGAAAAGGAGAGCAGAGAAACTTGGTCTGTGAAGTTTGTTGTAAAGAAAACAAGAAGTCATTTTGTGAGCACATTCAGTTATCTGTTTGAGGGACAGGGATAATGCGGCAAAAGACCCGAGCCCAGTAGCCTAGTTGCTGAGGATGGATACCATCAGGCTGAAAATATCATTGATTTTTTTGGGAGGTAATTCACTGGTTGAACAAATTTCCTTGGGCCCTGGTTGAATTGCTATCATTCCAGGCTTCCAATCGCCACTGAATAGCTCTCTGTAAAGTAATCTTCTGCTCAAAGAGAAAAGATTGCTAGGTGGAGTTTAAAGGCTGCTGATTCATACATGGAATCAATGTACATTTCATTCTGTCTTATAAAATACTAATTTGGGGCATTTAGACATCTGAAATTAAGACTAGACAAGCGGTTTCAAGCAGCTTATAGATTCTTGAGTTTTTTTGTCAATCTCTGTCTTTCAGGTTGGAGCTTTGTAAGTTTGTTTTCTAGTTTTTCATGTAGACCTGAAACCATCCTCTGTTTTCTTTTCAACAATGACAAGTAAGAAAATAAATTATTAAAGAAGAAATGCACTGTGTTTTGAGGACGGGGAGGTGGAGGCAGGGTGCCATTGCTCAAAGCTGCATGCCTTGTGCTGCACAATGTCTGCACAGGAGCTGGGATTTCAGCAATACTGGAAAAACATGTTAGGCCCCTCAGCAGAAGAAAGACACTGTGGCCCTGGAGTGTGCCCACAGAAGGGCAACGAAGCTGTGAGGGAGCACAAGTCTTATGGGGAGCTGCTGAGGGAACAGGGATTGTTCAGTCTGGAGAAGCGGTGCTTTAGGAGTGACTTTATTGCTCTCTACAACTACCTGAAAGGAGATTATGGCAGATGGGGGCAGCCTCTTCTCCCAGGTAACAGCAATAGGGAGAGTTGCAGCATGTCTGTGCAGTAGCATTGTAATGATTTCTCTGGGAGTGATCCAGTTTCCTTTGCCTAAAATTTGGTTATTATTTTGCGCTAGTCCAGTTTGGTGTTAAGGACTTAAATTTCCAGGCCAAGTTCTTCTGTCTGCACTGAATCCTGGCCAGCTGGCCAAAGCAAGAGTTGGAGCTCATTCCTGCTATCAGAAAACTGTTTGCAAAATGTCACTGTGGTGCCTCTGCTATACATAGCATCCTGGCTTGGTGGGGATATTTTCTGTGCTCCCCTCATTCAGTGAGGATTGGGAGCCTGGCCAAGCATACTGGCTTGCTCAGGCAGCCTTCAGGCAGGTAGCATTTCAGGGCTGTCATGGTGTTTGGAAGACCTGCCTCATAGTCTGAGGCTGATGGAGTGTAATGCTCTCCATGATGTCTTGAAGTTGTGAGCTTGCTGGGGGCAGTCCTTAACAGACAGTGCATGGTCTGGACTGTTTACCAGCATCTGTTTTCCCTGCTGTAAGTGGTGTCGCTCTGAAAGGAGTCACCTGCAAGCTCCCACTTGAGCTGAGCAGTGGTGGCTTGGAAGGGTGTCTTCATGACTGTTTGCTGGTATAAGGTGGGTTCCCCAGGCGGTGCAGTGAAGCATTCATGGTGACTTGGTGTTCTCTGCCTAGCTATGCAGTTGTGATCTCTGGTTCCCAGCATTTATGGTGTGTGCTAGGTCTCTGGAGAGAGAGGCTGTTTGTCCACATCTGGAGGAAATGGACGAAGGGCTGTAGAGCTGCAATGTGGTTCCAGGTTTCCCTGAATAAGAGAGTTTGCCAAGTGAGGTAGACAGAGTGATGGATCCACAACGTGCCTGCCAAGCCAGAACTTGGGGTAGGAAAGACTGGCAAAAGGAATCCTGCAGCTCCTGAGCAGTCCTCAAAGAGGTCTGCGTAACCAAAAATGAAGGTAAGTTGCCTCGGAGCTACTTCACATTTTGCAGGGAAGCTACCCTCGGCGGTGGTGGCATTTTCCTTTTCTTTCTCTGTGACTAGCCCTGGTGAAACTTGGAGTCTGGCAAAGAGCTCCCTTTGCAAACTGAACATACAGACCAAGATTGGCTGGGGTGGAGCAGGTGGACCATGAAAATCAGAAGGGTATGTTATTCTTGCTTTGTATTAATGGATTTTGTGAAATTCATCTGCCGTTTCTTGATGCAGAGGCTGTGTGAGTCAAGAAGGGATCTCTACAGACACCAGTGGATTTCTGCTTCAGAGAACAGGAGCCTGGTGGAAAAATCCTAGAAATAAATTCTGATTTTAGTTCTCTTTTTACTAGCATTAGGCCCTTAAGCTTTCAAGGATAGTGGCTTCTCTCTGGAAAACAGCTGGTGTACAGTAAGCTGTCAGCTGCTCCTCTGTGAAGACGGTCCCTCTCACCTTGTCCCTCCCTGAACTCCAATGATGTGTCCCAGATAGGTGAAGTACCACTTCCTGTATCAGGCAGAGTTCTGTTTACAGGGTACTGGTGCTACAGTCATGTACTAATACCTTAGTCACACAGACTCATTTCCAGATAAGTGTTCACTTGCTCAAATCATCATCACTGATTCATTGGTTTAATTATAAATACATGTTTTCTGCTCTCTTTCTTCTTAGTCTTTGTATGGGTACCTAGGCCTGAATTTTGGATGGGGGCTGAATAACTATTAAATGGGCCAGAGCCAGCTCACATAATCCCAGCTTGTTAGAAAACTGTCAGAGTGAGCCTTCTGTTTCCTGCTGTTTCAAATCAGCCACCTTTCTTCTGCTTTCCCTAAAACTTCACTATATTTTTTTTTGTTCATTTGGTCATGAGCCTTAGACCTAGATTTGAGAAAAATACCCTGCAGTTCCGCTTTCCCTTGGCTTGTTTCCTTCCTCCTTTCTGTCCTGTTCTAATATAAATATGGTCTGAGGCACACTTTGCTGCTGATGCAGAAGCTAAATGCTCTTTTGCAGTGCCAGGCCCTGAGGCATGCTTGCTGCGTGCACAGGGCAGCGGGAGAGGGGAGGGGATAGGGATTTGTGTTATTCCTGGTCCCTGCCTTGCGCTGTTATCCTCTTCCAGTACCAATGCAGGGTGCGTGATGCTACTTTCTTGTGGCTTTCATATCTCTCCTCTGAACTCCATGGACATCAGGAGATTCATTCCTGTTCCCCATCAAAGTGAACAGACTTTCTATCTCATTTCTTCTTTCTCTCCCCAAATTCCAAACTCATGCCCTTTTTGGAGTAAGCACAAAGGGGCAGAGCTAGAACTGAGTTTTAACTGCATCTCTGCCTGGCTCCTTTGTCCAGTTTAATATTGCCCTTGGCCAGTGTTTCCATGTTTCTTTCTTTTTTTTTTTTTTTTTTTTTTTGTAGCTTATGCAGACACATTTATTCCCAAAGCAATTAGACAAGTCTGATGTGAACCAGTGGCATGCCTAGGGATTAACTCCAAGCAAGGCACTTTGGACTTCACCAAGGTTTATATCTAAAAACAAGGTCAGCCATTAAGCAAATGTCCCTGAACCATGATGTGACTGGCATCCTGACCTGATGAGCTCTTCTGCTGTCATGGTTTTGTGATTTTCGGTTATTGGTATTCCACATCATAACATCATGTAGTGGACATACCTAGTTCTCAGAAGAGAAGGACTACTACAGTCCCCACGGTACTTTGCTCCTTTGTTACCATTTTCCAGCCGGAGGGAAAAGATAGAAGCTCGCAGTATAAAAACTTGCAGATCACGAGACCTCGTCCCTTTTTCCGCCGTCTCTCGTCTTGGCAGCACCTCGCTCTCCAGCCGCCTTATCGTCGGTAGTAGAGTAAGGCCTACCTTGATTTTGGGACATTCTCTCTCTCTGTATTGAATTTATCAGCTTAAATTGTAATTATATTGTATTATAGTGTGTTGTTTTGCATTCCGATATTTTATTTAGTAAATTAGTTTGTTTTCTCCTCAGATTGTTGCCGCTGTTCTTTGCTCTCAGGGCCATCTCCCTACCCTTTTCCCCTTTCCCCTTTTCCCGGGACGTGGGCCCTTGGGTCCCCCGTCCCCTTTGTCACGGAATCGGGCCTAACGCCCGTAAACCGTTGACATCTGCATGATCTGCAGATGGCACAGCCAGAGCTTCGGGGAGGCACTCCAGCAGGAGGACAGGGGTATGACTTGGGTTTCCACTCCTAATGCAGAAAAGCTTCTCCCTCTCACTAAGGAACAGAAGACAGAGCATGAGCAGTGGGCTCAGCAGAGTACATGCTGTACACAGACCACACTTTACTGGTTAAAGAACTTTCCGGGCTCTGCAGTGGTGAGAGCTGTGCGGGCATCTCTAATTTCTGCTTGGTGGAGGGAGCACAGGGGTAGCTTGTTCCAAGGTTGGAAAGAAGGTGGTTGGCTGTGTCTTTGCAGAGTCCCCTGTCCAGATGAGGTTCTGTGCTCACCTACTTTTCTTAAGGACTTCCACAATGAACCAGAGGTTGTCTGTTTAACTTTTTGTCCTGAGAACGTGGCAAAATTTGTATTCTAGGTATTAGCCCAGAGCCTGTCTTAAGGGTTTTGATAAAAAGCACTTTCCTTCCTTCTTGTGTCACTCATGCGAAGCAGAAGTGCAGCTTTGCTGAATTAAGAGAAACACTTGTTTTGAAGCTGGGATCTTGCACCTATTTGAGCAATATCCTCTTTGACTACAGCACTTCGGCTTGCAAATGCCTGCCTCTACACTGCCTGTGTGTGTGTGTGTGTGTGTGCTTCAGCACAGCTTGAATTCTGGTTTGCTTTCTGTTCCCAGTGATTCTTAATTCAGCCTGTTTCCCCAAGAAACATGCCAGTTTATCACCCAGGGTCTAATCTCAGTGCATATAATGGAAACCTGGAGACCTACCAATGTATGAGTCTTCACCTTAGGTACTGCAAGTATTATGCACAGCTTTAAACGTCCTCTAGATAACTTACTCTGTTTCTAATTGCATGTGCCCTGGCCAAGATGTTTTCCTCCATCTATTTCAGTCCCTAAAGGAGAGTAATTGCAGATTAGTTAGCTGATAACAACCTCCTTATCTTAGATACGGAAGGTTCTAGAAGAGGCTTTTATTGATGGCTTGTCATAGCTGATAGTTAAAGCTGCTGGGAAGGCTTCTTTCTGAAAGCTGTGCTGCATCTGCTTTTAGTGGGGACAGAAACTACTTGCTTCACAACGATTTGGGTAGAAGCAGTGATTTGGGTAGAAGCAGTAGTCCTGTATCTTTGATGTGATTTCTAATATGAGGTGCCAGGAAAACTGTTGTCCACGTTCACAGGAATAAAAATCAGGAAAAATCTTAAGTCTCAGATAGTAGTGCCTGAAGCTAATCCGTTTGTCAACCTTAGCTGATCTCATTTTTAGTCACATGTCATCTTATTTACTGAGGATCAGCACAGCTGTGGTAGGGATCAACCTTGTCCCATCACGAGTCAAAGAACCAAGGGATTGTGGGGGGAGGCTTCAAAACTGCACGTTGTGAGAAATGGTTGTGAGATGGTTTGTGCCAGAGTGGAAGAGGCGAGAGTCAGATCCCTCAAGGATAAAGGCTGCTAAGCCTCAAAGGCACTGCAGGGTCACTGAGTAAATGAGTGTGTGTGCAGGGGATGTAGTGCAAGAGACCAGCTCCTAGGTTTGGTACCACTGCTTTCTCCTCTAGTTCTCCAGTCCGCAGACTTTGCCAGTTGCACGTCTGTCATGTTCTTTGGAGGTCTGATTTCTCTTAAGTGTTTACCCTTCATTCACATCTGCTTATACTGCTTTTGTCTGATTTTCAAGAGACGTAAAGTTTTGCAGAATTTGGCCCCAAGACTTTTTGAGATGGCTGGTTATGTCTTACTTTGAGGCATAGGAAAATGTTGGGGATACAGAACTGTGCTGTGCATCATCTGGCAAATGCAGTGACAAATAGAGAAAGCAGTGCATAACACCAGACTCAAAGATAGAGAGTATAACTTACTAGATCAGAGTTTACATATCCCTTAGGGTTTCAGATGTCCACATCTTTTGAGGGCCCACGTGGAGATGGTCACAATTTGTTCTAGTGGGACTCTAAGAATGCCAGGTGGCTTAGCTGGCCACTGGCTCCCTCTGCTTATCTGTTGCCAGGCAGGACTTTTTAAGCTGAGTGCATTATGAGCAGGTTGTGCTGCTGTGGAGCAGAGTGGCAGCCCTTGATGATGTGTGTTTTGAGTGCATGCTTATAGCGCTGTATAGCAAGCTGTCGGGAGAACTGTGCCAAAGATTGCCCAGTGTTATGTAAGTAATTTTTAGCAGTGTGTCCTGTGACAGCAGAGAATCCTTTTCCTGTGTGGTTGGTGGATGCCTTCCTCAACTTCTCACTCTCTCATTTTGTGCCTGGAATAACCCGTCAGGCTGCCCCTGATTTGCAGCCTGCTGCTCAGTAGACTCTGCTGAGTTTAATGTGCAGCTTTTACATTCCACCTAATCAGTCATAGCCGGAGAGGCTCCTGCTCCATTCTGCAGATCAGTTCCCTTTGCCTGACTGGAGATGTTTACAGCTGCAAAGTGTACAATCTACTCTTTTTATTCAGTTGCATTCTTTCTAATGAGATGGAGAGCGCAGTGAAAGCTGAAATTTTTGGAAACAGTGAACATAGTCATTCTCAGTGTTCCAGTTCAGAGTAACTCTTTAATGACAGCTTTATGTTCACAGTTTTACTGTAAAAATTAGTAGTCATGGTTCTAGCTAGATCTCACCCACAGGGTACCTGGGGAATGAGCACAAGAAACACATTGTGCATAAATTGTCTTCCACTTGCACTGTCTCCCAGTTTCTGCTTGTAAGCAGCTTAGGACTTCCTGAAGTAGAGATTTGTTACTGCTTGGAGATTGTCAGAACAGCTATAATGCATTCTCTAACTTGGCTAGCACAGAAAAGATGCTGACAAAGTAGGTAGAGAGATGAGGGAACTGCACTGGCTTTGTGTCACTGCCTTGTAATGGACTTAGAGGAAGCTAACCTACATTAACAATGCAGGAAGAGATAACCTTTTTGGGGCCTCCTGTCAAAATCATTCTGGGTTTCTTAGCCAGGGGAGAACTGCTGAGAGGAGACTGTAGACAGAAGAGACAGTATGTGAGCCCAGGAGACAGCTATTGGGTGCAGGGAAATATGTCATTTATAGCCTTGAAATCTTTGCTGGCTTATCAATTCCAAATGCAAGGAATGGGTTGCTGAGAAACCTTTGCACCCGACCAGCTATACTGCTACTCTTGTAAAGAGCCACGCTTAAATGGCTCACAGGCTGATGGAGGCTTCAGTGGTAACAGAGACAGCATGGGGGAAAATGTATTTGGGAGTAAGGAAAAATCTTTCAAACTGGAATTCTGTAAACTTCACTCTGAGTGAGAGACCAGCCTGGAAAAAGGGCTGGTTACAGTCTGCAAGAGTTTCCATTCAGTCATCTTCTAGCACGATTTTTGTGGCTGTTTGTCTGGACCTGCTGTTAGATAGTTTGGCTCTTCAAACAGTTCAAAGCATGTGAAACAGGTCAGCTGAATTGAATAAGCATTGGCCTCTTTACCAGGCAGCTGGGGCTCGGTGTGATTTCACAAGAGCAGCCAATAGGCTTTGAAGTCCCAGCAGCAGGAGAGCTGGTAGCACAGCTGGGCATCCAGCTGAGGCCTGGCTAGCATCTTGTCCTGCCTTGCATGGGAAGGAGAATTGAATGAGATGCGATCCCATATAGGAGTGAATTGCAGTGTAACAAGTGCTGTCAAATAATGAACTCATTGTAATGTATTCAGAGGAACAGCATGCTGAAGTGTCCAGCTTAAGTGTCCATATATAATTTAGTCTGTCTTTGGCAGTGAAGTGTGTTTTACAAGTGCCCCAACGATGCAAAATACAACTTGCCATGAAAAGCATAGAGCAATATACTTTTGCAGGGCTGAGCTATGTGAAGAGGGAGGGGTCAGATGCTCCACACACGTCCTGTATGTGTCAGGACACCACACTGCATGGTGTTCTCTCCTTTACCTATCTCTGTTTCTGTTTGCCAGAGGGACACATTCTGACAAATAGTAGAGGTCTGCCACCAGATAATAATGAAAGGAGGCTGAGCTCAGAGGACATGAACTAGGATGTCAAACAAAGCTTGCAAGACAAGGGCTAGAGCAGAGACAGGCTTCAGTAATCTGAAGGAGGGACTGGAGATGCTTGTTTGCTAGTGGAGGCTGAAAGCAAGCTGATGTAAGCAGTTCCTGTGGACTGGAGGGGAAGCAGATGCTGAAGTGCTACTTGTTTAGGATGACAGCGTGGTGTGGTGTTCTCCGCACTGCATTTAGCCCTGTTTTCTGGGGCCAGCTCTGTGACAGCAGTGTGATTCCTCAGCAGCAGTTCTGTAGAGGTCTTTGGTATGGTTTGCTCTAAGCATCTGACGTGGACACTTTTCTAACAAAAGTTCTGTTTTTTTTTTAAAAAAA
>NC_034438.1:52320687-52493051 GCF_002078875.1 Numida meleagris | reverse complement strand
CCAACTTAGCGAGTCCTCAGTTTGAAAGAGAAATTTTCTGGGATTTTTTTTTTTTTTTTTTTGCTCCTCCCAGTTCTAAGACATTCTTTTCCTTTGAAGAATACCATGGCATGCCATGTGACAGAGAAAGAGTCCAGTGTCACTAGGCTGAAACCTTACAACAGGAAGACCTGTCTTTAATTCTCAGCCCTGCCATAGCATTCCTGCCATCACTGAACCAGCAAAATATCAGGAGTAACAGTGCTCTGTAGAGCTGTTGTGAAGGTACTGCAATGAAAACACCAATCCAGTACTTGGAAATAGTATAGCAAATGGATCACGGGAAGAGGAGTGACACCAAGCTTCTGCTGTTAGCTGTTCAAACTGGGTACCATGTGTCCACATGCTGTTATCACACTCAAGTTCAGCTTTTTTTGAGGAATCTTCAGATGCTGATCATTTCCTAGCTTGAGAATCTATTTTCCTGAGCAATTACTATTTTGGTCATGCTTTAGAGAAGTGGAAGTGAGGTTGTTCCTGCAAAAGAAGCTGAGGACATGTGTGAGGTAGCCTGAAAGTTGTGAGTGAAGATGGAGCTAGTCACCCAGAAACTTCGGATTTTTCACATGCACTGAAACTATTGTGAGCAAAAGATATTTCAAATATTTTACTTCAGAAGCTAGGAAGGCCTCTTTGGGCTGGAGAAAAGGGAAAAACATTGTTCAAGATTACAACAGAGGTGCTTTTGTAGGTGGGTACAAATCGATTCTGTAAGCAACAATCAAATAATTGCCTTGGAGAAAAGGAAGTACTAGAACAGAGTTGGTTTTCATATTTTCTCTGTGGTTCTGTTAATGTGTCTGTTAACTTCAGGTGATGCTACTTTTGCTTGTGATATTTTCTATTAGGAGTTAAAAAAAAATTTCCTTGTAAATGATTTAGTGAATTTTAGTGGATTTTTGTTGATTTATGTTGGTTTACTTTTAGTGAAGGATTTATTAGGATTGACAGTGTCTCTGAACATTGCAGAGATCAGCTGTAGCATATATTGTATTTTGCCCCTTAACTGATCTCTTTTCTTGGAATAGGAATTAAATTGTTACTTTGGAGTACTTTGGAGAAGATTATCTTCTAAAACATGGTTACTTTAGATCACAATGCTGCAACAGAGTGGTTACCTACATATTTATTTGGGGAATGGGATAGATGATATCCCAGGTTTTCTCAATTTTCAGGGCTCTAATTTAGTAAATTAAATGATTTTGGAGACTAGGACACTATTTCACTGTTCTTTTGCCAATGGATGTGTTGAAAAACAACAGAAAGACATATCCCTTCAGATTACAAATAAACATTATATTGTCTGACGGATGCTTTCATGTGGCCTGAATCTACTATTCCTGAGTGCATTGTCTCCCATAGTCAAATAAATGATGCTTGGTCATGGTAACTTCTAGTTACAGCCTGCTGGTGATTTTGCTGGGTTTATGCCTACAGGGAGTGGTGCCCAGTGACTGCAAGTGCAGAGCTGAAGAGAGGATCATTTGGCAACATGCTGAACACGAGCTAGCAAATCACAGAATCAAAGAACCATTAAGGCTGGAAAATACCTCTAAGATCACCAAGTCCAACCTTCACCTGACCCCCACCATGCCCACCAACCACATCCCTCAGTGCCACATCCACATGGTTCTTGAACACTTGCAGGAATGACGACTCCACCACCTCCATGGGCAGCCTGTGGCAGTGCCTCATCAGTCTTTCTAAGAAATTCTTCCTAATATCCAACACCAACCTTCCCTGGTGCAACTTAAGGACATTCCCTCTCATCCTACCACCGTCACCAGGGAGAAGAGGCTGACCTCCACCTCGCCACAACCTCCTTTCAGGGAGCTGTAGAGAGCAATAAGGTCTCCCCTGTGCCTTCTCTTATTCAGTCTGAGCAATCCCACTTCCTGCAGCCTCTCCCCATAGGACTTGCACTCCTGACCTGTACTCTGAAACACCTGGATATTTTCCTATAGGCTTCTTGTAGTATGAAAGCAGAATGCACCCTTTGTTTCTAGATGTGATGCTTTATCAGATAACAAAATATATGTTGACTGAAGCAGATTTTTGAAAATGCAAAGATATTTAAAAGAATATGCCCTTTTAACCTTAGAGTATTTGAGTTCCTAATTCCTCTGCTGGCATATAAAAACCTTTGGCCATTTGGGCTGTCTGGAGTAGACCAAAGTCTTCTTAATACTGGATTTTGAAGCAGTATAGAGTGTCCTTGTTCTTTTCCACGACACAGTTCATAAGAAGATGTGAGTACCTCTTCACAGATACTTTGCCTGCATTGTGACAGCCCCATCATCAGTATCACTGCAGAAGGAGCTGTGAACAAGCGATTTTCCCAGCAGTTAGAGAACTGAATGTATGTGCTCAGGTTTCTGGGGGTGAGGAGTTTTTCTTGTCAATTTGATTTTGCTGTCAGCTGTGTTGCTACATTACAAGGATGCAAAGGAAAGATGGCAGTAAGCTTTTGGGCCTAAGGCAGAGGCGAAGGTTGTGTCTTGCTTTCTTGTGCCTTGCTGAATGTCCTTTCATTCAGTAATGAAAGGGTATCGAAGAGAGAACAGAATGCATGAAAGACAGATGCAGTGTGATCTTGTGGGGATTTTTGGCTTCTTGAAAACATGGGATTGGTATAACACAGATGGAAGGATGTTTTTGCCTTTTGTGCATGCAGTTCAAAACTTCTCTTGGGATGCAGCATCATACTTACAGAAAGTAAAAGTAAGGGAGCCTGAAACAGAGAAGACAAGCTATGTCCTTGAGTTCTGCAGCTTAAAAGGTTCTTCACTGCATTCCCTGCCGGCATAGGTCCAGTAGCTAATGTTTATTCTCCTTCTGCTGGATTGTTTACAGCTCAAGGCCAAGGAATTATGTCTTCTGAATATGCTTTTGCATATTACAAGTAAAAATGGATAGGAAAAGGTTTCTTTTTCCATGGCAATTTTGCAGGTTATGAAAAGATCTCTCTGTTTTGAATTGCAGTGAATGGCTGTAACCTCAAGGTTATGGAAACTGGAGATCTAGAAGCACTCTGACTTAGCCAAAAATCTCTTTGTTGGCTCCAAATTGACTTACTTATTGTGCCATTATATTTCTTTGTAACAGTTGAGTTTTGTTTCAGGTCTAGATATTTGAATTGGGCCTTGGAAGGGTACAGGCTCTTTTAGATGCAGGCTACTTATATACAGAAACATAAACTTAGGCTTCAGAAAATCAGATCTGAAAATGCTGTGCCTTTCAGGAAGCCGGCTAGATAGGCGTTGTGCTGACTTACAGACTAGTTCTGTAATTCTGATACGTTTGATTTCTTTCTGCCTTAGGCATTTCCCAGGTCACCCATCTGCATGCTGTCTTGGCTGGCATTAAAAGATCCAGCTGTTACATGCACATTTCATTTGGGCTTTCAAGTCACTAGAAGTATAAGGCAGTTTGGTAGGAGAAGAATTTTCTTCCCTGTGGGTTGCTTTTGTCAGTGCTGTGAAAAGCGAAACAAAATGCATCATCTACACTTGAGACATCTGGATGTTTTTGAAAGTTGCGAACAATTCTTGGAGAATTTGAGGTTTGTGTGAATGCCCTGGCACAGAATCCTTTTATGTCTGCTTGCGTATTCCATAATCCTGTGAACTTTTACAGTTCAGGGCTGATGCCATTCCAGTCAAGGGAAGCATGCACGTGTGATAAGACTATGCATGTTGCAACAACTTGGCAGCAAATCCCATCTCCAAGAGTTAAACTTGGTATTTGCTTCTGCTCTGCAGTCCTTCCTGCCAGTCCTCTCAGCCGCAGCCTCTCCTCCTGCATCCTGCTGGTTGCTGTTGGCAATGTCAAGCCTCTGACCAACAAGCTTTTTGCATGTGGGAGCTGGCTCTGTGCAAAGAGCAGACAAACTGATTGTTATTGTTAATCCCTCTGCTCTTTAACTCTCTGCCCAGGCTCCATACCATGAGACGGTGCTAATATCCAGGCTCAGTGTGGTTCTTGTCATACTTTCCAGCTGTCTCCAGGTGAAGCTCTCAGGCAGCCTGTGGTCATGTGTGATAGACACCCATGCCACCACACTTCTAGTAACCCTTTCCAGTTGCTAGAAATGTGTCACAGATCTGTTGAAGTTATAGGAGCAAGTTGAGTGGCCTGTGAGCACTGTGGAAATGCACAAATGGTTTCTGTTCTGTAGCTAAATTAATAGCTAGTTTAACAGTGTCATCTGGTATGCTAAGTAGGCTTATAAATATGCTAATTTGATCTTTTCTAATAATTTAGTAAAATCAAAATGAATAATTTGGAGGCCAAGTTAACTGCCTGCAGCTTCCACTTATTAACATTTCTAACTGAGCTGGTCTGCAGTTATCTTCAGTGGGTACACATCTCCTGTGATGTGGGGTTTTTTTTTACTCACCAGATGTCACCGTACAGGGAGGATGCTAACTGCTATTATGTAGATAATCTCCAAGATGAAACCATCTTGCCACGTAACAAACAGAAACCTTTGTGATCTTACGGGAGTACTGAGTGTAACCAAGTTACAAGGAAAGGTATAGTTTTCCATAGACTGCCTTCTCAGAAATTAATCTTCGGGAAGAGTATTGTTTTGTACTCTGTCTCTCCACAACAGATGGCTCTAAACTGCTTTTTGTGTATATAATACTGTGTTCTGTAGTCAATATCAGTTTTGTATTACAGCAGCATCGGAAACTTTTAAAATGAGGAGTCACAAAAGTACAAAAAAAAAGACTGCAGATTGGAGCAACCTTCCAATCAATATGACTGTTAGTGTTATCTCAGTGCTCGATTTTCAGCTGCTGGAGAAATTGAATGTTCTGGTATCACTTGAAACAAGTAAGTTCTGGGCAAAGTAGCTAGGCTTAGAATATGAGGAATGTTGCAGAGATAGCTGGGAAGACAAGGTAACAAATGTACAAAATTCTCCAGTGCTGTGGCTATGCAGTTGGTTCTGTTAAAGTAGAAAATGCCAATCTGAGACACCCTGCTGGTTTTTGCTTGTAATTTCTAATATAGTTTATAAAATCAGAACTTGCCTGCTCTTTGCCTTGTGTGGCTTGACACACGCATTACCTACATTTTAACAACTTTACTGTCTGAAATGATCAAGCCATTTTTAGAGCATCCTTTCCTGAGGGACATAGCCTGAGGCAGATGATAAACAGGTGGCAGCTTAGGTGTCAGAGGCTGAGAAACCATCATGCTTGCCTTGCCACACAGAACTGTACAGTAGACAGTGTTAGTGGGCCAGTGTAGTGCATCCCTGATGCACTGGCTGCTAGGGCAGGAGGCAGCCGGGTGTGCTACCCTGGTGCTTCTGGGAAGCTGTTGGAGTGTCTTGCTGAGGCCCACAAGGTATGTGTGGGAGCTTGGTGACAGGGATCCCACTGTGTTTTGCATAATTGCTTCTCAGCATTTGCATATGAAACTCTTGGAAACTGCATAAGCATCATGTTGTTGACTCATACGTTTTTCTGATGCTGTGCCACCCCCAGATTCTGTCTGATAGTATGACTGCTTTCAGAATAATTTCTCAGTTTTGTCTGTGTATGGACTTTATCTTCCTAGATGATCACTACATCCATAATTGTTGAGAAATACTTATTTTTTCCAGAAAAAAAAAAAGAAATCTGTTTAACCTTTCAATTATAAACAAGGGGAAAAAAAAAGAAAAAAGATTTTTTTCATAATATATCTCCTTTACTGAGAGAGACAAAAGTTCACAATTAATTTTGAGCTCCTTAGCCAATTACAGAAATATACTATCAGGAGAGAACCCTTACCCTTGGAAGACCCAGGGAGTTAGCTTGCTTAAGCACTTTGCCTGTTTCTGAGCACTAAAAGTCCTTTGGTTTTGGTTTCCTCTTTGATTAGAAAGCTCAGGAGATACGATGGACTTCAGACCCAAATTTGTTAGAAACATTGCAAATCACTGTAATTATGCCATTATGTAGTATATCCATTAAGCTTTTACTGGATAGGAAATATTTATTTAATAGTATTAGGAGGTATCAAGAATAAAATGGGACATGGAAGGATTATGATGTCTTAGCTCATGCAGCTATGTTTGTTCATGCAGTGATCTCATATAGAGTGTTTCGATCACAGTAGCACAGTGTGACCATGGACTCCCCAACCCATGGTTAATAGCACAAAGTGGTTTACAAGTTCTGGCTGAAATCTGTGTTTGATGTCACTGTTTGGAAAAAAGGAGCAGCAAACATCTAATCTGTATGGATTGTACCGGTGTGGTGGACATCTTTGTAGGTCATGTGCACAGTGGAATACTTTCAAGGATAGAAGCTTTAAATGCCAGCAGTCCAGGGACCAAGTTTGTGGTAGCTCCTGGTGAGATGGTGCATCCGTCCAGTCACTCTGGGCTGTTTGAGGTTTGGTTTTTCTGCCCTTTAGAGCACGTGCTTACTGCAAAGCCTTTTTTTCTGTGTTGGCTGTAGTGCCTGCCGACACCTTTGAAAGACATCCAATTCTCAGTTAAGGGTTTATTAAGGAGAAAAAGTCTGAGGAGGAAAGCCCTCATGACAAAACAGAGGTCTTATCTTGTGTTGGCAGTCAGAAATTTGAACAGTTATCAAAATACTTTACAGAAGCGCACATGGGGTTTCCCTTCTTCTGGTCTGTGTCCCCCCCCTGCCACCACACTCATGTAGTAGTCCATAAATGCTGAGCTGCCACCTGTAACTATGGAAAAGTTTCAGAGGACTTTTCTGGGTTCAGCCAGAACAGATAATGCTGCACCTGATGTTTTGCTGCTTGCATTTCCTTCCACATGAAAAAATTTGATTGTACGTATTTGTGTTCACTTACATCCAGCACCGTTTACCCAACTTGTTAAAAACACAATTTTTCTAGGGTAGATAAAGATAAGCAGTCTAATGGCTGTGATTAAAAAAAAAAATAGAGTGGGCAGAAGCAAAATGTTTAAAATGGATCTTCTGGTGGCCAGATTTTTGAGAACTCTCCACCAGCATGTCTGCAATGGCATGAAGTCCTTGGTAATGAAAAAAATACTTACTACACTATTTTGCAGCTGGGGGAGAAAAATCTTAAAACCAGATTGTGAAAGTAGGAGAGAAGAAGAAAAAAAAAGGTAATCTCATGAAAGAATAGATTAGAAATACCTGAGGATGGTGAACAGCCTGAAGGAAACAAATATTGTAGTTAAAAAGCAGTGCAGTTTTGGATAAATGGGGACACAAATAGAACTGGTATTGGTTTTGCCAGTGGAAGTTACTGGCGTAGAGAAGGTGAGAGGGAATCAGTAAATACTTCAAAACCAGCAGAGCCAGATGGCATGCAGCTTAGGCTTTTAAATGAATGAGCTCAGCATAGTGTGGACTGCTAACTAGCATATTTGAAAATTCACGAAGAACGTACAAAATCCAAGAAAAAGATAGGGGCAAGTGTAGTAACAGCTTTCAACAGGGTAAAAAGATGCCCTAGGAAATTGTTAAGCATTTGAATTAAAACAATCCTGAAAAGTAACAGAAGGTCAAACAAGTCAACTTGTTTATCAATCAGTGTTTTCCAACTACTTTAAATTGAAATTAGTGGTGGAAAATGGTGGTGAAAAATTACTGGACATCTTGTACAGTGCTGTTGCAAAGATTCTGTCAGCAAAGAAAAGTTATACTGGGTGTAGAGTGTTTTTTATTTTCTGATTACTTCGATCTTGTTTAGGTGGTGGCTTTTAAAATGTGTAGACATTTCATGGACAATCATTAGGTGTCCTTGGATGGCTAGTCTATCTCACTGCAACTTAAATAAGCACATATCTGCACCAAAAATAGCCTTGCAGTGTATTGAGGGATGGCCCGGTGGCTTTTGAGTAATAGTCATTCAAGATAAGAAATTGTGCTGAGAGAACTGTGACAACCTCTGGAGCAGAATTTGGTGGTCGCTGAGAAAACTGAACATGTAAGGCTGAATTAACTGGAACTTAAGCAGAATTGCATGTTCCTGTCTGGATGTAAAATAAACATACTAATAATATTTTTAAGGGTCTCTACAGAAGAGCGATATTGTCCCAGTGGGGCCTAGGTATCCCTTGCAGACAGATTCAGAAGGCAATTGTTGTGAATTGGATTTATGTTTATTTGATTATCTTTCTTAGATTAAGAGAACTTTGCAGAAGTCCAGTGTCCCAGGAACTGGATGGCTTGTTAGTTCCCATAGCCAGGTGGGTTATTCATGAGGGAGTAGTTTTCTGGAGAACACAGCTTTCAGGTTTTATTTTACTGTATTTGAAAGATACCTGCATGCAGTTGAATGTACTAAATAAATTGTACTAGATACAAGCCCTCATACATGCCGGCTTGGTGTGTGTCTCAGGTTCACACCTCTGAACCAATAGTGCTGCTGTTTTTACATTTGTAAACTCACACTTTCCTGGCATGCATGTTAGACAGGTTGGATGCTTGTCTGGTAGCAATGCTATACCCTTCATCTGAGAGGTCTTCAGGAACTTCCTCCTCCTGGAAAGAGTTGTACAGTGGAGTTGTACTGGAGGCTGCCAGGGACTGGGGTTCTGAGTTTGGTGCCAAGTGTTGATGTTGACCAGACAGAGGACATACCAAGGGAGTCAATTTTCTCCATTGGATCTCCTGCTCACAACTTAAGAGCGGGTGTAGAAGTACTTCCTTCCTCAATGCTTCTTGTCACCTGGCAGAGCATTGGTACTGTCATGTTAAGAGAATCTGACCCATCAGCATTGCAGCTTGTATTTGAATTTGATACTGAAACATGGATATTGATTGTCATTGAGTATGGGAGGCATGAACAGTTATGAAATGCAAATGTGATGGCAGTTAGCATATACAGTCAAGTACTGAACATGTGAAAGTCAGGAATGAGCCTTACCCTTCTGCTCCTTACCTTTGGAGCAGCAGAAAAATGAGGTGTGTTGGTGGGCTTGGAGACCTGACCAGGTCAGTCAGCAATTTCATTAACTGGGGCTTATTTGAGCAGTCGTGCAATCACATTAAATGCTGTCAAGTCACATGCAAATCAGCAGAGGATAAGTCTTGAGAAGGCTTGTATAGGTAGAAGGGAATTTAAGCAGAGCTCAGGGTTGCACTGTTGGATGAGGGGTTTTAGCCAACATACCATAACCAGCTCAATTTACTACTATATTGTGAAATCCTGCTTTTGAGTGCAAGATGGAGGATACAAACTACAAACTGAGACACTACCAGGAATGTTATACTTAAACTGCAGCACTGATCAGTTGGAAGATTGTGTTCTGGTTAGGACTAAACTTTTTGGGCAATTATGGGAGACTCAGTTACAGAGGACTAAAGTATTCTCTGGCTTGATTTTTTTTTTCTTTTGAGAGGGGAATTTGCATTAAAATCCAAGAGGTTTGTGTACTGTTGATCATAGAATCATTTGAGTTGGAAGGGACCCTTAAAAGCCATCTAGACCAGCTCCCGTGTAATGAACAGAGACACCTACAGCTGGATCAGGTGCTCAGAGCCTCATCCAGCCTGACCTTGATTGTCTCCAGGGATGGGGCATCCACCATCTCTCTGGGCAACCTGTGCCAGTGCCTCACCACCCTTATCATAAAAAACTTATTTCATATATCCAATCTAAATCTTCCCTCTGTTAGTTTGAAACCATTTCCCCTTGTCCTATCACAGCAGGCCCTGCTAAAGAGTTTGTCCCCTGCCTTCTTAGAGCCCCTTTAGATACTGAAAGGCCGCTATTGGGTCTCCCCAGAGACTTCTTTTCTCCAGGCTGAACAGCCCCAGCTCTCTCAGCCTGTCCTCACAGGGAGGTGTTCCATCCCTTTGATCATGTTTGCAGCTCTCCACTGGATGCACTCAACAGGTCCACATCTCTCCTGAACTGAGGACTCAACATTTGGATGCAGTACTCCAGGTGAGGTCTCACCAGTGGAAAGCAGAGGGGCAGGATCACCTCCCTTGCCCTGCTGGGCACACTTCTTTCAATGACTGTGAGGGCATATTACTGGCTCATGTCCAGCTTGCTTCCACCAGTACCCTCAGGTCCTTTCCATCTGGGCTGTGCTCTATCCTTACATCTCCCAGCTTGATCTGTGGATAGCTTCTCTTCTGTGTACAGCACAGTTCAAAGTTAATAGTTCAAAACATTCTGAATGTTTACATCTAGTGAAGGAATTGATAAATCTGATATTCTAGGCATTGAATAGCACCTGGAAAATCAGTAGTAAGATCCACATTTTGTATTACTTAGGAGGGCCATTTTATTTATCAGCATTGACTGTGATATAAAGAATGCTGCTTTTTTTGAGATGCTGAGTAAAGTTCTACAGTATTTTTGCCTGCTTTTTGAGCAGTTTCACTTCAATTAAAATATGCAGTATTTCTCTGCTTGTCAGGTTTGTTTTAGCAAACGTTTACTAGCAGAAGTGTAAATTCTGAAATAGTCTATTTTAAAGACATGTTATTGCATTTGTTACCGAGAAATAATGAACATGCATTTTATGTAAATTTGCAATTGAACTTTTGTCAAGGTATGAAAAACTGTCTTCTAGCTAATCTGTCCAAATAAGGCCAATTTTTAAAGGCTAAGAGGAAGGATTAGTCACTTGAGTTTGCTTTTTAATTTTGAATTATGGAACTGTGGAACTAGTTAGATTCTTTCTCATAAGTTGATAATTTATTAGTAGGTAAAAGTGAAGGTCTGATGAATTATTTGCTTCCTGTCTTGGGGTAGATTTAAAGTGAAAGCCAGACCCACCTATTTAAATGGAGACATAATTTTACCTGTAATTCATATGTGTTCCCACAATCCTTCGCCAGTCTCCACTGGCCTCACAGAGGTCACAGTGTTGCCAGTGTGCTAAACTTTAAGGCCTTCTGATACTTTCTGGGATACTTAAAGGTCTTTCTTGGATTAATTCCAAACTGCTTAGCAAATTCTGGAGGTTTGACCCTCTTTCAGGGTTTGGGATTTGTATAGACTTTGAAATGTTTTTCACATGGATGGTGATTTCACTCTTTTTTTAATCTCTGACAAACAGATGTTCTTCTGTGTAAAGTTCTCTAATAAAATGTTTGTTTGATATAGATTTTGTATTCAACACCAAAGCATGTTTAGTAACTTACCAGGCACGACATGTTTTGAACAGAAAGTCTCTGTTGTCCTGCTAGGTTTGTATTTAGTTGTATTTGATCATGAATGCTGAAGAACCCAAGATCTGGTAACACTGAGAGAAACTTGTGTGTGGCATAGGTTTTGGATGAGTGTTCTTAGGGCACTGTCTATGAAGGCTCCTACACCAGTAGGGTTCTTGTAGACATTTCTTCCAAACTGAAATGTCACTGAATCTGGAAGAATTAGGGAAGAGGTATTGCTGACATTTCTCTGTTTTCAGTGAGTTCCCTGCTCATCTCTTAGGAAGCAAAACCAAAACAGAACAAAACAAATACAAAGTTGAGCTGAAATTTTAAAAAGCAAGGCAGTGCCCTTGGGAAAATTGTAACTTTTGGAAAGGATATGGAGATTTGGGGCTAGGGATGCTTTGAAGGGTGACCAAGCACCAATTTGAATAGAGAAGCCAGATAGAGTGAAGCAACACAACACACCAGCATACCTGTGCGCTGTATGATCCTGGTATCTGGCGTCTCTGAGAAGGAGTGGATTGAGCTATGAAGCAGGGACTGGAGCTAGTCCATTGAGGTCCCCATTAACACCACTTCACTATTAATGAACTTGCAAACAGTGTTGCTTCCCTCCTGATTTGGGGATCATACATCACAGTGAAGCAAATATCAAATGTCTTGTTCTAAGTAGGCAACTTAATCTCAAGAACTGTTTCTAGTTAGAAAAATTAGAGATGAAGACTAATCAGAAATGCCAACAGACCAGTGTTTTTTTCCAGCATAATAAAGTGGGGAGTTTGTCGTATATGCACAATAAGAGATTGTTTCTTTTGTTTCCTGGATTTTGACACTAGTTTCTCAATACAAAATTTATTTTCTTTGTATATGAATTTGGGAGTAGCATTTTAACCTTTCTTTTTTATGAATATTCCAGAAAAACGTCTAGTAGCTATATAGTGAGACCGTGTTGTATATATAAACATAGCTTGACCCAATAGATAGCTTCCTTTAGTCATTTTGTATCACAGTCCAGAGTGTTGTGATCTCTAAACTTTTTTTCTGGTGTCACTACAATACATAGACACCTGGGTTGTGGAACTCCATCCCTGATGTCCGTATCTGAAGAGACATGAGTGTAAGGAATTCCAGTAGCTGTTGCCTGACACAGAGAAGATGCACATTTGTAATGTTGTGTAAATGTGTAACGAAACGGAAGGAGAGGATCCTTCTGCAAGTATTTGTATGGGTGCTGTAAATAAGGTTGAAACTCTTTTGTTCGTGTATGTTATGTTTTCATTCAAACTTTTGCTTTCATATTTTTTGAGCGAAAGACGTACACTTGAGCTGTACAGGCCTTAATGGGCGTTTGTTTTCCAAAATATTGAATTTAATCACTGGAGAGTTCCTGGGAAAGATCTGGTTATTTTGAAAGTGCAGCTTGCCTCAATATATCCAGCTTGGAGAGGAGCCACTAGAATTTTGTTGCTTTGATTACCTGCTTATTGTTTTCTTTCTATCATAGTTTTATCAGATAGATAGACTCCAAACGACTGCTGTTGTACAACATTGTTTGCATATTATTTCCATGACTGGATTTAGATTTTGATGTTTTTGTACACCTCTATGTATATAAGATCCTCCGAGCTTTGGATAATTATCAGTGCACTGTATAGTTTTGATTTGGTGTTGAAATTACAGATCTTTAGCTAATGGCTGCTTACATTTTTCTGTGCATGAAACAGTGGTTGATTTGGTACTAATTGCACTGTTAACTTTTCCACGTACCTTCAGTGAAAACATTGTTCTCCCTAGCCCAGAAAAATTATCGAAGTGTTCTCCAAGGTCAAAGTACAAGTGCTCATGAGATAAATCTTGCTGGGCTTTGTTCTTGTATTACCAGCATGTTTCATCACACCCCAAAGCCATCCTCCTTATCGTAGCCCATTTCAGTTTTGACAGACTTTTGTCATCTTGATGTCTCTGTGAAATGATGGGCTCTTGGCAGATACCTCTTCTTTTCTCAGAGGTCATTGAGCAAATGTTTATCCAGGACACTTACCCTGACAGTGACTGTGTCTGACCATGTGCTAAAACTGAGTTAGGGAACGTGACCTGCCCTGGCCTTTTGCAAATTTATTTGACTATCTAAGACCTGAAAGAGTGAAAGAAGACTAGTTTAGCTCATTGTTGGGACTGCTGTCTATCTTCTTCACTGAGGTGATTAAGAAGTCTCTGTTTAGTTATTTTAAAAGGTGTGAGTTCAGAGCTACTCCATGGTTTTCCTGCTTGACAAAATATCCACATAATTTTTCCATGATGCTTCTTGTTCCAGTCCATTACAAGTGAAAATGCTGGTAGATGCCTGTTACAAAGCTACTGCAATCCAGTTGGAGCTATCGTTGTTCCGACTTCATAAGTTAGTGGACTGCAGTTATTTTTAGTAATTTAACACAGCTTTATAAAATGTGTTTAGCAGGGGAAGGAAAATAATAAAGTCTTGTTATACAGCTAGTAATCCTTGGGGCTAACAGAGGAAATAATTATCCTTTCTTCTGACCTTGTATACATTGAAACTGGTACAGAAGTACACAGATTAAAAATCGTCCATACTTAGAGACCAATATCTTACCTGATCTGTGAGGTTTCTTGCAAATCAGCTGAACAGAAGCAGTATCTTAAAATTCCAAAGGGATTCTTGTCCTATCACTACACTTCCTGATAGAGAGTCCCTTTCCAACTTTCTTGTAGGCTCCCTTCTGATACTGGAAGACAACTGTAAGGTCTCCTTGGATCCTCCTCTTCTTTAGTCTGAAGAACCTCAGATTCCTCTACCTCTTTTCATAGGAGAGGTTCTTCAGCCCTCTGATCATCATCGTGGCCCTCTTCTGGACTCACTCCAATGTCCATGTCCTTCTTATGTTGGGATCCCCAGAGCTGAACACATTGCCTTGAGTGGGTTCTTACAAGAGTGGAGCAAAGGAGAAAAATCACCTCCTTGCCTTGCTGGCCATGTTTCTTTTGATGTAGTCCAGAGTGCAGTTGGCTTTCTGGGCTACAGGTGCACATTGTTGGCTCATGTTGACCTTCTCATCAACTAGCACCCCCAACTTAAGAATGGCCTTTCTGAAGTCCATTCTTTGTCTAACTTATATTTGTGCTTGGGATTGCTGCAGCCCCGATGTGGAACCTTGCAGTAGGTGTTGTTGGACAGTCTGATGTTAGCACAGACCACCTGTCAAACCTGTCAAGGTCCCACTGGGTGACACCTTCCAGCGTGCCAATCACACCATGATTGCTGGCATGTAGTAATCCCTTCCAGGAGTAAAACTGAAAGATGAAAAAATATATGTAAACCAAATACTTTTTTAAGAACAAGCTAGGTCCTTAATAAGTTTTGAACATACATCAGTTCCTTGATTAAATTGACAGCAGTTGAGTTTTCATGGATCTGAAAATCAGAGCATTTCAGATTGTTTCACAAGGGGAGCTTGGTGTGTTGGCTGAAATGGGGCTACTGGTCATGTTGTAATGTGGCAAGTTGAGGAAGTAAAAGTAGTTATTGCCTTCGGGTGCAGCCAACTGCCACATTCCAGGAAGATCCACTCAGGGAAGCAGCATGACACGGTTGGTGGCTTGTAAATTCCCAGTCTGCCTTGGGTAACACTCATTTTTTCATGTGACTGAACTCTTAGTTACTCTGAAGAACATAGTTTAGAACTGTGTTTCAGGTCCGTGTGGAATTTTTGTCAGCAGTTCCTCTTGGAAAGCCTTTGCACTGAGAACTTTCAGTCTCTAATCTGCCTGAAGCCAGATGGGGACAATTCCAGCGATTCTTGTCTGAGCTTTTTCTTGGCATCTACCTCTAATATAAACTGTATCTTTCACCCATGCGCCTTGAAAAGGTCAAATTGCTCCGCAGTTCCTCATTTGGAAGCCAAATGCTTCTCTTGAAGGTGCTCTGAGTTGCTTTTGACATAAACACTGGTTTAAAGTTCTTACTCTGTTTGGAACTGCAGCCAGAGTCCCCAAACCTAATTGTTCTGTTGAGCGGAAAAAATGTTTTATCAATGCTGAGTGTTTTATAAGGAACATGCATTTCCCAGCTGGCAGAACTTCAAGAAAATCCAAAATATCTCATTGCATGGTTTCTAGAAGGCATACGATAAATGCCTGGGCTTGTTCCTCACATTGTAAGGGTAGATTGTTTACTCTATTAGCTTTGTAGTCTTTATTTACTCATGTATATATTTATTATGCAAGCAACTTACATCTGCTCAATAGAAACAGGGAGGACTCAAGCTACTGTAAAATTTCTTTTCTAAATTATTCCATTTTTACTAAAAAAAGTAAAAAATTTTTCACTAAAATTAGCCTATCGCCAACCTTTTTTCACTAAAAAAGATGCAAAAACATTCATGGTAGTAGTTTCAGACTTCAGTGCACTGCATTTCTAAGACATTACTGTTTTAGCAAACTTTCAAATGGTTGTCAATTTCGTTGTTGTCCTAATCTGTGTGTGACCTGAGCTGGAAAGGAGAAGTGATAAAATAATCCATGTAGGAGGGGAAATGCAAGAGTTTTTCTTTCAACTAGCAGCACTCCAAAGATCACGTGTATTTGAGCGGAAGAAAACTGGTGGCCAAATCCCAATCACCAATATCAAATTTATTAAATTGCATTGATTGTGGTGTAGGATGATAAAAGGTACTTTAAACGTTGCCCTTGAAGCTGTGGAGTACTTACAGCGGAGTAAGTCAGTGAGAAGAATCTGTAGTCTCAATTTCAACTTCGGCTTAGCGTTGGTTGCTTTGTCTGTTTGCTTTGGTAGGTTTTTTTCCAGATAGGAGAGGAAATTCTGTCTCCTGCCCTAAATAAGGACAGAAAAAGGAATGTAAACTGAAAACAGGACAGCACATTGGTTGCTCTGCAATGAAGTTTGTTTTGTTAGTTGCACTATTGTGGTTTTGCTCCCACCAATTTTAAGGATACAGTGGAAAAGAAGGAAGAGGAGTTGAACTGAAGCAGCACCTATTTTAGTAGAAGAGTTACTTAAAAAATAATAACCGTATTCACAAGTGTCAAATTTTAATTTATAGCCAGTCTCAGCCCAAGAAATGTTAGTTTCAGATTTTCATTTTGCAACTCTGTTATTCTTCTAACACAATGTTGAAATGGCTGTGTTGTTGTCCTGTAAAATACTTAGGAGAAAGAAGACTTAGCACTAGGGTCCTGGAAGCTGGAAAATGAAGGTACCCTAAGAGAAATCTGACTTGCCAGCAATTTTTTTTTGTTTAATTGTTCCCAGGGCTGATGTAGACCTGAGTTTAGGAGATACGTGGCAATGCTAACCCAAAAATGGTTAGATATTGCCAGCTGGAGAAATGCTGGGTAGAAGACAGGCAGGAATTTTAAGTGTAAAATCTGGGCAATCCATCTTTTGCTTTCAGTTGGGCACAGGACTGTATAGATGTGAAAATTACATGAAGGGGTGTTGCCTATTTCAAATGGATAAGATAAAAACGTGTTTGATGAGGATTTGATTTTGTAAAGATTTTAAAAACAATCTTTGCTAATATTTACAAAATTATTTACAAATATAATAATAAGAAAAGTTTATTCATTCTCTAGAAACATGCAAGCATGCATAATCAGTTCCTTTCCAGCACAGAGTGAAGAATCTGGGGGATGAACTGGATGAACGTCATGAAATCTTGGGGCATTCCTGCAGCGCAAGGAGGAACTCCAGCAAGCACCTGGATGCAGAGTTCTTGGGGAGGAAGGGCAGCAGTGGTAGCCCCTGTGGGCTCACAGCCACGTTATATGTTTGTTCAGTAGAAAGACCAGAGCAAGTCTCAGCAAGGTCATGGAGGTGTCCAACTGTGAAGTGCAAGCTGAACTATTGGACAGCAGCAGTCTTTTCCAATGTTTGTTTCATTTCACATTCAGCACATAGTGTGTTGTTTATTTCTCCCGCAATCAGTAGAAACATGACAGCCTTAAAACTGTGTAAATGACTCAGACAAAAGGCTATGAATTAATGCAGTCTATTACAGTCCAGATTGGTGTTTCTTCCAGCAGCAATGTAAACAGTGTTCCTCTTATTCAGCATCATCTACCATTCTTCTGTAACAGGAAAAGAATGATAAATGCATTCAGTGCTTCAGCAGTGCCTGACAAATTACTGGAAGCCCCTTGTTTCTGTAGCTCCTAGTTGGAGAGTGATTGGTTTATGTATTACACATTCAGGTAATAATCAAACATCTTCAGAGCTTCTTTTTGTTCAGTTCTGGAAAGAGAATCTGCAAGATCCTGGCACCAGGAGTTGCCAATGTGAATTTGTTGCCAGCAGAGCAAAGACCAAGTTATTCAGTGCCATTAATTCTGCCACCATCTGAATTGTCTGACTTGAAGCAAACTGAGTATCTGAGAGCCTTGGATGGTGGTGGTAGGGAAGAGGTGCTCCTTCTCCTTGCTGTGCTGTCTTCTGTGAACAAATGCCATATGTAAAACCAAGTCCAAGGGAAACCTGAAGCTCACAAGTAACCCAGAATAGTTTCTATTTCCATGTGTTTCAGTGGTTTCAACTGCTCGTCTCTTGATCTTTGGGTGAGCTCTCAGATCATTTGTCTTTTCTAGTCACCTGAATCCAACATTTCTCACAAGAATAGTCTTGATTTGGGGAGATACTCCTTTTTATCTCCACAAAAGATCTTTTGCAGAGGTGACCAGGAGCGTCTCATGTGGTGCAATAACCCTGGAAGTGACTTAGATGCCTCTGAAGGCTGCAGATAGCAGATTAAATCTCCCCTTGGTATTCTCAGTCCCTGCCAAAATCAAACTTCTGCCTGTGTGTGCAGAATGGTGTTTGCAGGGTTCCTCATGACAGGTGTATTGAGGTTTTCAGAGTCTGAGGTACAGGCACCAGACATCTAAGAATCTGTGTCACACTGGAGCAAGGAATCCCACTTTCTTGTCAGCATTCAGCCTGCTGGATCATTAACATAACAAAGAAGGATTATTGACTTTCATAGTCGTGACACCTTTAGTTTGAAGCTGTCTTTGATTTGGGACAGTAGTGTTCATTGGCCCAGAGGAGCTGTGGTCTCCTCCAGGTGAAGAGCAAGGAAGCAGACTTTTTAGAAGAAGGAGGAAAGAGGAAGCTGAAGAGGCTGAATGGAAGCTGTAATGGATGCAGTTGGTGGCTAGGAAGGACCCAAAAGCAGCCTGTGATTCTGTAAGTCAATTAAAAGCAAATTGTCTGGCTGAGTGATTGCAGGGCAGGGAAGATGCTCCCCAGACTATAATTCAAGGGGCTGAATGGCCTCGAAAACTGAGAGCAAAGAGGAAAGAAAAAACAGAAGATGAGGCAAATGATGGAACAGATGTGAACGCTTTTGTTGGCAAGACTTGGAGGCTAGCGGGATGGCGATAGGCTAATTTGAGGGACATAATGCCAGGATCCTTTCATATGCAGAAGAGCACTTTGATCCAGTGTGGATGAAAGTGCTGAAAAGTGGAGAGGATGGCAGGGGGTCTTTTGTCTTTGACAAAAAAGGCATCTGCTGGGCTCTAACCTCCTTTTTTTCCACCCCGTTAGCCTAGTAGGCCACCCCAACAATGCTAGCAAAGGGGACAAGTGTCTCGTGACAGCTGAAGAAATCTCCAGAAGGAGAATAAGGCTTGCTGCAAGATGTATACCAGAGAGCTTAATCGATTTTTTCCACAGTAAAAAAAGGGAGAGGACTAGGGGAAGACAGAGAGATCACAGTGGAAATGGGAGGTGGGAGGAAAAAAGATCCCTTTATAATAAACTTGTTACTTTTGTTCTCCGAATACATCTTTTCAGGACATGCTTTGATGCCAGTATGAATACGCTTAAAGGAGCAGGGCAGGGTAAAGTTGCAGGGGGGATGGGGGTGGAGAGTGTGAATTAAGGAAGAGTAGTCTTGCAGGGAGGACAAACATTGAGTGATCTCTGCTGATTCCAAAACAGGGAAGATTTTTGAATTAATAGAGCACAGTGCAAGAGACAACTGGAAGATAGACACATACTTTGTGTAACACTTGTTTGAGGAATTCAGCACAGCACAAATTTTTGGTTTTTATTTCTAAGCAGAGCTGAAAAAAATTCTTCAACCTTCTTTTTCTCTTGTTGTCTTAACTTCTTGGACTGATCAGAAATGAAGGGACTAAAATGAGATTCAGGAAGACAAGCAGTTGCATTTATGCCAAGCAAATACAGCAGTTGCAGATCAGCTGCTGATTTGATCCCTGCTTCTCCATCTCATACTCTGTTGGCTTTCTTTCAGCTTTTTATCTCTGGTAAACAAGACTGGGATCCAGTCCCAAAAGTTCGATGACTGTGGTCTTCAGTGAGTATTGCTTTGTACCTAGTCTTATGTTTTCTTTCAGAAATAATGACAGATGAGAGCTATTAACATCTGAGCAACACCCACCTTAGCAAATTAAAGCCTTTCAGAACAGAAGGTTCAGGGATCTTCCTTCCTTTGAGATCCTGACAGTGTTTATCCATTACTGTTTTCCAAAGATAACCTTCTCCCTGGGGCACGGCTTTAAGCAGCACCTGGTGCTGCTAACAAGTCCCTCTATACGCCAGCAGCCCTCTTTCTGCCTGGGAGTCACTCTTCCTCCAGGAAGGTACACATGATGCAGAAATGAAGAGAAGCTATGACATTATTTCGAGAGGCTCTACGTACACTGATGCAACTTAATTGTAATCCTGTGTAGTTGTTCAGTGGGTATGCTGTGATGCCCCTTCAGCAGACGTCTCTTCCAATTCAGACCAGCTGATGTGGAGAACGTTTTTGGCAAAGGCATGTCCTAACCTCCAGCTATGCAAAGCCTGATGACATGAGCTACTGTAGCTCATCAGGAGGGACTAATCATCAAGGCAACTGATGCGCTTTTGATTCCTGACCATTTATCATATCTTGACTTTTCTGCCTCCCAGTGTTCGAGTTGTGATTAAGAATGGTGCTGTGGGAGGCTGCTGCTGCTGCCAGCAAGGGAGCCAAGATCACCTCTGTCCCTCACACACCAAGGTGAAAGTCACCTCACCACAAGGTGGTTCTTGTTTGACTTCACTCCCAGGTGCTTTGCACAGTGATGGGATGCAGGACAAGAGCCAAAGGAGCGAAGATGTTGCTCTTGGGGAAGTATGACCTGGCAGTCCTCCACGCCAGTGAAAAACAGTGCATGCAGCACCATGCAAGCTGACCAACAGTGCTGTGGGGTCTAGGGCAACCTGCTGTGTCCCCAGGTAGATGTGATAAGGGCTATGTGTAGGAATCTCAGCCAGTGATCTTGGACACTTCATTTGTTCACGGAGGTGAAAGATGAACCACCTCATTAAGAAAAGCCTTCCATATGTGGGCAGGCAAGTCCTTCAGCTGCTACCATCTTGAGATTTCTATATGTGTCCAGTATCAAGGTTTCCATCTGCACACCAGAAAAAACCACCTTTACTGTTGTCCAGAGATCTGTCAAAGTGTTGTGTCATGCCAGCAGTAAGTCTGGAAATTTGAAAGTAGTGGCAGTGAGTTGTTGCTATTTCTGTGTAATCGTGTGCAGTAATCCTTCATATCTGCAGGAAGTCATTCCAGTTTTAAACTGTGCCCTCAAGGCAGATCTATTCAGCCATCTGCAGTTTACTGTGTGCTAGTTTTTTATTGCTGGTGAGTGGGCATGAGGAAGGAAGATGCCTGTTTGAGATGACCTGGTTGCTGCCTTCCAGGCCAGTTGGGTGACACTGTCTGGGGGAGAGACTGAGTCTGTTTCCCCTAAAACATGAGGCAAGACTGTAGGGAAGAGGTATGCAGGGGGCAGAGAATAGCCTGCAGAGAGCCAGTCCAGAGAAAGCAAAAGCAGGAGTGCAGTCTGTGAGAGTGCAGCAGAGAGGAAGGTTTGCTTTGTTTTTATGTCTCATTGAGCAGGTTAGTGTTTTCTCCACAGAAGATGACTACCCTCTGCTGGTTTGTGTTTGGATTAAAAAACAAACTGTAAAGATTGCAAAGCCTCTGTGATATGCATTGAGGCATAGCTACCTGACCAGCACAGGAACCCTTTACAGGTCTTACTGCCGCTCTGTGGACAGGAACCATCTGGTCATTGTTTCAAAGGCTGCAGAGTCTAGTAAGGACCATATTGCTTGAATGGTAAATTATCCCAGTGGTTGCTGGTATAGTAGTCCAAGTAACCTACATAATAAGCCATCCTCATGGAATTGTTTTTGGCTGGACTGATTGAACATAGGAGCTTTTCCTCACGTGACCTCACAGTTTTGGCTGTAGAAGCCTTACATTTTCAGCATAGATTTGGCTTCTGTCTCAGTGAATCTCATCTGGTCATTAACATCCATTAGAGCTTCTCTGAGTGGGAGGTGAAGCCAAACAAATGGAAAACAGTGACTTCAGAGTGCAATAAACTCCAGCCTCCATGAAAACTTCTGTCCAGAAAAAAAGCAATTTCCTTTTCTTTTTGTTTAATTTACTTCCAAATAGAGCAAACGTCCTTTGCAATATCATCACTGGTTAGTTTGATGTAACTTTCCTCAGTGTCCACTTTAAGATATTCTTTCAATCAGGTGCAGCTTGCACCAAAAGAATGAATTCTTGCCCTTTTTAAACATGTGAGATGGGAGCAAACATTTCATGAGCACACTTCCGGAATTAACATTAAATTTTGTTTCTCATATTTGGCTCAATGCATGGTGATTTGGAGCCATGAGGGCATGTTTAGCTGTAGTGGGGACAGCATGATTTCAAGTTCTATGTACTTTTCTGGATTGTACTAGGAAGGAGGAGACTGTGCCATTTGTTCCTACCTCTAGCTTGTCTGTCCTCGAAACCCAAGGCTTGGTTCACATAATCTGAGCACACAAAGAATGTGTTTGCTTGTGTGTGAATTTTGTGTTGGCAAATACCTCCAGTTTCATATTGTTTGGATAGAGTTTGAAGCCGATTTCCAGGAAGAGTGAATTCCACAGAGTCCTCCTCACATTGAACAGTGTTATCTGAGCTTGGAAAATAACCCTCCCAAGAATAATTCTGAAATGCATTTGAAGACCTCATCAGACATCCCTCAGCTGACTTGCTCTAGAAATAAATGATTATAAGCCAGTAGGTAACATGAAAGCTTGTTGTTTTCTTTTGCCTTTCAAGTGCTGATGATCTGTGGGATCATCAGTGCCCATGGCAAGAGGCAGTGGGGTGGCAACTCCTGGAGTCAGGCCCTGAGGCCACGACCAAGTGGCACTGGCACAGCAACACCTGGAGATGACTCCTGCTGTCATCCCCTAGGGATAGGACACCACTCTGGTGGTTGTTCTGGTGTATGCTCAGCTTGAGGCATAGAGAGTGAAAGCATTCATTTTCCCAGAGTGCACCTCAGCAAGGAGGAGAGAGCATCAGCTAGGGGCTGCTGTCCCCAGACTGCACCTGTGGGGAAGGTGGCATCCTGTGGTGATGCCACCCACCCTGACAGTTCCTGGGATGGGAGATTGGGAGGATGTACAAAGTGACAAGGTGGAAGGTTCTTTATGGGTAAGGAAGAAGGGATGAACAAGAGCAAGCTGTGGTTATTTGAGGTGTGGGGATAGGAGCCAGTTTGGCCTAGGGCTCTGTATAGGCAGGCATACTATTGTCTAGGGGTGTAAGAGTGCCCTTCCTTCAAAGGAGTGGAAAAATAAAGAAGGCTTTCCCACCCCAGTCTGCACTTCTGTATCTTTTTGTATCTTTGTGTGTAATCACATTACAGGCAAAACCAGTTGGAGTTATGTGCTAATTTCCTATTCTTAGGTCTGTGGGACCTGACATGCAAATAGCTATGGACCTGGAGGAGGCCTGGGTTGGTGAAATGTGGATTAGGGTGCTCAGACTGGGAGCAGTTTCGTTGAGTTCTCAGAGGGTAGCTGCGTGTCTGTGAGCACCTCAAGGAGCCAGATGAGAACTCACAAGGAACTCTGTCTTTTCCTCCCTCTCCCCTCCCCCAGGTGATCTTTGCTTTGAATCAGACTCTCTTGCAGCAGGAGAGCCTCCGAGCAGGCAGTTTCCAGATCCCCTATACGACAGAAGATCTTATCAAGCATTACAACTGTGGAGACCTCAGCTCCATCATCCTCAACCATGACACTTCTCAAGTGAGTCTTGCCACCACAGCCCTTGTACTACACACACGGCCCAGTAGCGCTAACCCCTGTTTCACGCTTGTCTCCTGTCGGACAGGCCCTTAGCAGGCAGGGGCCAAAGGCACCTGACTGGCTCTCTGGTGCGTCTGCTTCCTGCATCTCCTCCTCCAGGAGCCTGCACTAGCTCACCACCATCTTAACGCACACAAGCAGTGAAGGCACGCCTGGCTTTCCCTTGTGGACGAATGCCGTGTTTGTTTAAGCATCAAAGCTCTATGAGTTAATCCTTTATTTTCGTAGGTATCCTTTGGGATTGTGGTAACTTGGGTAGGAACAAACATAGTGACAGTGGAGAGCAGAAGCTGACTCTTTTGTGCAAACAGTGATAGAGAATTGATCTCTTGACTTTCACACTTGGGTAAGGCTGGGCAAGTTGCAGGCTTTTTGATTTTCCCTATCAGTGTGATTGCATACTGCAGACAAGGCCCAAAGAAGAGAAATGGAATGAAACAAAGATAGATTTAGACTGAATGTCAAGGAAAAGAAAACTACAGAGGCCTCACAGACTTCATTTATGGAGATGGTTTCCCAAGCAGCACAGTGGAATGCGATGCTCTGATCTTTAAACCTCAAGAAAATGCCCAGCGGGGACCAATTTTGCCTGTTCGGGCTGTTAGATTAGCTAACCTCAGTCTGAGACATCAGGCCTCTCTTTTTTCATGTTTGTGAGGTATTGCCTGGCAATTCATGCACTTTAGTGAAAATGTTGCTCTAGCCTGGCAATGCTGACAAAGTGCCTGTTGGTATCTGAGCTCTCCCTGCTGAGCAGCATTTTTCCTTGGGCTTTTGATATGTATGGTGTAGTACTACAGAGCTGGAAATACTGTCATACTAACCCTTGCTCCTTTGGCACTGCGCTTTGCACGTATGTTTTACCTTCCTGACCTGTACACCCTTCAGCCTGCCACTGCTGGCAACGTGGTCATGAATAATGCTTAGCTCTTCACAGTGCATTTCATTCATAAATTTGAAAGGGCTTCTCAAAGGAGGTTAGTACTCTAACAACGTACAGATGTTACATCACGGTTCTGCTGAAGTGTCATGGACTGCCGACAGCTGGTGTTGCCTTGAGAATCTTGGAGAGAACAGCTCTGGCCAAGACATGCATGTCTCTGAAGAAGCAAATGCCCTTTACTTACAGAAGAGGCCTCTCCACAGGGCAGTTGAGTTGAATAGTAATAGCCTGAAATTCCAACTGCTTACACTTTCAAGGAGAACTCTGTGATCTGTATATGACCCTGTGCTTGACCAGTAGATGTCCTGTTGTGGACTAAACACCCTTTTGCAGCAGGTGGTGATAGACTATGAGTCAGAGCCTCTTCAGGTGCTGCATCCTTGCAAAGGAAAGTACCTGGCTTAGTGGCTCTTTTTCCCCAGGAACTATCTCTTGCAGGCCCTTTTCTTAGCAGTCTCTGTAATTGCAGTGTCCAGAGCTACTTATGGAAGATTCCATGGTGGCTGCAACTCAGAATCTACAATTCTCTCCACTTCCAAGAGGTTGCAGCTACAGCTGTCTTGAGAGCCCCAGGTGATAAACACAGCATTTGAAGAGATACCTGAGGACAGGAGAACTAAAGCTGATTAAATTGTCCTTTCTGACGAAGTCTGGCCCTCCTTCTTTTGGAAAATTTTGAGATCTTTATGTTAACTAGTTCAGAGTGCACACTTATTTTTTGACAGCCCCAATGGTCTGAAACAAGTCAAACTCTCCTAGAGGAGTGTAATTATAATTATAGTTGTGTCATACCTGTGGTAATTTCAGGGAGAGTTATGTAGCTAAAGATAGCCAGAGGCAAATACTTTCTTCAGCCAAACAGTCAGGACTTGGGATCGATAGTGTGGTAAACTGAGAGTATTTATTCACTTTGCATAAAATAATGATAATAGTCTGGCTGGCTTATGAAATGATGTGTTGAGAGAAATGGTGCTATGCATCAGTATAAGTTTGTTGAGTCATTTTTTGGCTCTCTTTGAGTTTTGTCCTATTGGGTGTGCATTGAGAAACAAGGCCATTGCCACACTCAGTGATAGAGCAAAATGCCTGTGTGTGGTAACTGTCTGAAACAAATGCCCCTTTTTTGAAGACTTCTTGTTTCTTTCTGTCTTAGGTCCCAAATTTCATTAATGCTACACTGCCAGCCCATGAACGTATTACTGCCCAAGAGATAGACAGCTACTTCCGTCAGGAGCTCATCTACAAGCGAAATGAGCGAATGGGAAGGAGGGTGAAGGACCTGCTGGAAGAATACCCAGACAAGAGCTTCTTTTTTGCATTTGGAGCTGGTATGTGATTGAGGTGATCTTTAACCTGATTGCATTCTTTCCACATCCATTAGAAGCTTTGCACAAATGTCTGCCTTGGTTTAGAGAAGGTTCAGTACTTTTTCTGTGGTAGACACAAGACACGGCTCTGTTCTGATAGTTGTGTAATACTAGGAAAGCTTTCTCCAGTATGCAAAGAGCTCATACTATGCATTGATTACAAAATTTATTAGTTTCAGATTTGTTACTTTTCTTATACAAAGTCATTGATACTGAAACAACTTCAGTGCTTACACGAAAGCTCTGACACATAGACTTACAAACCAAGACAGAATGTCAGAAGAAGTACAGAGAGGAGGTGAAAGGTAGTAAGAGGTTACACCAGTGATTGAATAAACCTTTCAAGGACACATCCAAAAGAATAATGTGCCAAAGGATGTGAATCTAAGGGACTCTGTAAGTGGAGGGAGAGAGGCATGCTTCCACCTGTCTCCTTCTAGTGCAGAACATTACCTCCTTCACTGTACTTTCACAGCTACAAGATAATTTTGTCCCTGTTTTTGGAGCAGAACATCTACTCATCTGGGGAAAAAATACTCCTCCTGTTTCTTAGCTGCCAGCAGGAATCCATAGGCACATGCAGTGGCATATCCAACTTTGTAAGGATAGTACCCATGGTTTAGACTAGTGATGTATGAACAGTGTAAACAGGATTGGTTTGCCGTGATTCTCATCCCTTGTTCTAGCTCCAGGAAAGTTAAAAACTGAGGATCCATGCAGGTTCTGATTCCTAGAGAGTTACTGCATTTTGTCCACTATCAACCGTATGGTCCCTGGGAAAGAGAGAGAACTGAAAGTGTTGTCTGGATCCATGTCATGCTTTCTGGTCTCAGTGGCTACTGCTTTCGTTAGGATGGAAGATCTAGACATGGAAAGGAAAACATTTACTTAAACAGTGTAAAAACATTCGTATTTGAAGTCTGTGAGTATGTCCTCACTTGCAGCAGGGAGCTGTGGTTACAAGCTTAACATAACAAGGGTCCTGTGTGTGAGGGCAGGGAGGTAATGAAAGGTGGCTGATAATGTCTGTTAAGGCATGCGTGAAGATTATAGTGTGTTATCTTCTTACAGTATCACTCTGCTCTGTGCAAATCCCTGTCAGGAAGTAGGCAGAGCTAATGTAGATTACGATCTCTGAGTTAAGACTAGGGCATTGCTGTACTCCAATATCTTATGTGGTTCTAACTGATCTGAAATTCCTCATCAGCATGTACATCTGTCCCAAGTGTCACCTGCATCAACTGAAGATAGCCAGTCCTCTGATTGCCTCTTCTAGTAAAGCAGAATTAAGATTTGCAGCATTCTGCTGCTGTGTTACTGCCTGAAGCCTTGGGCCAATGTAAATATGATAAGTGGTTTCTGTGCATGTGCCTTACTTTCCAACCACCAGACATGCTTTTCCAACATACTTCTGAATCCAGATAGGTTCACTGTCTTCCCTGGGGACTCTAGATCCACTTTGAACTGTCTGTAATTACACTCTGGCTTTGCTACTAGACTGGCCTCTATTCTCATCTACTCTTCTAAAGAGAAAATTGAAAGACTGTAGTAGTAATCATTGCATTGTGATTTTCCTTCTTCTGGCCATCAGTGAAAAATGTATCTTCCAGCAGTAACTGATAAACTGCGGGACAAGATTGTGTGTCAACGGTTTTACGGGCGTTAGGCCCGATTCCGTGACAAAGGGGACGGGGGACCCAAGGGCCCACGTCCCGGGAAAAGGGGAAAGGGGAAAAGGGTAGGGAGATGGCCCTGAGAGCAAAGAACAGCGGCAACAATCTGAGGAGAAACAAACTAATTTACTAAATAAAATATCGGAATGCAAAACAACACACTATAATACAATATAATTACAATTTAAGCTGATAAATTCAATACAGAGAGAGAGAATGTCCCAAAATCAAGGTAGGCCTTACTCTACTACCGACGATAAGGCGGCTGGAGAGCGAGGTGCTGCCAAGACGAGAGACGGCGGAAAAAGGGACGAGGTCTCGTGATCTGCAAGTTTTTATACTGCGAGCTTTTATCTTTTCCCTCCGGCTGGAAAATGGTAACAGAGGAGCAAAGTACCGTGGGGACTGTAGTAGTCCTTCTCTTCTGAGAACTAGGTATGTCCACTACATGATGTTATGATGTGGAATACCAATAACCGAAAATCACAAAACCATGACATTGTGTTAAATAGTAGTAGAATTTCAAAGGGTTTCAGGCTAAACCAGATTTTTCATCAGCATGCTTTTTGTCTTTAAAAGGTCTGTGCTTTTTGCAAGGAAAGTTCATTTTTTCCGTTAATCAAACATCACTGAAAAAACAATTTTATCATCAATTGTATCCAAACAAGGTCATGGTTTTTGAATGGCTGAGGTGTTACAAATACTTGGGGATAAAGCCGCCTATAATCGCTAACAAGCAGTCTTTCTACTGTGTTCATTTTTAATTTCTCTGAAATGCATGTGGAGCATTCAAGATTTGAATGCCAAACCAAAGTGACTGGTGGCATTTTTTAATCCACAAACAGCCAGGTCAATAGCAGTATAGATTTATGGTTTATCTGGAGAGTGTCATAGACACTCTAATCATTCATTGTCCTTGTGGCCATTTACTGGACTTGCTCTGGTATTTCCCCATCTTTCTTGTACTAGAACTTGTCTAGAACCAAACACAGTACCCAGTTGTGTCTCTTCTGCTGAGGAGTAGGGAAGGATCACCTTTCTCAACCTGCTCACGTTGCTACTCCTAATGCAGCTCAGGAGGCCATTGTCCTTCTTTGCCACAAAGGACAAATTGCTAGCTCAAGGTCAGTTTGATGTCTTTACAGGATTTGGTTTGCTGAACTTCGTGAACCAAGCTGTTTTTCCTTAATCCATTTGGAAATTATTTGAAGGATAATTTGCTCCATCATATTCCCCAGGAAGAGAGGTGAGAGGTTTACCAGTCTGGAGTTCCCCAGGATCTCTTTCTTGCCCTTTTTGAAGACAAAAGTGACATTTGCATTCTTCCAGTTCTCAGGGATCCAATCCTCAGGGACCTTCCCCAGTTATCACAGTCTTTTAGAGATAATCAAAAGTGGCATTGACAAGCTCCCACAGTTCCTGTGTGTGCATCCCATCAGGACTTGTGCATGCCCAGTTTGTTTGAGTGTGTCATAACCAAATTATCATCCCCCAGTGCTTGACCTTCCTTGCGCAGGGCCTTCCCTCTGGTCACCTGCAATTCCTGAAGTCTGAGTTTACCAGTAAAGATGGTGAGTATGGCACTGAGTATCCTGGCTTTTTCCATGCCCTTTGCTGCCAGGTCTCCTGCCCTTTCCAAGTGCCATTTATACAGTCTGCGTTTTACTGCTGAGGTACTTTTAGAATTATTCCTTGTTTCCATTGATGTTTCTGACTAGACACAGCTCCAGGTGGACTTTCTTCTGCATAGTCACTTTTACTCCAGGATGAGCATGGCTTGTTTCCTTTTCTTTGAGCTTACTTATGTTTTCTTTTGAAAATAAGAGAAAATACTGGTTTTTTTTTGTTTGTTTGTCTGTTTTTTTGTTTTCTTTTATGCAGGAGAAAGCATTCTTAGTGGCATAAACACTGATTTTTTGATAGGCAAGGCCTCAGGTTAAGCCAGTGTTTCTAGAAGCTCAGTTTAAATTCCTGTAGTTTCTCCTGTCTCTTTGAACAGCTGAGAAACTCCAAAAGTGCCAGCTCGTGTGTAAACAGTATAGAGGGATCTAAGCTGCCTCATATCCCTGCTGATGAAATGACTGACTTTGCTGAGACATGTTAGCTGATAGGAGAAGTTCAGAAGTTAGCTCTCTTAATCTTTTAAACACTAGCAAATTTCGTTTTGTCTCTTTTTTCTTGTCTGCTCCTGAAAAATGCATCATTTTGAGGCTTTAAAATATACTGGATGTCAGCAAATCACTATTAATCCTAAGAAAAAGAGGGATGATGATGAAAAGTTCTTAAGCTAAAATTTCTTCTAATTACTGAAGGAAATAACAAATGGTTTTATTTAGTGTTATCCAGTCTTGTACAGGTTCAAACCTCCAGGGACTAGCCATTTTTTTCCCTGTCTCTTTTTTTCCACAAGACCTCCCAGGAGAAGAGTCGTTATGAGCAGGCTGATTAATCAATGTCTGAATTAGCAATTCAGCAACTTGTTTCAGACCTTAGTTGTCTTCCTCTTATCATCTGAGTCAACTGATACTTTCTAAATTGAAGTTAATTCTCAGATAGTTAACATGGAATCCAACAAGAAGAAACAGAATCATAGAACAGGATCATATCACATCCTGTGTTGTATGAGACCCATGAGGGCCATCAGGTCTAACTTCTGACTCTAGACAGGGGAACCCAGGAGTTAAACCATATATATGAAGCTTTGTCCAAACAAATTTGGGCCCATGGCTACTTCCTGGGGGAGCCTATTTAAAGTGCATGACCACTCTCAGTCAAGAACTTTTTCTTAAAATCCAGTCTGAACTTCCCCCGATACAGCTTTAAGCTCTTTGCTCCTATCATTGGTCACTGGAAAGAAAGAGATTCTCCCTTTCCACTCCTATTCATGAGGAAATTGTAGACAGCCCAGATGCCACCCCTGAGTCACCGTTAAGGATTTGTGCATCATTGTAGAATAGCAATTGCCTCTGGACAAGGAAAACAGAGAACATGTGATCGCATATCAAAGTCCACCAGATGGCTTCTTTCAACTTTCCTAGGTTTTGAGGCTGTCCTTGGGATTTGGGGGACTGCCCGGTTATGTGTCAGCCTCAGGAGCCAAGAGCACTGGACAGATGGGCATATGTGTTGCTTTTTCTTTTGCTTCTTAAGTCACAAAAACTCAAAATAATATGGGTGAAAAAAAAAAGAAAACATCTTCCTGAGGAAGAGTTGGTATTGTGCTGAGTCTCTGTATGGAATGTTGTTTAAAGTGATGTCATTTCCATGTAGAGCTGTTTGCTGTTATGTCATGTCATTTCTCTTCTGTCTTGCTTTTTGCCGTGGGAAATTATGCAAGAGGAGGTATATTTATGGTCTCTGGAAAATACTAGAATGGAGAAAAGACATGTTACTAGTATTCATAAAAATAATCAACAATGCTAATCCCAGGATTTCTCTGTCTAGCTAAGCAGTTGTTTATACCTGAAAAATCAGGGTAAATGGCATGTAATTTGCCCTTGAAATTCAGCAAGAGTTCAGAAACCAACATAGAAACTTTAAGCCTGGCATCAGCAGATTGGAAACTGGAGATGAGGGTATGCCCAGAAAACATGAACATATACACACCTTTTGTAAAGGACTTGAAATGTGTAATGAGGAAGCTCAGAAAAAAATGCAAGTGAAGCTGAACCTTGGCAGATCCTGGCAGAGAACAAAAATGAGGGGAGGGGCAGGTAGCTGAAACAGCGATAAAACAGATTAAGTGAGCCGTTTCGAGCCACCTTGCTTCTCCCTGGGCACAAAGAACTTACTGATCGCCTGCTTTCTTTTTCTGTCGTTGGAATGCAGCGTCATTTTAGCCTCTTTGGGTGAGCAGAAAGGCCGAGTCCCTGAAGGTGTGCCTATACCTCTGTAATCTGAGAATGCCAGATACAAGCCTGAAGTTTTGAGACTGTTTTCCTTAGTAACTTCTGAGCCTGCAGCATGCTAATGACAGGGTTTATTGGAACAACAACCCCAAAGGGCATAGACGGTGTGTGGAGACAGGATCCACATCCAAAGCTCCAGAGTTCACATAAAGGGCACTTATCCTGACATCTCTGACACATGAAATGAGGGAAGCTTTTGCATTTTTGCAAACCTCCGTTGGAACATATGAGTGAAACTGTCAAAATCAACCAGGTGAAACAGCTGTGTGTTGTTTCTGCTTGTGTACTGACAGTTTGGTGACAATCAGCTTCTTCTCTGGGCTGAGATTTACCCATTGTTGCCCAGTAGGGAGTCTTTTCATCTTATAATGTGTTCTTAAGCTTGTGGAATTTCAAGCCCGTATTACCTGTTCTGGGGGAAAGGAATCGCTTGTGTGGAACAGGAGCGGGTCCAGTAGCAACGGTGACTTTTGAGAGTTGTAGCTGAGATGTAGCTATTTCCTTCCTTTACTGTGATAATACTGCCTGCTAACAAAATCAGCCACGTAAGTGTCTCTGAAAGAGTGGTCAGGCGCTGGAATGGGCTGCCCAGGGAGGTGGTGGAGTCCCCAACCCTGGAGGTGTTCAAAGATTGTTTAAACGTTGTGTTGGGGGACATGGTTTAGTGAGAACTACTGGTGATAGGTGGATGGTTGGAATAGATGATCTTGTAGGTCTTTTCCAACCTTGGTGATTCTATGATTCCTTGCCTAATGAAGCTGGAGCTTCAGTAGTGGAAAATTGTTAATAAAAGCCAGCATAGATAGAGACCTTATGGCAAAGGCTACCTGAACAGAAGCTATTTTTTGTAACTCAGTTTTTACAAAACATACCATATGATGCTGAAAATTTTTCCTTATGTTAACTTTGGTTCAAATTTGGCCTTATGATCAATAGAAAACTTTTTTTTTCCTGCTGCTATTTTGGTAGATATTAGGAGGCTTGATTTTGTGGAAAAGTAAAAGTAGGAGTCCGTGGAACCAAATATACTTAGATCTCAAATTTAAGAGACCTAGGAAACTCTTGTCTGGTAGATAAATTCTTAATTGTGGAATCATGGATTAGTGTATTGTTCTCTAGCACTAAGAAAAATTAGCTTCATATTGGCTCATGAAATTGTAACTTTTAAGGGTTATTTTTCTTTCAGTGTTCTTATATTGTGCAAGGCCTTCATCATCAACTATTTCATATATGCATGATTCTGTTATAAACAAATGTGGAAAATAAATCCTAGTAATTGCATTTATGTGAACTAATTAGCAAAGCACATTACGTATTAAAAGAAATGAAGGTTATTTTTTGTTTCTTCCTGGATGGATGTAGATTTGAGGTTGCTTTCTTTAAGCTTCTCCATATCTAGTGATTTTTTTTTTCCCAGGCATAGCTGAATGTCCCTCTCACTGTCCTGCCCACAAGATTCTCCCATTTGGATTGAGAGTAGTGAAGTACTATTGATGAAGATGTTATACTAAAAAAGGAATGCGAAGGAAATAATGTTTTTTTGAAAGCAAACTCTTACCTTCTGGCCTTAGTGGAGTAAAACTTCAACATTTGTGGACCAATGTTTCAGCTTACAGGTAATGACAAGGAGGATTATGTTTGGAAGTCTGCATTCTCAGCAAGATGGGGGGCATGGGAGAGCTGCTTGCATTGGATTTGACCTACACATATGCAGAAGTATGATGCAGCATACTTATACTCCTTCACCTGAGAAGTGGGGAGACTTTAAGTTGAGTTACAACACCCTTTGGACCATCGCCACACTTTTAATTTTCCTCAGTTCCTTTTCCTGACAACATTACACTTACAAGAGTACTGTGCTTTTGATGCTTTGGTTTGTGTTCCTATACCTGAACTTCTCATTACTTGGAAAGTACTGATAGAAGGAGGAAGCGTGTGTTGTTTGTGGGCTTGTACGCTGGAGAGACAACTGTCTGCTTTAAAATTACTCAACTTGTCCTTAAAAGGTCAAATTTCTCCCTGGATTTCTGAGCACCAAGGATAAGTGTTTTTCTTTTCTACTTCTTCTAGGATAGTTTGAATGGGATGCATTAAAAAGAATGTGGCTGACAGATCAAGGGAGGTGGTGTTCTCACTCTGTTGTGCCCATTTAGAATACTGTGTCCAGTAGGCTCCCCAGTTCAAGAAAGACAGGGAACTTCTAGAGACAGTCCAGCAGAGGGCCACAAAGATGGTGAAGGGCCTGGAATATCTCCCATATGAGGAAAGGCTGAGAGATCTGGCACTGTTCAGCCTGTAGAAGACAGAGAATGGATCTTATCAATGCTTATAAATATCTAAAGGGTGGGTGTAAGAGGATCATAGAATCATAGAATTGCTCAGGTTGGAAAAGACCTTCAAGATCATCAAGTCCAACCACAACCAAACCATACTACCCTAATGCTAACAACCACTGCTAAATCATGTCCCTGAGCACCACATCCAAACAGTTTTTAGACACATTCAGGGATGGTGACTCAACCACCTCCCCAGGTGTTCCAGTGCTTAGCAACCCTTTCTGGAAAGAAGTTTTTCCTGATATCCAACCTCCCCTGGGGCAACTTGAGGCCATTTCCCCTTGTCTTGTCACCTGTCACCAGTGAGAAGAGACCAACCCCGCACTCCCTGCAATCACCTTTCAGGTATTTGAAGAGAGCAGTAAGGTCTCCCCTGGGCCTCCTCTTCCCCAGACTAAACAGCCGCAGTTCCTTCAGTCACTCCTCACAGGGCATGTTCTCCAAGCTCTTCACCAGTCTTGTTGCCCTTCTTTGGATCTGCTCCCACACCTCAGTGTCCTTTCTGTATTGAGGTGCCCAAGACTGAACACAGTACTTCAGGTGGGGCCTCACCACTGCTAAGTACAGGGGCAGGATTACTTCCCTAGTCCTGCTCACCACACCATTCCTGATACAAGCCAGGATGCCATTGGTCTTCTTGGTCACCTGGGAACACTGCTGGCTCATATTCAGCTGACTGTCCATCAGCAGCACATCATGGTCCTTTTCTGTCACGCAGTTTTCCAGGTAGGCTCTTTCTGATGGTGCTTGGTGACTGGACAGGGGCCAGTGAGCACAAACTGGAACACATGAAGTTCCATCTGGACATGAGGAAGAACTTCTTTACTGTGGGAGTGGCAGAGCACTGGAGCAGACTGCCCAGAAAAGTTGTGTAATCTCCTTCCCTGGAGATTTTCAAAACCCGCCTGGACACCTTCCTGTGCGACCTACTGTAGGGAACCTGTTTTAGCACGGGGTTAGACTAGATGGCCTCCAGAGGTCTCTTTGACCCCCTACAATTCTATGATTCTGTGGTCTCTTCCAGTGTATGTTTGATTAGTTTGGTCCTGGCAAGCATCTTTTCTTTCTGTCAGTAGCATCCTATATCAAATACAATTCTTATGGAAAGTGGCTGAGGGAATCAGGATTGTTCAGTCTGGAGAAGAGGAGTCTAAGGGGAGACTTTATCACTCTCTACAGCTCCTCCCATATCTGCTTAGTGGATAACAACATTCTTTTCTACTACATGAGGCCACTTCCAATTTTGCATAGAATCTTTTAGAAACTAAGTTTGCTGATAGCATGGGTACGCAAAGCTAAGAACTCTCTTATTTTGCTGCTGTAGTATGACTGCTTCAGACACGGCATGATAATCTCTGTCAGTAAAACCTCTATGTGATTGGTATTCTTCTTCTTTGCCCACTGAGTCCAATGGGAGAGTACTTTCTGCCTCCCCAGTTGTTGAGTCCTAAGTGCTATGTTTAGTGGGAACTCATTTTAGCTTTGCAAGGTGTCCACCTCTGAAAGAGCAGAAGAATACTGCAGTGAGAGGCTCACAGAGAGGGATGAGCAAGCTGCTCTCCTGTGTGACTCACAGTCAAGTGATAATTTTTACTGAAGTTTCTCTTTTTTTATTCATGTATAGCATAGTCAGCAGGCTCATATCATGCCTTTTCCACAGGCCAGTAACTTCAATCTAGACACCTACAGATGTCTTCTTCTGAGGCATGTTAATCGAATACATGCCATTCTTGGAAGCAGTCTAGGAAGGCAGATAGCATATGATCCTTCCCACAGGCATTTCTAGGAAGCTTATTCTAAAATATTTCAAATTGCTCTGAAATAATTGGAAGAGCTGTAGCTTTAAAACCTTACTGAAAATATTTGTTTCAGTGACCCATATAGTCTCTGCAACCATCTGAGAACTCCCAGCCTATCAGAGAGATAAACATTCTGCTTTAGCGTGTCCCAGTGGCTATTCTGTGGTTGCGTTGTTACGATCATGTGCTGTAGCTGTTCCCACCACTTCTTGAAGAGCAGCAATTCAGATCAGGTTTCCTAACAAACATTTTTGTCTCTTTAAGTATGTCTGGTGATTTATTGTCTTGAGGTACTAGTATATCTTGTGTTCCTGGCCTGAATGTGGTGCAGATGAGAAGTACTGATTTTCTACTAAGGAAAACACATCAGACATGAAGAATTACGTGTTCTTAGGGGCTTCCCTTTTACATGACTTTTAAAGAAGGAGAAGGAAATCAGTGTATCATCTTGAACCACAGCATTTGGTTGAAATTCAGAGAACAGTTTCCTTCAGTTTTAAAATATATGAAAAGTAAGAAGTCTGGAACAGAAACTGAACTTCTCTTGTGCAGTCTTTCCTTGTTCATTTGGCTAGATTTGAAAACATTAGAGCCTCACAATTGCTGAAAATTGAGTTCAGAAGGCTCTGCTGAAACCAGCAAACCTAGCAGAGTCACCTATATGAAAATATCTCCATGTGCACTGGTAGTAAAAGCTGCAAGTAAGAGACATACATTTCATAGTAATCTTTGACAACAGTAGTAGCCTGTGTTCTGCAGGATCATGTTTTGCTTTGGAGGGAGTTCAGGTGTGCTCAGTGCATGTTTGAGTACGTGGACCAATCTGCAAGCACGTGTTAGTCTTACAGCATGGCTGTTTTGGCATATTGCTTGTTGCAGTCCCTGCAGGCCATCTCCTTTCAATTCAGATTAAAGGCAGAGGTCTTATTCTCCAGAAGAGTGCATGGCTGAGCTGATGCACACAACAGCTTCTTAGTTTTTCTTTGAGCTTGAAAACAGAAGAATAGAGATTCTTGGCTCCCCACCCCAATGCCTGATTAAATTGACCTCTCAGAGGCATCTCTTCACCTAGTGGTGTGAGGATAATGCAGGGCTGTGTACAGAAAGAAAAGAGCACGCCTTCTGATGGAACAGGGCCTGGGGCTTTTCTTTTGAAGGGCATTCAAGTGTATTAGGCTAAAACAGAAAACAGGCCTACTCCCTGTCATATGGCTTTGGGCTAATTCTCCCTTACAGTCTAGCTGCTTGATAGGAGTGTCAGTCTCTCTCATCTTTCTTCCAGTTGCTTTTGGTGATCAGGTCTCTCGCATACCACCAGGCACTTTTTATGTAAGGGCCCAGAAAAAGGGTGAAAGTCCTACCTGAGATCAGAGAGGTCCTGTACCTGAAACCTTCACCCTTCTGTTGTGTTTTGATTTTACACCACACTCAGGTTGAGCCTGTAAGTCCTCTGGGCCCCAGGCCAGATCTGTCTAATGGACTGTGGATGACACGTCTTTTTGATGGAGAAACACTGACATCTCATAATCCTTTCACGTGCCCAACCTGAGCTGTTCCTGATTGGTCATGTCTTCTGAGCAATTTCATATCATATGCCTGTATGTATTTATATGCATGTGTGTTTTACATGATTTGTTCATTTGACCTGTTGTGTTTTACACAATTTTAGCACACCCTGCTCCCTTGTCATGTAGACATAACTTACTGCATTGCAAAGGCTCCCTTGTGAAGGCTCGTACACAAGTATGATATAAAAGATTTTCTTAACGACTATGTCAAATTTAAAAGATGAAGACTTTGCTTCAGGAGATCACCTGACCATGTTTGTGGATGGAAATGGGATTCATCCATGTGCCATAGTCATTTCCTAAATACCGGTCTAAATTGCTACTGCGAGCAATGGGAACTGAAGATTGAAGGGAGGTAGTGAATTTGATGGTGAGATGTGAGCAGATGTTCTGTTGCTTTCTCTTGAAATGTGTGGGACCCCTAAGTGCTTAAACTGGCTTAAGGATAGTTATTTATCACTAGAGATTGTCATGTAGATTGCTTTGTGCCTTGACTCCTTTCTCCGGAAGGACTTCTTTTAGGACAATAAGAATTCAGAGCCTTGGCACTTCCTTTCACTGCTGCAGAGGGGACTCAGCTTGTTTAATGCTGCCTGACTGAGAAGGGTACCTAGTCTGAGCTTACTCTACATACTGCTTCAGTCTTCAACAGTAGAAAGGCATTTCTTAGTGCATGAGTTATCCCACTCCAGTCTCACAAGAGGGTTAATCACGCTTTTGGAGGTGCCAGTTTCTCTGAAGCCTGGAGCCATGGGACTCTGGAGAATGGTGAATGAATCACTTCTCCCCTTTAAAGGTGAGAGATGACAACAAAGTTCAGCGCCTTATGAACCTAATGTTGAACTTCCAATGGCTACTTTTACTTGATTACAAAGTTTAGTGACAGTCGCTAATGTTCCCCACATCAGGTCTCTTCACTGATATGATGGAATTCTCACTTTCCACATATTAACAGGACCTGAGGCTGAAACATTAGTACACAGCAGGCACCAGCAGTGTTAAATTAAGTCCACATCAAAGTCAAGCTTTGCTTTTTCTGAAAACAAAAGTTAAGACTGAGGAGTTCGTGGAAAATGTAGTTATTAGGCAAGAAAGTATGGTGCGAGTTATGTGCATATTGCATTGCTACATTGAAAAATTTCATTTGAGCTAGATATGTTTGATTGCTTCAGCTCTTGTAGAAGCTTTGTTTTGGTAAATACTTGTGCTCAAGTGATACCATCCAAATATTGTGCTTTAAGCTGTTATTTCATATGCCTTTTGCTATTGTGTCCTAAGAAACTGGAATTTTGTATTTGTGTTCATCCATTCTGTTTTGCCCCGAAAAATCATAAATTCCTTGGGTAAGTGTCACCACTGTACTTTGCTTCCTATCTCCTTGCATTTCCTGTCTGTTGGAATCATTCTGGTTGTTTAATTCATATGTATTTATGAAGAATATTAGCAGAAAATATTTTTTCTGGAGGTACCAGTGTTAGTACTGCTTACATCTATAAGAGCAAGAGAGTTCTTTATTAAGGCACTTGCTCAAGGCTAATACTAATTAATATAGGCTGTTAAATTGAAAAATGTTATCAAAAAACCTAGATTTATAAGGGCCTGTGCCAGGCCTCTGTTGCTTCTCAGCAGCCTTGTCTGATGAGGTGCTAGAGTGATTGTGAATGTCAGTCAGCATGCAGAGCATAGAGTCCTTCAGAATCCCTGTACGCTTGTGCAATCATTTGTTCATTATGGTGCCAAATTACAGGCTGAACAGCCATCACATCTGTCTGAAGATGGAGCAGAGCCATAAATCACAGAATTGGAGCAGAGCTAGCTAAGTCCTTCCCAAACTTTTCTTAACACAACTGAATTGGATTTTTTCCCCCAGTGGCTTATAATGAAGGAACCAAAAGGGCTGACCTAAGTCAATGGCTTCAGAGCTGTTTTTGTTTTCTGCAGTTATATGGTTCTTAATCATTTTAAAATTATTAATGATGTTGATTGACATCTCATTTAGTGTTCTTATGGCATGAAGATGCTAGAATGATGCAAATGTTGAGGGCAGATGTTGACCTAGTTTGCACCACCGCCAGTCGTAGGCTGGTTGCTTGCTCCTGAACAGGTTTTTCATGGCTTTATCCCTTATTGTACCAAGAAATCTACAGCGGCATGAGGATGTACCAGTCTGCTCAATGAGGGGCAGCTTTTCAATCACATCTGTATTTCAGAAGTGCAGAATGTGTTACGTTAAATGAGCTTGTGAAGATTCAACAATCCCTTGTTAGAGATACTGAGTTTCTGGTGTGTGAAGTGATAAAATACTGCATGCTCTGAATGTGACCACCTCCTGTAATCAAGAAGGAATTTGCTGCCCTTCTCTCTCTTCCCCCTTGCTCCTTAAGTTCTGATTTCATTTTTCTCTTAACTGCAGGTCACTTCATGGGCAACAACACAGTCATTGATGTTTTGAGGAGAGAAGGGTATGATGTAGAGCACACTCCAGCTGGACAAGCCATCAACAAGTAATGCATGCTTTTATTGTAGCTGAGCTTTTGTTGGGAGGGTGGGTTTGTAAACAACCATGAAGAGGTAGTGGCTATACTAAACAGTGAGCCAGCTCATTCTGTCCTCCCAAGCAGCTTACTTTTCCATAAGCCTGGTAGGAAACAGGATTTTGTTTGTTTTGGCCTGTATGTTTTTTGGATAAAATAAACATTTTTTTATTCTAAGTTTTTAACTCTTAAACCACCTTCCATAGAATATGCGTTCTTGGTTCAGCAGATCTGGATGGTGCCTCATCACACAGGCCTATGTGTTCCTTCATCCCTTCTAAGTGTTCAGTCACCTTGCCTATTAACACTTTCTTTCTCTTATACTGCTATTTTTGATTCTTCCGTATTACTCTCAGCCTTGAATCTGGCTGTCTAGAGTCCACCTAATTTCTTACCAGTCAGTCCCCACCATGAGTAATAGCTCTCACATCCTCTGCTCTTTCCTGCATTTATAAGCCAGGATACTTGCTGTTCTGGTATGTCTTGTAGCTGTCCTTTGGGTTATCCTCTTAATCTCCCCCCAGCTCTCTCTCACTGGGTGCCTTTATCTTCGTGATCTCAGTTACTATAGAATGCCAAATAATTTCCGTACTCTGCAGAGGATTACCTATGCTTTCTGAACTACCTGCCACCTGCTTAGACTCTGCAATGCTCTTCTCCCCCACCTCCAGTCTGTTGCCAAACAAGTGCCCTTGCATCCCTCAGATACCTCCATTCTTCTCTAGGAGTCACTGCTAAAAGACCACAGTGGAAAAAATGTTTGATCCCAATTATGGTACTGTTTCTCTTTCGTCCTCTGCACCAAGCATGCTTTCCCTCCCTCAGTGCTTGCATCTCTGTTCCTCCTTCCTCACATTTCTGATAAAGGGCTTTTAGGATTAACAGTGAACTTTTTTCTTTTATGTGGATTGTCCAGGGGCACATGCAAAGTCTTGCACTATGCCAGGGGCTCCAGTAAGATGTGGTGCAAAGTAATAACAAATACTCTTCTCCTGCTGTGATTGCTTCACCTTTCTCATTGCAGCACTTCTGCTGCCTTTTTCAGACCGTGAAATTCAAATTGTGCCAGGCCAGATTTTTGCTATGATTGCTGACATTGTCTGCTTGCACTGAAGCATTATCTAGCCCAGACACATCCCCATAAGTACATCAGTGCATCCCCTGACCCTGTTTCCACCAATGAGTATGTCATTTGACAAAGATAAGACCTCTGTGCTTCCATGCAAGACTTCATGATCCTGCAGTACTGAAGTAATGCTAGGCAACTCAGTGTATCAGTTTCTATGGGGATGATAAAAAAACATATTTTTGTCATCTTTTTTGTTTTTAAGAACATTCTTTGTTTAGATATTCCTAAAAACAGCTATATCAGCTTCTTAAAATATAACGAGAGCTCAATATATACTTGAGAATAAAGAAAATCTTCTCATCTCTGCTAGGAGCAGGAGGAGTCTCTCTTTTGCTTCCAAAGTGTCCTTATGCAACAGATATGAGGCTCTGGGACTGGAAGAAGGAGATGGTGTGAGTAACGGTCAAGACCCAGGAAGGGACAAGCACATTAAGTTGATCCAACCAAGCACCTGTATTAGAACCAGTACCACCAAAAAAAGGCAAAGTGCGTTAGTGATTGAGAGTCACTGAAGCACCCATTTCCCTCCTGGACAATCTCTCTGGAAAGAAAAAGCTGGACATGAGCCAGCAGTGTGTGCTTGCAGCTCTGAAGGCCAACAGTATCCTGGGCTGCATCAGCAGAGAGGTGGCAGCAGGGAGAGGGAGAGGGTCATCACCCTCTACTCTGCCCTCGTGAGGCCCCCCCGCATTACTGCATCTATGTCTGGTGCCTCCAGCACAAGAAGGATGTGGAGCTGTTGGAGTGGGTCCAAAGGAGGCCATGAAGATGCTCAGAGGGCTGGAGCACCTCTCTGGTGAAGAAAGGCTGAGGGAGCTGGGCTTGTTCAGCCTGGAGAAGAGAAGGCTCCAGGGAGAACTCACTGCCTTCCAATATTTAAGAGAGCTTATAAACAAGATAGAGACTAACTTTATCAATGGTTAGATAGCTGACAGGACAAGGAGAACTGTTTTAAACAGGAGAGATTTAGATTAGGTGTTTGTAGGAAAGTCTTTAGTCGGAGGACGATGAGGCCCTGGCACAGGCTGCCCAGAGAAACTGTGAGTGTCCCACTTTTGGAGGTGCTCATGGCCAGGTTGGATGGGACACTGGGCAGCCTGAGCTGGTGCATGTCATCCCTGCCCACAGCAGGGGTTTGGAACTGAGTGGGCTTTAAGGTCCCTTCCAACCCAAACCATTCCACAATTATATGATTTTATGAGTCTGCTTCTCTGTAAAGAGGTAGGTGTAAGGAAAGTGTAAGGAAAAGGTGTAAGGTGTAAGGCAGATGACTGTGGGAAGGAAGGCTAGATCTTCACATATCAGGGAGGTGGGTATCAATGTTACTCAGGGCAGCTAGGTACCTGGTTCCTCTGACCGCGTCATCGGAGTTCACTGTCCTGCCAGCACCTTCTGTGCCTTCGTAAGGACTCAGTTTGTCACTAATAAGACACCTTATTAGGGGTACTGGACAGAAGGTCTTTCCTGGAGCATTGGCTTAAAAGCTGACTGAGTAAGCAACTTGAAGAAAATGACATTGTAGTGTTTTCTTTGAAAAAAAAAAAAGTGCATTGGCTTAAAAGCTGACTGAGTAAGCAACTTGAAGAAAATGACACTGTAGTGTTTTCTTTGAAAAAAAAAATGTGCTAACATTTCTGAATGACTTGGTAGCAAAGAGTTTCAAGAAAAAAGTGAGATCTATAGGAGGAGAACATTTGAGGGGAAAGACCCATGGCAAGAGTATGTCAATGTCCGTGGGGAAAGATGAGAGCATTTCTGCATCTGTATGCCTGTTCCAGCAGTTGCTCAGAGGGTCTCTGGAAGAATCACCTGTAGGCAGTGTTGCAGAAGAGGTTATGTACATGAGTATCTGTTGTTCATGGTGCTCTGAGGCTGCAGGTATCTAAATAAACAGCTGGCCATGCAGTTTGGAGATTGTTCTTGCTGTGCCTGTAGCAATATTCCAGCATTTTCTTGGCCACATAGGTGGTAGAGGAGGTTGCAGGCAATAAGGTAGTCTTATCTACAGAGGAGGGGTAGTGGTGCCCTCTCAGAGATTTCCATCGATAAAAGGACAGACACAGTGAAGAAAAATCAAAGTAAGGGAACCATAATCAGAGGACTTTTAAAGGGATAAATCATGTCCCCAGAGAAGACAGGATGTGTGTCGATCAGTAAAGGGAAGATGAAGGTTGGTGAAGATGAGGATGTTACGGAGGAAAGCTGAAGTATCGTGACACCTCAGAGGTGATAAAGTAATACTATGACTATCACAAGGATTCTGAGAGGAATGAGTAGCCCACAAACCATTCTGCACCAGTCTCTGTCACATAAAGCTCACCACACGTGATTTTCCTTGAAGGAAATAAGATAATGCTCTTTTCATTTTCCATCTACTTCCTCCCTGATTTTGCAGTCCGCGATCTCACTTACCCTCTTTCAGGGTGGACCTTCTTTACTGTCTATCAAAGAGATGTGTTCACTAGCTTGAAAACACCAGCTATGCCAAAACATGTATACTGGACCTATAGGTCTCCATGGCTCTGCAGGACAGAAAAGAAACACTCTGTAATGCTGGGAAGGCTTCGCTGACTGAAACCATGTTTCTGCACTATCCAGTCTCCAACTTTGTCCTGTTAAAAAAAAACTTATGCATCTCTTATCTTTATAAAGTAGTCTATAGATCATTTAGATATTTGTGTTGTGCTTTGTGTGTTCAGAGTGGACTGAGCATGTAAGTTTGTGCAAGAAACTTGTGAACATGAAAAGAGAGAGAATCTCTATTCCAAACACAGAAGAGAACTGTGGGCGAGGAAAGCAAAGACTTGATAGGAGGCTGCCTGCAGGCTGTCTTGTAGTATGGGTAGGGAGATGCTGCCTGCTTGAAGTATTGTGAAACAGAGCTTGAGTCACCAGGGTGGAGCTGATTGTTTCTTTGAAACATCCCTTTCACACTAAACTGTGTTAGAATAGCCCTGACAGCCATATCTGGGATCTTGACTGAGTGACCTCTTGGGCTTATAGAACCGTAGAATCACTTGAATTGGAAGGGACCCTTAAAGGCCATCTTGTCCAAGTCCCCTGCAGTGAACAGGGACATCTACAGCTGGATCAGGTGCTCAGAGCCTCATCCAGCCTGACCTTGATTGTCTCCAGGGACGGGGCACCCACCACCTCTCTGGGCAACCTGTGCCAGTGCCTCACCACCCTTACCATAAAAATCTTATTTCTTATATCCAACCTAAAACTCTCCTCTTTCAGTTTGAATCCATCTTCCTATGTCCTTTCACAGTAGATCCCGCTGAAGAGTCTGTCCTCTTCCTTCTTATAGACTTCCTTTAGATATCCTAGAAGGCCATTCTCAGCTCTTCCCAGAGACTTCTCTTCTCCAGGCTGAACAGCCCCAGATCTCTCAGCCTGTCCTCATAGGAGAGGTATTCCATCCCTTGGATAATTTTTGTGGCCATCCTCTGGACACGCTCCAACAGGTCCATGTCTCTCCTGAACTGAGGACTCCGCATCTGGACATAGTATTGCAGGTGAGGTCTCACCAGCACAGAGCAGAGGGGCAGGATCACCTCCCTCGCCCTGCTGGCCACGCTTCTTTGTATGCAGCCCATGATACAGCTTGCTTTCTGGGCTGCGAAGGCACATTGCTGGCTCTTGTCCAGCTTGCTTCCACCAGTACCCTCAGGTCCTTCTCAGCAGGGCAGTGCTCCATACTTACATCCCCCAGCATGTACTGATAGTGGGGGTTGCCATGACCTAGGTACAGAAGTTACGCTTGGATTTGTTGAACCTCATGAAGTTCTGCTGGGCTCAGTGCTTGAGCCTGTCTGGGTCTCTCTGGATGGCATCTCGTCCCTTAAGTGTGTCAACTGCACCACACAGCCTAATGTCATCCACAAACTTGCTGAGGGCGCACTCGATCCCACTGTTGATGTCTCTGATGAAAATGCTGAAGAGCACTGATCCCAGTACTGACCTCTGAGGGACAGCACTTGTCTCTAATCTCCATCCAGACCTTGAGACATTGACCACCACTCTCTGGGTGTGATATTGTAACGACGTCCTCAGGCATCAAACAGTGCACCTGTCAAATCCATATCTTTCCAATTTGGAGAGAAGGATATTATGGGGACCATGTCAAAGGCCTTGAAGTTATCAGGGACTGTGCCAAAGGCTTCTCAGACTTGGCATGTGTGAGAACTGGTGTACACATATAGTCTGACTGCAGCATGTTTGAACTTTCAGATAATGCTACCAGCCTAAACCAGACATTTTTAAATCTGGGACCTGTGCAACTTGAAAGCTAAAGGCCTGACTCCTAACTCCTACTCCCTCACTGTTAGCTATAAGCGCATGCAAAGCTCATGTCTGCATTGTAGTAGTGCTGTAATTACTCAGCCTCTTACCATACCACCCCACCACACATATGGACCTCCATACTTGTCTTAAACAATCCTTAGAAGCAACCAGTTCACGTTCATCGATAAGCTTATCTGAATGGCAGGACAACATTATCTTCTTTTGCAGAGAAGCATGGAGACAATACATGTTTACACTAGAAGTAAGTACAACAGTAGTGAGTTTATTCCTGGTTTCATAGGTCTCAGAAATGCCCCCAATCAATATTTTATAAATACATAGTATTTATACGTAGTATTCACTACTTTGTACCACCCGGCTTCATGAAAGAGAAAATGCTATGATAGCGGCCTTGATGCTGCTATCACTAGTCTACTCGCAGTTGGTTGCAGACTAAGTGGTCCAAAAAATTGCTTAATGGTATATTGATCAATTTCCTTCTAAGATAATCATTTTCAAGATGCATTTCTGCAAACAAGACCATAGTCTGTGGACTAGCTCGTGGCTTGCCTTCTCTTCCAGTGAGAGTCGTTGATTGAGGACTGGGTCTTGGTGTGCCTTAGTTGTCCCATCCCTGCCCTTCATCCCCATCAGGACAGGAACTGCTGGAAGGAACCAACTGGACTGTGTTCTGCTGGAAGTCAGATTAGAGGAGTATGGTTTGATGTCCTCTGACTTTGAAAATGATTCCTCTTTTGTCTCTTCGTAGATATGCAAAGTTATTCCCAACTGCTTTTATGCCCCAAGCTAGACTGCATCTTCTTTTTTGACCCAGATTACCTCTTTTCCAAAGTTTTTTTTTTTCATTAAAGACAAATGTTTTGATCAGAATATTTACTTCAGGAAAAGGAGATAGAGATACAAGGCAGAAAAGTAACCATACTTTTATATCTGGAAGACACATTTGTTTCGTATGTGCCTTGATGATATCTGTACCAAGATTCTGCCTCAAAGCCCTTTCAAACATTATCCATGTTCCCTCCTTTCTTTCAGCGGAAAACTCCCCAAAACCTTGTTAGCCTTTTCATCATCCTCACCAGCACATCGCCCCTATGTAGTATCCCAGGAGCTCCCAGTGCCATTGCATCCCCAGAAAGAGGAGGAGGAAGAGCTCTTACCTCACCTGCTGCTCCCTGATGGCATCGATGTGCTGGAGAAGGTAGAGAGAAAGTACAAAAAGAAGCAGCAGCAGCAGAAGAAGCAAAGTCTGCGACAGTTTAATGACCTATGGGTTCGCTTTGAAGAAAGGTAGCTAATGGCTGGGAAGGGAGGTGGGCTTGTCATGCAAATCAGATTTTGGCTTGGACTGATTAATGAAGTAGGCCAAGCTTCTGCAGAAGCTAGATATATGCTGAGGGTTGGAGCTGACCCACCTCACCATGATTCTTGCTGAGACAAGGCTGCTTGTGCTTTTAGTGATGAAACTCCTTCTTCCTGCAGGTTTGTGGAAAATCAGGCATAACATGAGTGGAAGCCTTGCCTAAAACATTTTGCATGTGAGCTCGAGGGATTGTAAGCACATGGTACTTTTCTTAATCACGGATGACTGGGTCCACTGGTAGATGTACTGCATAAAGTCTTGGATCTTTATCCAAGAGCAGCTGCATATGTGGAAACTCATATCTAGCGTATGTGCTCCTTGCATTTGGACAATATTTATGCAGTATTTCCAGTCTCTGTATTCTTCCAGTGCTAAAGAACATGAGAACCCTGAGGCATTACTGGAGATCTGGAAATGGGGATGACAGTCCAAAGCATGATTGAGTTAAGATGAAAAATGGAGAGTGTTGCAGGGAGAAGGTTCACATCCTCCCAGCAGTTTTCACCCAGAAGAGCTTTCTCACCTACAGGAATTATAGCAGCCTGAAAAAAAGCCTACTTCTCCCTCATGAGCTATACTTAGGTCTGTGGCTGAATGTGAAGCTTAATGTTTACTTTGTGTCAGTTAACACACAGGCCTGATTCTACCTCTTCTTATATCTTATGGGTTAAAGTCAGGGATCGGTCCAGTAAAGGAGGTCTAGTGGTTGGGGTCTGTTACAGGCCACCTGATCAGGGAGAGCCTGTTGACGAGGCCTTCTTGTTCCAGCTGCAGGAGGTGTTGCGTTCACGGGCTCTTGTCCTGATGGGGGATTTCAACCACACGGATATCTGCTGGGATAGCGGCAAGGCAGGCGGCAGACAGTCCAGCAGATTCCTGGAGTCTGTTGAGGATAACTTCCTTGTCCAGGTATTAGACGAACCGACCCGAGGTGAAGCCTTACTGGACCTGGTGCTCACCAACATGGAGGAGAGCATTAGAGGGGTTAAGATTGGAGGCAGCCTGGGCTGTAGTGATCATGCCCTGGTGGAGTTTGTGATCTGGAGGAATGCAGGCCTGGCAAAGAGTAAAATCAGGACCCTGAACTTCAGGAGAGCGAACTTCCGGCTGCTCAAGGAACTGCTGGGTGGGATCCCCTGGGAAACTGTCCTTAAGGGCGTAGGAACAGAGCAGAGCTGGCAGCTCTTTAAGGGCACCCTCCTGAGAGCGCAAGAGCTCTCTGTTCCCCAGCAAAAGAAATCGAGCAGAGGAGGCGGGCGACCGGCATGGCTGAGCAAGGACCTGCAGCTTAAACTGAGGGAAAAGAGAGAAATGTATGCGAAGTGGAAGCAGGGTTGTGTAGCCTGGGAGGAATGTAGGGCTGTTGTCCGCATGTGTAGAGATAGGATCAGGAAAGCCAAGGCACAGGTAGAGCTAAACTTGGCTAGGGATGTGAAAAATAACAAGAAGGGGTTCTACAGGTAGATAGGCAAGAGAAGACAAGTCAAGGAGAGTGTTCCCCCTCTGATAAGTGAGGATGGAGAATTGGCTTCCTCAAACATGGAAAAAGCTGAGGTACTCAATAAGTGCTTTGCCTCGGTCTTCACTGGTGGTCAGGCTCCCCGTGTCTGCCAGGACCCTAAACCTCAAGGTGTGGGTAAGAGGAGCGGATTCTGTCCCACTGTAACAGTGGAACAAGTTCGAGACCTCCTCATGAAACTGAATGTATGCAAGTCCATGGGGCCAGATGATATCCATCCTAGGGTTCTGAGAGAGACGGCTGAGGTGGTTGCCGAGCCGCTCTCCATCATATTTGAAAAATCATGGCTGTCCGGTGAAGTCCCTGGTGACTGGAGAAAGGGAAACATTGCTCCCAATTTTAAGAAAGGGAGAAAGGATGACCTGGAGAACTACAGGCCAGTGAGCCTCACCTCTGTGCCTGGGAAGATCATGGAGCAGATCCTCCTAGAAGACATGTTAAGGCACATACGTGACAAGGAGGTGATCCAAGACAGCCAGCATGGCTTCACCAAGGGCAGATCTTGCCTGACCAATCTGGTGGCCTTCTACGATGAAGTGACGGCATCTGTGGATGGGAGGAGGGCGATGGATGTCATCTACTTGGACTTCTCCAAACCCTTTGACAGGGTCCCTCATCACATCCTTCTCTCCAAATTGGAGAGGTATGGATTTGAAGGATGGACTGTTCGGTGGGTTAAGAACTCGTTGGCTGGTCGCAGCCAAAGGGTTGTGATAAATGGTTCTGTGTCAGGGTGGAGGCCGGTCACAAGTGGTGTCCCCCAAGGCTCTGTCCTGGGACCGGTGCTCTTCAATGTCTTTATCAGTGACATAGATGATGGAATCGAGTGCACCCTCAGCAAGTTTGCAGATGGCACCAAGCTGAGCGGTGCAGTCGATACACTGGAAGGAAGGGAAGCCATCCAGAGGGACCTGGACAGGCTGGACAAGTGGGCCCACGAGAACCTAATGAGGTTCAACAAGGCCAAGTGCAGGGTGCTGCACTTGGGCCAGGGAAATCCCAGGTATTTATACAACCTGGGGGAAGATGTCCTTGAGAGCAGCCCTGCGGAGAGGGACTTGGGGGTCCTGGTGGACGAGAAGCTGGACATGAGCCAGCAGTGTGTGCTGGCAGCCTGGAAGGCTAACTATGTTCTGGGCTGCATTAAAAGAGGAGTGGTCAGCAGGGAGAGGGAGGTGGTTGTCCCCCTCTACTTGGCTCTTGTGAGGCCCCATCTGGAGTACTGTGTCCAGGCCTGGGGCCCCCAGCACAAGAAGGATGTGGAGCTCTTGGAAAGAGTTCAGAGGAGGGTGACCAAGATGATCAGAGGGCTGGAGCACCTCTCCTGTGAAGGAAGGTTGAGGGAACTGGGCTTGTTTAGCTTGGAGAAGAGAAGGCTCTGGGGACACCTCATTGTGGCCTTCCAATACTTGAAGGGAGCGTATAAACAGGAAGGGGATTGATTGTTTGTGAGGGTAGATAGCGATAGGACAAGGGGGAATGGTTTTAAGCTGAGACGGGAGATTTAGGTTAGATGTTAGGAGGAAGTTTTTCACTCAGAGGGTGGTGACGCACTGGAACAGGTTGCCCAGGGAGGTTGTGGATGCCCCGTCTCTGGAGGCATTCAAGGCCAGACTGGATGCGGCTCTGGGCGGCCTGGTCTAGTGGTTGGCAACCCTGCACTTGGCAGGGGGGTTGAGACTCGATAATCTTTGAGGTCCTTTTCAACCCAGGCCATTCTATGATTCTATGATCTCTGCCATGCTCAGGTTGAAAACATTTTATTTTTGTGGTGCTATAAATAAACAGGTCATGGTGATGGAGAAGAGACGCAGTTCTTAAACTGAAGTTTCTGCTTTCATTTTTTTCTCTCTCAAAAGCATATTTCTTCCTGGTCCCCAACATCCTGAGTATACCCCCTATGCTGTGCTTTATCATGCCTCTTTGGCCCAGCTGTACCACTGTTTTGAGTAACACATTTGCTGCAAACAGGTGCACCAGCTGCTGTTTTTTTTTTTTCTGTTCTAAGTATTCAGCCTTTGTCAAACTTTTTAGATCAAACTCTTTTCCCTCTTTTCTAGAGCGATTTTTACTCCTCCTTCCAGTCTAAGTGTACATAGTTAGGGGGTAAAGGGAGACAAATGCACATGGAGGTTTGCATGCCCACTGGCAGACATATTCACAGTCCAAGACTTGCCAATACAACAAGTCATTATATTGTTCACATCTGCTCTTGTGCTTTACTGTAACATTTAATTTCATAGAATCACAGAATCATTTGAGTTGGAAGGGACCCTTAAAGGCCGTCTGCTCCAACTCCCCTGCAATGAACAGGGACACCTACAGTTACGTCAGGTTGCTCAGAGCCCCACCCAGCCTGACCTTGAGTGTCTCCAGGGATGGGAGAGAGCCCAGGGACTACATTAATTTCTATTAATTTAGTTGATACCAGCTATTTGTGAATAGGTTTTTGGAGCTTCTGTTGACAATCTGTTTAGTTGCAACACCAACTAATGATTTAGAGTCCTTATCAGCCCAAGCTCTCACCCTAACTGCACACCAGCATCTTCTGTTTTTCATGTGCAGCTATTCTTGTGAAGCTCAGGAGCATCAGTGGGTGCCCTGAAATAAGCATCAGTGCCTTCAGGAGATAGAATATGGAAGGATGTGTTATTGTGACTGAATTGGAGATGTTTCAGGGAAGCATACCGGATTGCAAGTACTACACGACAGTAGTGAAGTAGAAGCACAGCTAATGATGACAGCTTAGGAAACTATGACATAAGTATGGGAGCAGAAAACACCTCCTTTCCTTTTTGTTTGTAATCTTCCCTATCTTCCTCTACCAATTAAGTCATCCTTTGAGCTGGAAACCTGCTCAGGTGCCAGGCCCTTGCTGCATCTGGGGGCCCATGCGGCCCTGTGCTGAGCAGACAGCCCCACCTGGTGGCACTCCGGGGACCCCTGGCTCCTGCTAGCACAAACTCCCTGGGTGCCTTGTCACGGGAGTGCTCCCAGGTCCCTGATGCATGAGCCTGCACCATTTATAACTTCACACCTCTCAGCGTGAAAATGTGAAAGATGCAGCTTGAGTGACCTCATGCAGTTGTGCGGTGGATTTGGCTGAATTGCTTTGGTTCATGCTCCTGTATGTATGTATCGGCTGACAGCTGTACTTCTTTGCTGTGCTGTGTGCTGGCTTCTCTGTTCAGACCTCCTGCGGGGATGTTTGCACAGAGAAAGTTTTTTAAGAGGATGCTAATTGCCTTCCATTTCCCAAAGCATTCCTGCTTTATGCAATTGGCCAAAAGAAGGCAAGAATGGAGTGCAACTGTTAGGGACTGGGTGCAGGAAATATGACTCTGCTGTTGTGTTTGGCAGGTAAACTTGCTTTTAACTTTATCAGAATTTGTCCTCCATTTTCACACAGCGCCGTCATGCCTTGGAGTGCACATCAGCCTTATAGCTGTGGTGTCACTCATGGCTTTAATCCATTGTCTAAAGAGAAAAACTCTTTGTATAGATACTCCTGTGTCTCTTCTGAGCCTCAGCCTGCACTGCAACACTGCAGGAGCTCACTCAGCTCTGGGCAGTTGGTGTGAGCAGCCCACAGAGTGAAAGTCCTCTCCTGCACCATGTGCTGCCATAATGGGAGCGTAATATTCTGTAGGCTCTCACCCAGTTCATGCTCATCACTAGCTCAGGGTCCTCAGTACTACCAGAGATACTTTGGGACACCATGATCTTTTCCCTGTGACATTTCTGTATTTAGGAAGTGTTTCTGGCAGGGTCTCTTTCTCTTCTTAGAGAATGTCATTTAAATCCTTTGTAATTCCTGACTTGTGGAAAGTAACATGCAGCATAGGATTGAGTCTAGTCCAGACTAAGGTGCACATAGAGAAGTATGGCAGGGGAAGATGGATTCAGCTGAAAGCAGGTTCCTCACTCTTGTAGAGCTGAACTGAGCAATTCTGCTGCAGCGATGCTCCTCTGCAGCACAGGTGGTTTTGTTCTTATTTTCTACCTAGCTGAAAGGCAAGCTGGAGGGTATTAGGAAAGCTGTCACCTTGCCCACCTGCCTGCCTGCGTGGGACCAGAGATCAGGCTGCCTGGTTAAGTCTGAGCACTGGCAGTGCTTCAGTGCAGTCCCCACCCTCCTCAGCTTATTCCATGTTCTCCCTCAAAACTGATTCACACTTAGTTGGGCTAGGGCTTCTGTGCACATCAGCTGACATGGGAGCTGCCCACACCCTTGAAGAAGGGGAGAGACAAGTTTCTGCCATTAGGAGGCACAATACTTTGATGAGCATGGGGCCAGTACGAGAGACCATGCCCAGCGTCTTCGGTGCCCAGAAGATGGGTGGTGGGGCACAGAGGCCAGCAGTGTCCTGCTGTGTGGGCTTCAGCGAGTTCTGGGCAAAGTCTGGACTGACTTTCTTCTCCACTTGCCTTGCAGTGCCACTGACCCTCCTCCCCGGATCCGCATCATCAATGGCTACATCACCGTGGAACCCCAGCCCCGGGGCCATGGATGGTTCAGTCCTGCTTGCACAGACGCCAGCGGCTCTCACCAGCTCTCCCACTCCCTCCTGCTCTCACTACTGACTTTGGCTATGCATATGATTAGGCTGCACTGAGATGTAAGGGGAGCCAAGTGGCAGGGCTCTCTCCTTAAAAAGCAAAAAAGAGACTTTAAAAAAAAAATGGAAGACTTTGTGATTGGGACACCTATTCTGTGGGGTGTTCTCAGACTGCCTCCTTTTCCTGAACCTGGATCATTAACACTATTAACTGGTTTGACCTGCCCAATACAGGAGAAGATATTTTAATGAAAGTGTTATTTATCCTTCTCTTGCAGAAGAGTGACTTCATGTTATCCCATAATGCTTTGGGGAAATGTATAATGTTGCTATAACATAGCTGTTGTTTAGCTATATGAGCCCAACTGAGTTACACTTTTTGCACCTTCAGTGCCTTGTGTGAAGATTTACACACCACTAGCTTGTTTATTAGAGGAGAGTATTTTGGTCATAAGAACACAGCTGGGAGAAGGAGGTTGGTATATTTTATGTCTCTTCTGGTAATGCTTTTAATTCTTTTTAATTCTTGCTTATTATGGCTACAGAGTATATATAAAGGTTCACAACAACACCTTCTACCATAGAATAAAACAGTAAAGACTTGCGAACAGAATGTTTCTGCTGTGTAATGCTGTTGTAAGATGGATACAACTTAACCTCCAATGTCCAGACAAGTCTCTTAAACACTAATGTATGTTTAAGGAAAAAATAATTGCTGGGTTTTTGCAGCTTCTGTTTACTCATGGTTTTTATATTTGCTTCCAAAATAAGAAATTTTCAATAGGTGATTTTGCAACACTGGAATCAGGTTTCCCCTCTTTATCTAAATCAAGAATATACTGTTATTTAATTGTTGGATTCATTTTGTGGGGCGGAGGGGAGGGGGAATCCTTTTTAATACTTGTGCAACGTTAGATTCTGCTCCAGGAAATGTTTGCCAATTTTCTACTGATTATCAGTGTTCCCAAATTGTTCTAGGTCATCTGCTGTCTACTTAGAATGATCATACTATTGACTCATGGTTCTAGAGACATTGGAAGTGGTGATGCATGGTTTTCTGTCTCTGTACAGGGCCGCCTCTTGTGACCATGCTTACTCATCTTATGAGAAACATGTCCTCCCTCATCTTAGAAGGGCTTCATAGCACAGGAAGGTCTCATGAGATTTTTTGCCTCACCTGTGGGAGGACTTACAGCACATTCAGGACTTGGTGCCTTGCATACACAGCAGATACCTGCCCCTGTGAGACGTCAAAGGATATGATTTCTTCAGACTTCTTTTCCTATGCAGATGCTTCACTACTTTTCATTGCTTGTAAAAAACACCCCTTTTTCACATCCTTCTGCTGCACACTTCTGCTTTCCTCCAGGAGGAAGAATGTTTCCAGGTGTGCTAACAGACTTTTCATCCCAAGATCTCAAATTCTAGTCCACTTCCAGGAGGACTGTATCTAAACAAAGCCTCATTTTGGTGAGGAAAACAAAGAAAGCAGAGGCTGAATATTGCTGGGAAATAAGTTTTTATGCACAGAAGACAGCACCAATTAGTTGTATATTCCTTATCGAAAGACCTCAGCATCTCAGAGACATTCTGTTTTCCATGGGATGACATAGCAGCCAGGTTGGTGATGTACTCTTCCCTGTCTCCCTCTCTGACTGGTCTTCCGCTGGTGTAAACTCTCACAGACTTGGTGCATCTGGCCTTATTTTCCATGGGCTCAGTGTGATCTCTGAACAGATCAGACCACAAGTGGGATCGCTTCGTTGCAACCATGCACTGCAAGCCTGACAAGCTGAGCAAATGCTTGTGTATTTACCAGTGCATCTGAGGCAGACATGAAAAGCGTTACATCAGAGTGTGTTCTGCTACCTGCTATCCCATGCTTTGGCATTGTTTGTCCTCCCTCTGTCCTCTCTCAGATGTGACACAGGCTCATTGTGCTCTGCAAACATTGGAATAAGGGGTTGGAGAGCTTTCATGCTCTTTCTCCATTACCAGACAAAGGCTGCTCTTCATAAAATAGTCACAGACTGGCAGTTCCCTTTGCTCCCTCTTCCACAGTTGTTCCCAAGCTACACTTCTGTGCTGAGAGGAACAGCCACCTTCATTTTCTTAGACTGGCATGAGAGACGAGTAACTATAAGACACTCATGAACAACACAGAATGGAACTTGTACTATGGATGGCTCCGTTTTTTGGTGGTGTCACTCGTTTGTAGATTGTTTCCAAGTGCCTGTCAGGAAAATGGAGATGAACTGTGGCAGATCGCGTGCTTACAAAGGCTGTGTCCTAAGAGTCTTCCAACCCAATTTCATTCAAGGTATTCTTGAGAGTTACTTGGGCTTGGCTTGAAACTTGTGGACTAGCCTAGTGGTTTGTACCCTTCATGTCTTCGTCCATACCAATCATTGCTGTGGAACAATAAAATCTTGAAACCATGGCTGGCATGGAAAGCAGAGCTTTATTCTTAATGCATATGCTACTCAGCTGTTGAGAGTGGCCTCTGTGGAGTGCCAGGTGTTGCTCCAGTTTCTCTCCAGTTCCAAAACAAGAGATGTTTGCTTGAAGCTGGAGCAGTGCAAAGTTCCTAGAGCCTGCTAAAGTACCACGCTTCTCTGGGCCATGGAGCATGAGAAAAGCAAGCATTCCATGTGCCCCCAGAAGGCTGCACTGTCTCTCCAACTGTCCCTCCCATTAAATGATGTACGAGGGCTGCTCCAAAAGTAATGCCTCCTATTTTATCGTATTGGTCCACAATGTCAGAGGCAGATGTTGATGGTATGGGAGCAAAGGTTGAACCTTTCTGCCAATATCCCATTACATTTTGTTGCCATGTGACAGATGGCAGCAGAGGGACAGTCTGACAGAATGGGGTCTCACATGGAAGTATGGATGAAGCAAAGATGTGTCACTGAGTTCCTCCATGCAGAAAAAATGGCACCCATGACATTGAACATTTATGGAGACCAATCAGTGGGTGTGAGCACAGTGGGGTGGTGGGTGATGTGTTTCAGCAGTGGTGACAGCAACAGTGACTCACCTCTGCTGGTTCAGATGTTTATGTGCACGGCATGCAGGCTCTCGTTCATCACTGGTGAAAATTCACAGATAATGGTGGTGACTGTGTTGAGAAATAGTGGTTTGCAGCGGAGAATGCACTCTGTCAAACAGTGTTATTGTGCTCTTTGTTCTGTTTTCCGTGGAAATAAATAGGAGGCATTACTTTCAGAGCGACCTATGTAGCTTTGGTTGCCTTGCAGTCTCTCCCAAGGTCTATCAGGGTTATGATGAATAGCAGACTTGACTCAGAAATAACTGTGGATCTGCAGGTGCATCCTTCTTGTCACGATATTATCTAAGGGTCTGCGTCCGTGACAAGGGGGACAGGCCCGAAAGACAAAAAAAAACGAGAAAAGAGGAAGGAAAAAAAAATTGCCGGCGAGTAGGGGCCGGCCCCCCGGGCGGTCCCGCGGCTAAAGCGGCAGAGAAGCCGCGGAGCCGCAACCTGGGAAAACAAAGGGAAGAGGGGAAAGTAGGCGGATCTAACACAAAAACAGCGGCACCAATCTGAGGAGGAACAACTAATTTTACTAAATATATCAAAATGAGGCTAGTAGAATTATAATAAAGGGTTTACAGGCTGAAAATCTTACACAGTAAACTGCAGGAGGACCATGTGCTTTCTCCGCCGGGCAGGAAGGAACAGAGCCCGCGTATCCCACGCGGCTTCACCCCCTCCCCTCCAACGCAAAGACCCCTGGGGCGTGCACCTCCTCCCCTCCCCCTCAGAGGGCCACACCAAAAAAGGTAGTTTGCAGTAACCAGGGAATTAACTCTTTAACTGCCCGTACCTTACATGATGTAATGATGTGGAATACCGACAACAAAAATCACAAAACCATAACACTTCTTTAGCAGAGGAGGTGAAACTTGCCTCCTCAACTACATGCCTCCCTGTTTTCTAAGTGGTATAACAAAGCATGCTTTGCTATGTCTGAACATCATTTTCCATTCTCCTTCCTTTGTACTTACTAATTAGCCGGTGCACTCTGCTGTTTTCCACCTTACTGAAGCTGTTTTCATAAAACATCTCTCCAGTGTTCTGTGTGAACTGATCTCATTTGAGGTGAGTGGGACTTCTCATGGCCAAGATTTCTTGGCTGGGAGGCTGGTATCTGCAAAGTTATTAACAGAACGTAAAAACTCACTCTGTTCAAAATATACTGGATTGATAATAAATTTCCCTCTGGATTAAATTGCAACCTTGGTAAATAGAGAACTTCTCTTTGTTTTGGCAGTTGCTGTGCTCCTATAACCATCACTGATGTTCAGCAATGTATTGTGATTTCCTGTTAATATTTGTTGCTTGACTAAGCTTCACTAATGGACTCCTGTGCCATGACAGGTATGCTGTTCAATTACTGCAAGACTTCACATTTATGTGAAGCTAGGAGAAAAAGGAAGACAAACATCCTCTTTGGGAAAAGGGCTTAAATTCCTGCGTTTCCCAAGATGGTTAGGGTTTGCGCCTTATCTTTACTTGCTGATGAAATGGACCAGGTGTTAGACATTATTCGTTCTGAATTTGGTTCACCTTCCAGCAACTACTTTCTGTAATTTCACAGCTTCTCCTTTCTGCTGCCTGTGGCTTATAACACACTGAAGCTTTATTTTTTGGTTTGTATTTGGTTAGCAGCTGGGACCTCTTATGAAGCATGGTGGGAGGCATGGCTTCATTCAACTTAATGTGCTTTTCTCTGACGCAGATTTCTCTGAGCTCTGAATGCCCCTTTCTGAGCTGGGGATCCAGTCCTAGTTTGCTTTCATACCTTTTCAGAGTAAGATTTGAAAAATAAAGTTACTGAAAGAAATCATTGTTCTTTAGATAGGCCTAGAAATATCATACACATGGCTTCTAGGTGACGATAACTGTGTGAAAGGAGATGCAAGAGCTGTGCAGATCGTTTCACTCTGACCCTGATGTTCCTTAAAGATCTTGCACGGTTTTGTTATTTTAGAGGTGCAGTAGTGGAAAAGAACACATATTAATGCAAACAAACAAAATCGACCCCATCTTGCTCGGTGATTCTTTTTTTGCTGAATTTGTCCAAAGGGTTTAATTTTTTTTTCTGTTTTTAACCTTTAGCAAAAACTTCCAAAACAGACTGGGGGAAAAAGTGCAGGTGTAACAGAAGGTGGATAAATAAATAGAAGTGAAGAAATCTAAGCAATTTATTTCTTTTTTCTTCTCTCTCTCTGTGCTCCTTTTTTTTTTTTTTTCCCTCTGCAACAGAGCTTCAGGGGAAGATACAGTGCTCCTCAGTAGAGAAAAAAGAACATAATACTGTGACACTTCAAGAGGAGAAATTTGTCTTCAGACACTCGAGTAGTCTGATGATTGTTCTGTGCCTTGTAGAGCTTAAGCTGCAATTACTCCATAAATAAGATAAGTGGTATATTTCAGTGGGTTGCGATGGCCCTTTTTAATCAGCTGTTTGAAACACTGTGACACAGTCAGCCTGTGGAAGTCATCCTGAAATCTCTTGGAAAACCAAGCAATGAACTTTGGAAGACAGATTTTTCTAGTGGCTTGTTCTCTAGAAAATTTGGATAAAGCATGTCATGTACCCTTGCCTGGCATTATCACAATGAAATACCTAAGGCCGGAAGGCCACCTTCCTGCAGCTGTTTCTGTTCTGTGTATTGGATAGTCATTGGCTCCGTCATGTAAACATTCATGAGACATGCTCAAGCTTATCAGGGTCTCTGAAAAGATACACACAGTACTGTAAATCAGCCCTCTGAATGACTGAAACCTCACATAATCACAGTAACTAGCATTCAAGGCTAGCATGCATGACGAGGTGTACATCACATTGTCCAAGATGATACATCTCAGTACGGCACAGTGGTATGCATGGACACAGACTGAAGGCTGCTGGTGGAACCAGACTCCTCGAGGCCTAGAGCTGGTGCTACCTCTGTGGAATTGTGTGAGGTGGTGTAGATATAGAGAGACAAAGCAACTCTGGCCCCGTGATTAATAGGTAAATAGTGCTCTTAAGAAGGCTGTACCGAATGTGTCAGAAAACATGTAGATTATGTGTCTCCTTCTACTTTCTAGAAACCAAACCTTTGAGTACGTAAAGCCTGTCATTAATTTAGTGGGTATTGACTATGCTGCTTTATTTTCAGGCTGCACTGCAATGGATGTGCTGCTGCATGCAGTCACATACCATGTTACTCTTATGACGCACCAAGTACATGTGTAATATGTTTGAAAAACATCCCAGGAGATGAATTTTATACATCTGATTTAAACACTGTGTAAAGTATGAATTTGCCGACTTTCCCCAGTGTTCACTAGAAAGCAAGGCAACTTTCTCAGACATTCTGATGGTGTGTACCAGGTCTTGGCTCCATGTGGAAGATTAAGTGGTGTGGGGAGCTTTGTGCTGACCTTGTGTATCATACTGGGTAACTATCTGCATCTAGACCTCCAAGGGTATGAGCTTGTACCTCAGTGGATCAAACTGACCATAGTTTTTTAAAGAACTGGGGAAGAAATGCTATGAGAAAGAAAGATCTTGAGTAGCAGGCTCCTACCCTGACTTGAAAGGTGAGAAGATGTGCAACGATGTTACATATACATATCCATCCATCCGTCTGTCCATCCATCCATACCTGATACAGTAGTTCCACATCTGGAATTTAGCAGGCCACATAAACCAGTTTCTCTTGGGGCTTTGACATTTTTAAGCACTGTGCTACTGTGTAAACTGCCCACCTGCTCTGAGGAATTTTCATCAATATGTAAATAACTCATATGCAGGCTACTGCAAGAGACGCATGCACACAGGCTGCTTTCCCCACAGTAGCCTGAATGCTGCAGTGTTAGCCTCTTAAATACTATCCAGCAGTTCGTGTTTCTTTTTTACAGTGTTGTATACTTTCTCTGTAGCTTACATGGCTCATTGGCACAGATGTGCTGTTTATGACATAGGAATATGTTTGTGGTTATACAGCTTTGCAGGGAACTTTGTTTACCAGAAGATGTCTGGGCACCCACCTGTGAAACCTACTGTAGGCAATCTGACTTAGCAGCGGGGGTGGACTGGATGATGTCTAGAGGTTCCTTCCAACCCCTGCAATTCTGTGATTCTGTGAAGAATTTTTTCACTGTAAGGATGGTGAAGCACTGGCACAGGTTGCCCAGAGAGGTGGTGGATGCCCAGTCTTGAGAGAATGGGGAGGTTAGAGAAAGAAAGAGAGATACTTAAGTTTTCAGTTGTGGAAAGAATGGCAGGAGCAAAAAGAAGGACCCAGAAAAGACGGCTAAGGTGATGAGTTGTAGATGGTGTCAGTCAGGTAATGAAGGAAGAAACAAAGGTAAATTGAAGGGGAAAAAAGGGGAAAAAATGCTGCAGATTTGGTAGCTGTATTGGCTCAGGTGCGGGCTTTCTCTCAGAGTGGAGAGGTTTGGGATGTTCTCCATGGATGAGCAGGAGAGAATGCAAAATAATAAGACAGTTAAAACTCTTAGTTCATGCGGGGGCAATGCGTTGCATGTGAGGTGGTTGGAAGGAGCTGTGAACAAGTTTTCTGCTGGTGATAGGTGCTGCAGGAGGACGAGGGGGTAGACCTTTCTTTCAAACGATTAAGTGTGAAAATAGGAAATGGAATGTTGTTTTTAGTGTTTTGTGTCACTATTATGTTATTCTATGGTAGGTGGTGCACCTTTGTTGGAAGGGGATTTTTTGAGAGATCTCCTTTAGGATGTGTGTTTAAACTTCAGAAAAAGGGACAATGGGGGAGGAGTCAGGGGACCCTCCCGCTGGGGAGTCCACGTATCCATACAGCACCTGCTGCACAGGACATTCTCTAAACAGAACGACAGAAAGATGTGATTTTTATGTTGGCAATTATTATTTCGCGTAAAGGCAAGAGCAAAGTCCAGGGCACAAGATAAACCATACTCAGTCTTTAAAGCTTCTATTGCTGAAACAAATTCCATCGTGCTAAAAACAAGAAACAAAACTGTGTCTCTGCCTTTGGTAATGCAGTATGGAAGAACAAATCACAGAAGGCTGATGACAGCATGTGGCAATTGAGGCATGGACTCCGTTGCTAGTGCAGGACGAAGACTTTTACTGTACATGCTCACAACCTTTTATACCCACGCAACAACCTTCGCCTTATGAATCGTGGCTCTAAGGCACGATATAATACATACCAACAAGCATGCAAAAACTAAAAGACACATTAATCTGAGAGTTCCATGGGCTAGTAGTAGGAACTGTGTGGCTGGCTGTTCACTGTTTGTGAACCAGCTCACGCAAGTGGTGCAGCTTTTCACTATGCTGCACCTCAGTGGCCCCTATGATGAACAAAATAAAGACAACAGTTGTTTTCTTTTTAATAAAGAAATGTTTATGCAAGCTTTGTGCATTCGGACCAGACATATTTTTACACAGAGAAATGGAGAAGGGCTTTTTTTCTGTTTTTTCCTCATTTTCCTCAACTCCCAATCTCTCTCCTTTTTTCTTTACACAAGAAGTAAAGAGAGTAAAAAATTTCCTGAGGTAGTTGTCACATTGCTTGACGCTGAGAGATTGGCTGCAGTGTAATTGTACCAAGTGGATCCACCGTCCAGTTACCTCCATCTAATTCCATGCGTTACTCAAATTGGCTAGTTCTATGCAGATAACGCATCGGGGACCATTAACCAGGCCCTAAGCCCTAAGAGTCTTTGGATTGGTCCAAAGCCGCAACATATAATTGTACTTGAGCCGCTGTGGTGGAGTAATTACCTTCCCCAAGCAAGGCTTCTGTACCAATGACTTGTAACAGGTCCCCATTCAGTATACACAGATTCTCTATCACCTTTTGTTGTGCAGATTCTCTCCAAAACCCATCCAGATCATATATTGATTACTTGTCAAAATCAATTGTGCCAGGGTCTTGCAATCACAAGTACAAAGAATGTAACTTTTCAAAACAGAGCTCAACAGATTACTGGTACAGGGGGAGCAGATCACGACTTCAAAAACCGCTTTCTGGAGCTCTTTTATTATTTGAAAGCTTATACCCTCCCATTTGGGGAACCTATTAGGTTTGTAAATCACAGGACAGGCAAGAGCTGAATGCAATCTGTGAACCATGTCAAAGTCCCCCTCACGTTCTGCCTCTTTGTGGATTGCACACCAAATGTCATGTGGGTCGGCGAGGTACAAGTCTGGTTACTTCTTCGGACCCACTGGTCCGGGGCCTAAAGGGTAGCTGTCCGTGTCATAAAAGACTTTTGTAGAGGCCCCCACCAAAGGAGAAGCGGTGGACGCATCATCCATGGTGTCCAGGCAAATGGGGCAGCGACAATCCAGCTCGGTGGCCATGCTCTCCAGCTGCTGTGGTGGGCAGGAGAGCGCAGGGGATGAGGGGCTGCTCCTCACACCGCTGCTGCAGCAGCAGGGGTCACGCTGGAAAAGGAAGAGAGGTGACGGTCACTTGCTGACCCTGGCAGGGGAGGAACAAGTGCCCGGGTCCCTCAGGAAGGAGACCCTCCCAGCTGCCCAGGGTGAGGTGTGCCCTTACCGGTTCCCTTTGCTGCCGCGTTCTCCTTGGATGCCCCGGCTGCCTGAGCCAGGCAGGGCGGGGAAGAAACTCCAGTGGCTCTGGGGACGAGCACTGAGAGCGGCTGTCAGCAGCTCCCAGAGCACGAGACCAGCACCAAGGCTATCCTTGCTGCTCACTCCAGACCTCACAGACACGCTTGGCAGGAGTGCAGGCGCAAGCCAGAGTGAGACTCCGGGCCTGGCTACAAGCAGTGAGGGCCAAGAGGTCACAATCCACTGCTGTGTATGTCACTATCCCTCACGCAGGGACATCGTTGTCAGGGACGTCACAGTGGGCACTGTCACCTGCAGCACTTCAACCCTAGCAGTGCTATCCAGGTTTTCCTCCGTGCCTCTGTCTGTTCCATTCCCTACATCATGTACAGTCACTTTAGCATTTTATAGCAGTGTCCAAGGCTCTGTCTGAGTGTTCTCAGGGCCCTTCTTCTTCATAAGCAGCACACCCATTATTGTAATGACCATGCTGAAGTATGTATATCGTTTCCTGTCATCTCCTCATTCCTTGCTTTCAACAATGAGCTCACTATGCCAGCCCTGCTTATGTTCTTCATCAAGCCATCCATCCACTCTTCAGCAGTATTCCACAGGGCTCTCTCTGACAGGATTTAATTTACCAGCATTTTTCTGTCTTCTTGGATTGTGTCCATCACTATATACTTACGTGAAAGAAACTCAACATGCCTCCGACTAGACTTTCTAGAATTTGCAGGTTTAATGATGGAAGGGCTCTTGGTATTCATTTTAGCTACTCTAGCATGGCATTGCTAACACCAATGCAAAACCTGTTCGTATGAAATAGATAATTTTTAAGTTCATCCAGTTCCTTTAACCTGCTCTCCCACGGCTCCGGATTATTTATTACTGTATCTATGGAAAATTACTAGTAGTTCTTTCTCAACAGAGAACTTGCTGCTAGCAGCATTTAGGCATTGGAATAAAGCAAGTAAATATATGTCATGCGTTTGATGGTAATGTCTGTTTGATCCCTGGGATACCATTTGGAGATACGGTAAGAGGAACAGGTTTTCACACAAACATTTTTACAGTCATTGATTGTGCGTGTTTCAAATGTTTAAGCATACATAAAGATGCCGGAATCTGCAGTATTCATCAGCTAACACTAGATGTGGCTCACGTGCTTCAGAAACTAGTAAGTGTCATGAAAAATGTAGCAAAGCTCCCTTTAGGCTTTAGAACAGATAACCCATGCATTAGTTAGTGCTGTCTTATTCCAGAATTATTCCATTCAGCAGTAAATATATATATATGCCTCATTTTATTTGGTGAATATTTCTTCTTATTTTTCTGATTCAGTTCAGGTTAGTCCTATCTGAGTTGTGATTTGGAGGGAAATTCTTAATTGTTTTCTTAAAACATTCTCCTTGTAGAAAGCAGCTATAACCAGAACAGAAATACGTACACCTTTAGGTTAATACACTGAAGTTCATACTAAACCTACAAAACAGCATCACCATTTTCTAAATCAACTTTGTGCTATGTCTGTTGTTCTGTTTGTCACATTTTCCTCTCTGAGACAAGAAAATGGATGTGATTGAGGCACTGAAACAGGAATTTGGTGATTTTTTTCAGAGCCTTGCTTACACATCCATCTTTTGTCTGTTTTGGATAAGTCATTTTGCACAATTTGTGCCTTGCCTTCCCTTTTCTTAAGAAGGTTCTTCCTTCCCACCTGGGGATGTTACATTCTTGAATATATGTCTAAGTGCTTGAATGAAAAGGATAAAATAATGTGGGAGAAAAGTATACTTAAGGACTAAAACTGCTAAAGGCGTTATCTGTATTAAAGGTAGGAAGTCTCTTTCAGAATATTCAGCTTTCTAAAGTATTGTGAATTTGAGGGAAGATTAATGGCCAGATTGCAGTCCTGGCAGCTGATAACCTGGAATCCTGGCTAGACCACTTCTCTTCCTTACCACAGAATGTTGAGGTCACCTGGTGGAATCCTCTTGCTCAAACAGGGACACCTAAAGCTGGTTGCCCTGGACCATTTTCAGATGATGTTTAAATAGCTCCAAGGAGGAAGGCTCCACAGCCTTTCTGAGTGACTGGTTTCAGTGCTCAGTAACTGTCACAGTAAAAAGAGTAAGGGATACTTTGAAAGGCAGTCTTATCCAAGTCATATTTCAAGTTGCTTTTTTCATCACTGTTTGAAAGAAAATCACACGTGCTCTGAATTTCATCTTGACTCTAAGGATGCATCAGGCTGGCTGCAAACTCATCAACATACTTGAGGAGACCCCAGGCTCACTCCCATGACAGGAAGACACCTCCACTCCCAGCCTTCCTGCCTTTCTTGAGAATAAATCACTTCCCTTTTGATGTGCTGACAAAACGTGACAGCTGTCCTTCTCTGATTTTATTGCAGTTCTGGTTGTTTGTTGTACTGGGGAGCCTGCCTGCATGATAAAGCTATGCCTTCTGTCAGAGATGCTCACGGCCAGAATAGCTGGCAGTTAACAAGCAAAATCTTTGCAGCACATGTCTTCCTGCCCAATCCTGTCTTCTTGATCAGTATGCCTTCCCCATCTCCTTTCAGTTTCAGTGCTGTGGGGCCCAGAGGGCGACTGCCTTCCAGATGTGCTGGAGTCCAACATTTCTCTCCAACTCAAAGCAGAAGGCAAGGCAGCAGTATTTGGTAAAACTAGTGCCATCTTCAATGCCCTTTTGATAAGCTCACACTGGTTACATGCAAGTCTCTCAAGATGGAAGGAAGAGGCTAACACTTCTTTCAGCTTTCCAAAGCCTGAAAATATGTCTGTTATTGAAATAATACGTTCCCTAAGTAACATCTGTGAAGTTTCTCTGTCTTCAATTAATGAATCAATTTAAAATTTGTGGTAAACACTAGCATTCGGTTCCAGGCAAGATGTCTCCACAAGGAGGTTTTTATATGTGTTTTAACTCCTAGATCCTCAAACTTACACAGTCTCACCTGCCAAGGGAAGAGAGGCACTGTGAGCCAGGCCTGCTCCAGGACCACTCTGCTGTGCACAATCTATGTGCTCATCTGACACACAGACTGCACTCTGCGCACTTCAGTGGTGGCCAGCACTTGCTTCTTTTCTAGCCCTCACCAATAACCCCTTGTGTCCAGCACTGGTGGTGAAAGGCTTTGCCTCAATCCGAGAGGCCACTGCCGTTCCAGGAGACAGCAGAAGCCAACCGCCCTTTCATGCTTGTTGCCATTGGATAGTGAGTGGATCCTCAGCAAAGGCTGTCAGGAAGCACCAGATGCTGTCACTCGGCAATGAGCAGACTCACATAGGCCATGGCACCTGTTACTGCCATGCAATGGAGGCCATGTGGGCCTCCACCATGGGTGGTGCTCTTGATTTAAGAGACCCTACCAGTGCTGTCTCCACCTTCTCCGTTACAGGTCAGCAGGGAGGCTTTCCCTTCCAGACCAATAGCTTGACCCCGCCATAGGCAGCTGGGACACCCACACTGCCATTATGGGCATGATCACCGTGATTACCTAGGGTGCTTTCATCTCCTGTGCCTTGCATATGCCTCTGTAGGTTCTCCACCACCACAAGCAGCCCTTACAATGGTTTTTGGAGGCTACAGTTTTCTCTCTAAAGCATTAACTGCTGACTATTTGGAGTTGTCTTACACACAAAAGAAGGTCCATAACAAGCTAAAATGAATGACCTTGTTAAAGCAGAATCTGCAGAGATCTCTCCCAGGTCATTCTGTTTCCTTTGGATGCAGGTATTAGAGGCCTCTCTGTGGTCAGAATCATAGAACCACAGAATTGCAGGGGTTGGAAGTGACCTCGAGATCATGGAGTCCAACCCCCTGCTATAGTAGGTTCCCTGCAGTAGGTCAGACAGGAAAGCATCCAGACAGGTCTTGAATATCTCCAGACAAGGAGGCTCCACAGCCTCTCCAGGCAGCCTGTTCCACTGCTACCTCACCTCACCCTCCCAGCAACGAAGTTGATTTCCTTGTGTTCAGATGAAACTTGCTGTGTACCAGTTTCTGCCCATTGCTGCTGCACACCACGGAAAAGAGTCTGGGCCCATCCACTTGGCTCTTACCATGTAGATATTTATAAACAATGATGAGATCCCCCCTCAGTTTTCATTAGGCGGAACAATACCAGATCTCTCAGCCTTTCCTCATACAGGAAATGCTCTAGGCCCTTAATCATCTTGGTGGCCTTAGATGAGACAACTGGAAAGCCTGTAATCTTTGACTTCAGCTGTATGAAGAAATGGGAGGGAAGATTTGCCCCTTACCAAATGCAAAATGGAGTAGCAGAAGTGTTTGAACTATGCAGGAATATCTTGCCCGTTAAGTTCATTGAGATTTTGAAAGATTTCGAATACCAGAAGTATTTGATTCCTTCTCTCAGTCTCGTTGCTTTTTGTTTCATGGTGACTAGTTCCTACATCACCTACACAACTAAACACAATCATAGACTCTGAGAATTTCTGGTGTCTGTTGTAGAAATTACAATGAAAGGAGCATTACAAATGTGTGTTTTAATGCTGATTCTCCTGTGGTTTGGAGTTTTATATTTGTCTATTTGGTTTGATATAGTTGTTCGGTTGTTTTTACTGTAAGATAGATAGCATCTAGGCATCCAAAGCTGTACAGACTGAAGTAGACAAACTTGTTTTTCTGTAACAGATAATGTCTTTTTAATTTGTAGGTAATGATGTCTAAGAATGTGTCCCTGAGAACTCCTGTCTTCAGTCATCCATCAGCAAGGGTGACAGATGCACCAGTGAGGAGCTATGTAGTGCTGTCAATTTTACAGCACACCAAAGGGAAGACTGACTCCCCAAACACACCATTCTGCTCACATGTGCTCTGAGTTTTGTGTGTAATACAGAACAAGATAAAAGAAGGAAGAGATAGCAAGTAACAAGAGTGTAAATCTTAGTATATTAAATGCTTTAATATGTTTTGAAAGATCTTGAGTGAGACCTACTGCATTTATAATCTAAAAGTTTGGGACAGTGTTGCCAGGACAGTTCTTTTGAAACCAATAGTAACTCACTTAAGTGCTATTCCCTACCAAGGTCAGGGAGAGCGTGGCCCTGTGGTGTCTTAAATGAACGTTTCTCTGGTCACTAACAAACATTAGCAAAACTAATGATTTTTCATATGTATAATATTCAGCAACATGCTGATGTCTTCTTTAGTATTTCTTAAAAGAAAGTCTTTAACAAGTTTGTAAGACGAATGTTTGTTAGCTAACTTTTTATTTTAACAAAATTTTCAGTTAGAACTGGCATGCTTAGATAAAAACAAGATGTGTGTATTTCATTTAAAGTAGTTTCTTATTTCATCTACCACAGATTAATTTTATTTACAGGATATTAAGAGTTGATTTTCCATAAATGCGTAAGCTCAATAAAAATGTGTTTCCCATACTGCACCTTAATTGCAGTGCAGCTATTATATAAAGAAATACTAGTTTTTTTTTTTTGTTTTCACATGTAATTCTAATAATTTTCAGAGGAATAATAAAATTAGCCTTAATTGCATCTCCTGCATCTTCAAAAATATGAGCTCAGGGAGAGAAAGTTGGTTTATAAATTTTTGGCTTTAAAGCAGGAGCAGGATGATGCTGCACAGGAGGTGATGGAGGTTATATCCTACTTTTTCATAGCAGTTGTACCTTAAAAACTAAGCAAAATATATGAACTTGCAGAGAAACACAACAAACAGAAAACTAATTCAACACATGAACAACACACACGGTTTAAATTCTAATTAATGACAGAAAACAAATATATGTTTACAAAACACACAACCAATGGAACAAACAGATATGTTGTTCAGAATATAGGAAGGAATCTACTAATAATGGGAAGGTACACATCAAAGTTAAAATACTGCTCTCAGTGAGGAGGCAGCAATGACATGGCCAAGCGAAGAACAGATGCACCTCCAGTGTTCATAGACCATCTATTATTAGAGCTTTTCTATATTTCATTCCTTGCAGCCTAGTTAAAATTAAGCCAGAAATGTTAATACAGAGCTGAGTTTTCCCACAGTCCTAAAGAACAGAACAATTCTGAAATTCCATATATACTACTACTAATAAAGCCATGCCAGCTTCTATGATATTACATGCCATCTAGGATCAGACTTCTAGTAAACAGCCTGTTTTTCCTATTTTCACGTATCTGTTCTATGGGTCTTGTCCCCCCTATGTCCCCTGTCACCCTCAATCCATTTCACTCCAACCATCAACTTTCAAAAGGCTTGGTTGCTTCGACAATTTTCTTTAAAATTATCAAAGGTGAACACAAATCTTCCTCTAGTGTGTCCTACCCAATTCTTGATTCATCACTTGCAGCAAAAATTATGCTGATGTAATATACAGACGAGGAATCAATCATAGTTCATGACTTGATTATAATATGGTAACTACTTTCGTCTCTCATATAAAGCTTGAATTGATATTGAATCATGAGAACAGCTTTTCTATATTGTGAGAACAGCCTCTCACATAACTTGAGCATATGTAAGCTGAAGGACGGGGCTTGTGTAAATGTAAGCTCAAGAACAGAATGTGGAGGAGGCCGCAGAGCTTGTTGTCAGGTGAAGACAAGAAAGTAGAATAGATGTCCTGTTGTTGAAGATAAGATGGAAAAACAGATGCCTCAGCTCAATGTAACATCAGCGGGAACTGGTTTGTGCTACTGCCCCCTTAAAAGGTTGGAAATTTACAGCGAGAATGCATCCCACAACCACCAGAGATGTTAATCATTGCTTGGAATTTCTGCCCATGTCCTTGGAATGTAATAAACATGTATACACTATACCTTTAAATATGTAGTCGCTGCTTCACTTGGTGTGCATGTTGGTGGAGCAATCCCCCATGCACCCAATGCTACAATAAGGGGAATGCCTGCTTGACATAACTCATTGGCGTGTCAAGTTACTTTGTTGGTTTTCTTGGCTTCAAAAGGAGCATACTGTGTTTTATCTGCTGATGGGGGTAGTAGCCCATAGGCTAACAGCTGTTCTGTTTGCCTCTGATGTATGCATTCGAACTGCTTACAATGCAGGGACAAAAAAAAACCCATAAAATAGATTAACTTGAACTAAAGGAATTTTGCAAATATGCCTGATTACACAAAGGAAAAGAAAAATGTAGAAAACAACAATATTCCCCATACTTTATTTCCAGGAGCTAGCAATTTTCTGTTCTTGATGCAAATGCCTACCTCCTGACATCAGCTCCATTCTCTGTGCTTGCAGATCCCGCTGTTTGAAAAGGCTCACAGCCACAGCCTGTGTAGCTTCTTTGCCTATAGGAGATCTACAGTGATAACTGGAAATTCTGACCCACTAAAAAGACTGTTGTCTTGGGTAAGTGAGGACCAGCCAGAAAGGTTTCAGGAGCAGCATGCAGAAAAGAGGTTGTTCTTGCAACACATAAAAGAAAAAGAAAGGTTATTACCCCAAATTAAAAAGTAATTATTAGTTTCTTGACAAATTTTGCCCAGGAAAGCTTGAAAGCAATTGTTTCACCTTGCACTAAGGACAGCAAAAGGAGAAAAGGAAGAAAACAGCCAATTTTCTTATTCAACAGTTAGTAAGCATTATAAATGTTGGATGCAATAGGAACTGGAATTGATTGTGAAAGCCTGTGTCAAATACTGTTCAATACTTCCATCCTACATTTTTGTTTTCAGTTAGTTTGCAACTTTACCATTACCTGCATTTGATAAAAACTTTCCCTTGGAGTTGTCTAAGCTGGGATAGCACTTCATAAATAATTCTATGAACCTGAGTCAAAGTCAGATATTAACAGCACCTCAGGTCCAAGTTTCAAATGAAAAATAAGGGTCAGGGCAAGCACTTTGACAATTAAGCATTGCTAACCTATGGTTAAATTTCAAATGCCACTCTGTTAGACTTTACTAGCAAGTGCAATAATATTTCCATTGTTATCATAATACACCGCTGTCAGAACATATCATATATTTCCTTTTTGCTCTAAGTGAAATTATTTGTGAAAATTTTCATTTGAAAATAGCTCAGCCATTTCCAAGGACATATGAAGATGGCAAGAGACTGGTCAAAAATAACTGAGAGAATATGGTTTTTCACACAGGAAGAAGTATATCTGTGGAAATATTTGCCAAAACGTGCCGCAGGTGATAAGTTAACGTAAGTTCAAACGGAGGTTGAAATCTGTCAGAGGTTTCTAAGCACACAGAAATGACATCTGGTTCAGGAAAGAAAGTGCTGAAGCCAAGAACTTTTTGGCAGCTGTCAGGGTTTAAAAAAATAGGTCTACCCTATGCCTCTGAGCATTCAATGTCCTTTCACCCCTTTGTGGATTCTGCACCACAAGGGGCTGCCAGGAGCAGAACCATCTGTTCACCATCCTTTCTATCTATGAGAATTCCAGGTCTGAACCCTTTACTCATAAACATCTCTACAAGACATTAGGCAGAGTGCCGCATCCCCCTTTACTGCCTAGTGCATACATAAAACAATAATTTATTCCTGTTGCAACTCTCTCTTAGTACAAACAGTAAATATTTGTGCTGTGATGTAAAAGTTATCGGTTCCCCTCTGTCCCTTTATCAGGGTCAACAATAATGCTCTTGTCTATAGGAAACAGAACAGTTTCCATTTTATGTAAGCTATTAGGGATCTTGAGAAAGAGCAGTGACATTTCAGTCATTAAATGTTATTAACATGGTGCAATTAATTGTATTTTAATTAATCCTGGCCACAAAGTGATTAAAGTATTGGTCTGCACATCCCGAGATATATAATGTTGTGTATGTTGCAGCCCCATTGAAGACCTATGCGTGTTGGAGCTGTCTATGGCAAGTCCAGAGAAACAAAAGGAAAATCAGTATATTCCTTCAGCTTAGCTAACTTTTCCCTAAGGAATTATTTGATGTGAATTGAGGAGAAATGTTAATCTGTAAGTCTAAAGGCAGAAAGATTAAAGGAATCCTGAAAACAAAGAAGGTCAATAGTTAAAAACAGAGAGGAAAAGGTCAGGCCAGCCTCTGATATCATCAGTAGGTACAATGAAATCTCTTTGGTGCATTAAGCTGCAGTGGTACAGATTTCAAGAACTGTACCTTTTTATGATACAGAGGCTTTCTCACTCCAGAAAATTCCAGTGGTGAGCCAGTGGTTTTGAAAAGATAATTAATGAGCCTCCTTTAAGAGTGTGTCAATGTATCTCTGTGACATTGTGCTTTCAGAGCTTTTTGTGTGTATTTCATAATAAAACGTCAAACACTATACTTTTCTTATACTTTTCTTATCTTCTTTTGTCTTTTGCACAGGAAGTCCTTGCAAGCATTGGGAACTTCAAGGATGTAATGGGAGAAGAAGAACATCTTTCCATCAGTTTTATTCTATATCCTTGAATGTCTACTGCTGGTAGTAGTATAGTGGGTAGTAGTATACTGAGACTAAGGGATACTACGTCTTAGCAAAATATTGGGTCATTTGCCCTTTATATCCAAGTAGTACCTCATGGGAGAACCAAGGCACTTGTTATGTCATAGCAAAAAATTCAGACTGTGAAAGGTTTGGAAGGCATATGCCTGCCTACAGTTTTTCTCCGCAAGAGCATTTAGCAGTCAAGTTCTAGAGGTCTTTTATGCACTCCTTGTATATTAAAATTGCCATCATCTAATCTTGGAAACTAGAGTATTCACTCTAGTGCTGACATTAAAGCAAATGAATGGGATTATTTAAACTATTTGAAAGCTTTGAGACTACATTCATTCACGTTTGAAATTTTAGTTTCTATCCCCATTCTGCATTCACATTTGAAGGCAACAGGTGCCATGCAGGGATTTTCTAAAAAATGTGTCCTTAAGTTCATAGAACTCGAACATTTCCTGCATTCCAGGTTTGAAATATCATTTTTTTCCAAGAAATTCATCTCCTAGACATTTTGGTTTTGCACCCTGTCTTTTCTGGACAACCTTTGATATGATATCAGTGAGTAAAAGAAATCACTTGTACTCACTTACGGGAAAGATGTCTCTGGATGGCAGCAAAGCATAGAAAAATTGCTGCTGATTCATGGGAAAAAATCTCCTGAATCCGATTTAACTTGATTTAGCATACTAGTAAAAGTTTGTTATTCTTTTGGCTGCAACTCTTTTTCTGTTTCTCTTTAATTGAAATCCGATACAAGTCTCCTCACGTTTGTTTGCAGTGTGTTAGAAGCAAATGGAAGTTTTGGCTTCAATAGAACTGTGCCCTCAGTATTTAGTTTATAGGTTGTTGGTTTTTTTTTAAATTTTATTCACACCTTAAAATACACTCAAAAATATATATCGTTCATTCTCCATAGAGAATTAACTAATATTTATCATTTCACATCTCCCTTTTTGAGATCCTACAGCCATTTACCAAGTGTAACTTTTACTTCCAGCTTCTGTGCCTGAAGATAACCTCTTGCTAGTGAGCAGCAGAGGAATACAGGTAAATGCTGTGGAAGAGCAGTTATTTACAACATGTGGATGCGGTTCCTTGAGATGTGTTTTCTAACAGATGCCATGATCTTCTCTTTACCCCTGTTACCAGAATGCTGGGTCAACTGTCCTCTCTACCCTCTTGAAGGTTATCCTGAAGGAGCAATGCTGTATGGAGCTCTGCTCAGGTGCACTTCTGGTGAGGATGCCTGGCTTGGAGGAATTACACATCTAACTCCATTGGTGGGAAGTCAGTGAGAGATTTTCTGTTATCAAGCTCTTGGACGTAAGGGTTTATACTTTCAGTTAAAACTCTTTTGGATAAATTACTGTTTTAACTGATTTTCCTTTTCTGTAAACATTTTATGTATGCCTGTTAGGAATGTTTTATCTTTGATATTTTAAAGAAGAATTGATATTGACACAGCCTAAGTCTAAAGTTTACTTGCCCATTTAAAGTCATCTGATCAGTGAGTATTGGCAGTTATTCACAAATATGATACCTCAGTCCTCAGCACTTTAGTCTGATTTCTTTACCTAAAAAATTAATATTCTAAAAGTTTTCATAAATACATAATAATAGTCTGTATATATATAAACATATACATATATGTGTGTGTGTATTTGTACGTATATAAAACTTTAAGAGATCTGCTGTCATGTTTCAAGAATCAACCAACAAGCAACCCCTCAGCTATTACTGAAATGTCCTTTAAGGGCATGGTACTCTGTAGTATGTTTTTAATAAGTTCCTTTAGTCTTCTTTTCAAATATGGGATGAAGATTAGTGCTGGAGAAAGAATGGTGTTAGAAATGACTTCCTTTTCCAAAACAGCATAGCAGGCTGACATGTGTTGATGCCAGTATGATAAAAACACTATGAAACCAAACTGGAATTGCTTTCTTCAGAATTGCTTTGAGCTGTGTTTATATAACACGGACTCTTTACTTCATGGATTTTATGATTGCATGATAACAGCTCACGAACTGCTCCTGAGTCACCTGATGGAAAATCAGCCATGTGTATTTCGCACATGCAAGGCCTATAGAAGAAGAGAGGAATACATTTTCTCATGAAGTGAATACACTGCTGGCATAGCAATGACACAACAGAATGTCCCATTAGTCCTTCCTTTAATTGTTTTTTTTTTCAACATACAGTTCTACCTTGCACAGAACTCTGAAACAGAGATGATCACCTTTTTGCTTTTTTGTTTGCATGAGGCTGAATGAATCGTTTCTACTGCAAGAAAGTGGAATAGCAGTGTTCCATAACAAAGGAGTAAAAATGCGACCTGACATTTCATCAACATAAACAGCTTCTAATCATAACAAACTAGAAAAAGTGTAACTGAGTGTCTCGCATGGTACATTTACACTGAGTGAAACAAGAAGCCATGTGATGGCTTAGAGCCCCATTTGAGAAAGCAGAGCTTTGTTCCTGTGCAGTTTGACCCCTACACAGACCTGGTATAGGTGCACAGCCATTCAAAAGCCTGGAAATGGATCTGCTGTTTCTCCTTCTCATTGATTCTTGTGCTCTTGGGTTGGTTCATAAAACCAGCTGCATTCAGATGGCTTGAAAATACAGCACTCTCTCTTTCCTATTCAGAACTGTACAAAAGGGCTCAAGATCATAAGCAACACGTTCATCTGGGGAAAGCAAATTATCATTTAAAACATAAAGTATGTTCATATCAAATAACAATAAGATTATTTATAGTTAAATTTTGTTTTAAGAAAGTTCCTTGCTTAGCTTTAGACTAGATATTAGGAAGAAATTCTTTACTGTGAGAGTAGTAGGACACTGGAACATGTTGCCCAGAGAGGTTGTGGATGTCCCCTCCCTGGAAGCAATCGAGGCCAGGCTGGATGGGGCTTTGAGCAACCTGGTTTAGCGGGAGGTGTCCCTTCTACAGCAGAGGGGTTGGAACTAGATGATCTTAGAAGTCCCTTCCAACACAAAGCATTCTGTGAAGTCAGTGGCTCTGGGAGCTCAACATACATGTTGATTCTAGAGGCATGGGGCAGAAAATCTGTGTAGCTGTCTTTGCAGGTGCTGGAATTGATCAGTGGATTTGTTGGCTGAGTTCAGAATATAGTAGATATTTTAAGAACAATTATATTTACATTAAATTTAAGAAACTGTAAGAATTTGAAGCAGCCTCCACTCCTTTTTCTTCCCATTCTTTTTTTTTAACCAAAGTCTGGTTAACCTTAATCTGCTATTTCTTTCAGATGTACCCTGCTTTCATGCCATTCTTTTCCTTGAGTTTTTCTGTTGACCTTGTATGTTCTGCTCTTGAGTTTCATAGCATGATAATGTGAATTAAACTATTACCTGGATACCTACCCCATCACAAGAATGGCCAGCTTTTATTCCCCCTGGTCTGAAACTATGCCCTGTTGCACACTGGAAGCAAAAGTACTATAAACTTAAACAACAACAGCAATAATAAAGTTTTTCTCCTTCATTGTAAATAAATGGTTTCTAGAGAAGAACTGTAAAGTGTTACTCTAAATTTGTAATTTTAATTTCAAAAATGGAAACTATTGTAAGTTTGGTATTATGAGATGTTATTGCCACTTGTTCTTTCTTTGCTTTGTTTCTTTTCCAGGTACACCAGAAATCAAAAAGGTTGATATATTTGTGGATGATTTAAACATGCCCAGCTTGGGTTGTTATGCCTCTGAGCGTCCTCTTGAGCTGCTTTGACAGTCTTCAGATTTTGGAAGTGTCTATGACAGGGATAAACATTATTAGAAATGGTCACCTGAGCTCCTAGACTATTCATGTGTTGAATCTGATGAGGTTATTTGGATTCCTTACTTGTATGCCATTATGGGGTTATTAGTTTCTACTCTGTGTAAGAATAATGTGAAGGTTGTAAAAATTATAACCATTCCAAGGACAGAAATACAGAGCAGTTTGAGTGACTTGCTGCCTTTTTAATAATGCAGAAGTGCAGAAGGCTGAAGCTAAAGTACAGAAGCCATATCTGGAATTTTTCTTTAGCAAGAGAGCTTTACTTCATTCTGAAATAGAAGAAAGCTTGAAATTAATTCTAAGATGGGATGACATTCTCATTGTCAAACTGAAAGCTGTTTTTTTTCTCTCACTTTCTGTCAGTTGTGAGCTTAGCACATTGCAAGTCCATTGACAGCAAACAATAGATTGATCTGAAAAACTGGCAGGGTATTTATGCTATATTAATTATTTTTGAATAGCAGCATGCAAGTGCACCCTAATAATTTTTTATTAAGATGCTTTTGATGCTTACTTCCCTCCTGATTTCTCTTGAACCATTCACGATGACACTAGTGGTTTGCACTGCCAATATTACTTGCATGTAAACGCTGATAATTACTTGCTAACACTGTACCTGTTTTTTCTTCTTCTAGTATGCAATAATGGCACCACCTTCTACTCCTCCACATGGTGGCTACAATTCTGTAATTTCGCATTTTATTGCAACGCTTTCCTTGACTGTGCCTTCTAACACTTCCAGAGTATAAATAAAACACATTTTTCAGATTGGTAACAACTTGTATTTTACCATAAGTTGAAAAAAAGCATCTTAAATGGACTATGCAATATAGCTAACTGCACGGATGAGTAAAAGGACCGCAATCTTTTGTTCATGGAAAACTTTTTTTTTATTTCCGTGGAATTTGGATCTTTCCACTTCCTACGTGCCCATCTATTAATTTGAAATGTATCAATGAAATATTTTTTCTCCTTCTTTTTCTGGAGTCCATAAATATATCAAAGAGCTAAAAAAGATTTACTGGCATTTGTAGTTCTGTACTCCTTCAGGATTTTATCCTGTGATTAAATACAAGCCATACTGTCTTTTGTATGTATGCGCATAGGTACTTACATTTTAGGAATTTTCCAAGATGGGACTGATCCTGTGATCTTTTTACCAGTGGCCATTACTCAGTGTTGGTGAGGCAGCACTTGGCGTACTGTGTCCAGTTCTGTGCTCTCCGGTATAAGGGAGACATTAACACACTGGAAAGGGTCCAACAAAGGGCCACCTCTTCAAGATGAAGAAGAGATGGAGCACCTCTCTCATGAGGAGAAGTTAAGAGAGCTGGAGCTGTTCAGCCTGGAGCAGAGAGGGCTCCAGAGGATCTCATCAGTGTTTACAAATACTTACTAGGAAGGGTACAATTCAGTTGGAGCCAGGCTTTTTTTCAGTGGACAAAAGGCCATGGGCACAAACTGGAACACAGGAGGGACCCTCTGAGCACCAGGAAGCACTTCTCCACGTGGGTGACTGAAAACTTGTAAAAGTGGCTCAGAGAGGTTGTGGACTCTCCTCCTTGGAGATCTTCAAAAGCCACCTGGACATAGGCCTGGGCAGCCTGCTCTAGATGTTCCTGTCGCTGTTAAGCAGGACTCTTGGACTAAGTGACCACCAGAGGTTCCTTCCAACCTCAACCATTCTGTGACTCATCATTCTCTGAGTAGCACCTGTCAATAGGCCAGGAGCACTGCTGCTCAGTGACCCTAACAGCACAGTCCAGCATCCCATCAAGATGGTCAGGAGAACTGCAGGCACCACACTACCTACTAGTGATTCTTGCTGTATTCCGCTTTCTTCTGACCAGATCTTCAGACCCTAGTTTTCATTTCTCTTTCTCCCTCTGATGTGATTATGTTTTCTAGAGCAAGGTGTGTGATTTTCAGTTAATCAAACTCCAGCTTCAGTCTTCTGCCTCTGCTTGCAGAAGAGATGAAGGAAGATTGTTTTCCCTGAATATTTCTTCCCAAAAGATGAAAAAAGAAAAAGCAGTCAAAGCATTTAACCAGAAAGGTTTGTTTATAAATGAATGTAAATATAGAATTTGCTTTAATAGGGCATACATACCCTCATTCTGTCCTTTTAGCTCATGTGCTTCATTTGTGCAGGTAGCTAATGTATGTTGCTTGAAACCAAACCAGCTGACCCTTTCTGATTCAGCTTTCCCTCATTTGTTTTAAAACATATGTGAGCACGCACACAGAAGGGCTTCTAACTTCCTTTTCGGAATCTATACTCTTTCTGCCTTCGCCATTAATTCTGTCTTTGCAGTTTGTTTCCACTGGATTTAAAATATCCTTATGAGGTACAGATTGGTAAATGCCAGAGAAAGGCAATGAACACTGAATGTAACATGACTATATTTACATATAGTACATTAGCTTTCAGGGACAAGGATTATTTAGTTGATAAATGAGAACAGTCAGAGTAAATTAGCTGAGTTTCCTGTAATTCTGAAAGTCACACTGAAAAATGATCTGTTCTTCATGCTTTTCCTTGTCCCATAGCTAAAAGTGGACATAAAGAACAAAATGTGTGATGTTTTGTAACTAATAATATTTTTATCAGAATATGACCTACCTGTGGGATTCACAGTGGATGCAGTCATTGTACATTATTATGACATACTAGTTTTATTACTTTGAGTAATATAGGTAGTTATCTAAGTTAAACTAATTAAAGCAATCCAGGTTTGCTTCTTGCCATTCAAAGAGTTGTTACTGAAATCAGTTTTTTTAAAGTACGATACAAGAAAACTTACTGCCCCTTTGCAGCATCTGTGCCTGACCAGAATTAAAAATAAATAAATAAATAAATAACCAATTTTAGTTGATATTCACTTCACATATTGAAATGTATGTTCCTCCCTGCTTATGTTTGTGTACTACATGTATTCCTATAAGTATTGTAAATGTTTTAAATAGCTTTTCTTGTAAGGTAAGTTGAAAGTATTTGTTAACAACATAACATGCATTGTAATATTAAAATGTTAATAATATCAGTAGTACAAACATACATGAAGATCAAGAATGCCTTTTTCCTTATTCCCACTTTCAACAGGTCAATTGCAATTGTAATTCCTCTGCCATCTCATCTCTGTTCTTCATTCCTTAGAGTATAGATGGATTTCTCATGTCCCTGAAGCTCACATCCTTGGGCATCTAGGTGAGAAATGGGAGAATAAATCCCACCCACCACCAACACTATAAGGGCAGAGCAAGTCCAAGACCGCCTCATGAGTCTGAGCCTCACCTCTGTGCCTGGGAAGATAATGTAACAGATCCTCCTAGAAGACATGTTAGGGCACATGAGGGATGAGCCTATGATCCGAGACAGCCAGCATGGCTTCACCAAGAGACCCGGTCTAATGGTCTTCTATGATGGATTGGCTACACTGGTGGACAAGGGGAAGGTGACCATTGTCATCTACCTGGACTTGTGCAAGACCTTTGACATGTTCCCCCCCACATCCTGATCTCTAAATTGGAGAGATACAGATTTGAGAGGTGGACTATTCAGTGGATAAGGAATTGGTTAGAAGGCCACAGACAGAGGGTTATGTTGAATGGCACTATGTCCAGGTGGAGGCCGGTAACAAGTGGCGTCCCCCAGGGGTCTGTCTTGGAACTGGTGCTCTTCTGCATCTTCATCAATGACACTGACAATGGGCTTGAGTGCACACTCAGCAAGTTTGCCGATGACATCAAGCTGAGTGGTGCGGTTGACACATTAGAAGGATGGGATGCCATCCAGAGGGATCTCAACAAACTTGAGAGGTGGGCCCAAGTGAACCTAATGAGGTTCAACACAACAAAGTGCAAGGTTTTGCACTTGAGTAATCCCAGATACAAATACAGACTTAGAGAAGCACTCCTTGAGAGTAGCCCTGCAGAAAAGGACTTAGGGGTCCTGGTGGATGAAAAACTGAACATGAGCCAGCAGTGTGCTCTTGCAGCTCTTATCCTGGGCTCCATCAGAAGAGGGGTGGCCAGCAGGGACAGAGAGGTGATTTTCCCTCTCTACTCTGCCGTCGTGAGGCCCCATCTGGAGTACTGCATCCAGGTCTGGGGCCCCTAGTACAGGAAAGATGTGGAGCTGTTAGAGAGGGTCCAGAGGAGGGCCACAAAGATGATCAGAGGGCTGGAGCATCTCCCCTGTGAAGACAGGCTGAGGGAGCTGGGCTTGTTTAGCCTGGAGAAGAGAACACTGTGAGATCACATTGCAGCTTTCCAGTATTTAAAGGAGGATTAAAAAAAAAGGGGGACAATCAGCATTTTACTTGTGTAGAAAATGAAGGACAAGGGGGAATGGTTTTAATCTCAAGGAGAGAAGGTTTAGACTGGATGTCAGGGAGAAGTTCTTTACAGAGAGAGTGGTGAGGTGCTGGAACAGGCTGCCCAGAGAAGCTGTGGGTGCCCCGTTCCTGGAGGTGTTCAAGACCAGGTTGGATGGGGCCCTGGGCAGCCTGGTCTAGTGCCAGATCTGAAGGTTGGTGGCCCTGCCTGTGGCAGGAGGGTTGGAACTTGATGATCCTCGGGGTCCCTTCCAATCTAAGCCATTCTGTGATTCTATGATTTTATGATAGAATGAAATATTCTGATTTCAACCACCCAAGTAATCCAACTTTTTTTCACATAGGTGTTCTCTAATGAGATTCTGTAGTAGGAAGGGATCAAATGCAGGCTGTGTTGTAATGAAAGCTGAAGAATTTTCCACAACCATCTCAGTGACATTGGAGACGAGCAGTATTTTCATTCTACACTGTCTGAAATTGCCAGTAAGGAAATCAGCTCATTGTATTTGTATTGCATCAAATATGAAACTATGTCCTAGGCAAACCTGTCAAACTTTGAGTGTTAGTTTATAGCCATGGTTTGGAATCCCTGTGAACTTAGAATATTTTATGCATAAGCCAATTATATTTAGTGACATTCTTACAGTGAACAAATCACAAAAATAGTTATTTTAAAATACCTGATTTAACTGAAATAATTGAAAACAGAAGTGAGTGAATTTGCATGAGTTCACAAGCCAGTGGGACATATCCCTGTTTATTACATTTAGAGGGGAAATTGTTCTTTAGAACATTCATTAAATGCCTGTATCAACAAAAAAAAGTCATTTGCCTTAGGAGGATGTAATTTTTCTCCTGAAAATCTGGGAAATCAAGAGATACCTTGACCAGTCCTATGGGAAGGTGAATTGCATGAAACATGTTTGTCGATCAGTTCCGAGAGAACCGAAATGAAAGGAATCTGTCACTGACAGCGTGTGCCTCACATCAGAGACAGACTAAAGCCTGGAACAATATTTTTTGAAGCAAAGAAATTTAGCCAAGTGGTAATGATGAAAAGGAATTTAGGCTCCACCGTTATTTCTAAAGTCCATCAGAAAGCATAATATCTTTAGGGAAAGGGCAAATATGAATATTAGCCAAATATCCGTCACAAGAAATCCATGTCAGTCAGATCTTCAGAGCATCTGTCACCTCCTTCTGTTCCAGCTGAGTGGAACTTACATGAAGAAAACAAAGCCCTGGGAAAGATACACATACAAAGCAGCACAGTCCTACAACCTATGGACTACCACTTCCGATTTTCAGAATTTGAAATGTATTAACAGACTTTAAAATATATTTACTTCTATGTGTCAAAAATATGCCTAGTATATGTTCTTTATTTTTCCACTTTGTTTCCACCTTTAACTCACTTTTGAGCTCACTGAATCCTCCTCCAGCTATACATTTTTTTTAAACATAGGATCTAAATAAGCAATTACAATTAAGCTGTGTTTTATGCTTCACTTCCTGCCAAATAACTTTTATAATGCAGCTCAAATAACTCAGATGTTGTACCTCATGCCTATGCAGCCTTTCTTACACAATTTTCACTTACATGCTGAATTAATTCTTCCTAATTAGCTGCCTCCATAATGAGGCATCTCTTGAAACTCAGAAGAAGGGAATTCCTATAAAGTTACCATTTACAGAAGTCAATCAAAGCAAAATAAAGTACCTGATGCAGAGAAGAGGAGAATGCAGACATTAAAGGAAAATGAGAATGCATTTGTTTCTCAGTCTGATCTTCCTTTTTAATAGTTTGAAATATTTTCTCATGCTTGAAAGCTATTTTTTTTAAACTTGAAGAAATTAAACAGTAGATGTGTTATATAAAGTGATGATCTATGTTGTTAAAATAATTTTGCTCTTATTTTTGAGATTGCTTTCTCTGTTTCCATTGCAGAAAGAATTGGAAGTGGTAATATTACATACATAGCAGTCCTGCATTTTGTTTTTTACAGACAAGTCGCTGGAAGATATAAACAGTATTCTCTGTACTGGGTAACCCCCTCATCTATTTGAAAAGGATCAATTAGATCAAGTACTTGTAGCTAGTAGGCCTAAAGCAAGAGAAGTAGAAATCTCAGAAGGGTGCAGAAATGAAAAGCAAAATTAGTAGTACCGTATATCCATGTTCTGTTTATTTAATTGGAAAAGAGACCGATAACACCACTTTGTAGGTTTTCTGAAGAACGCACTGTTCTCTGTGGTGTGGGCAGAATATTCATATCATAGTTTTAGTGAGAGGCATCCAGTAGCTGTGTGAGTATTTCAGAAAGGTCAGCTTAGGTGTGTATTCAAAATGGAGTTACTTGATAGCATCGTAAGAGGAATGATTACTGATTGTTTGAAAAGGCTGGACTTCTGAAACTTAATGGGGTAGCCAAATTTATTCACTTTACCTTGTGACAACCAGTGCTCTTAACAGAGAAAGAGAAAGGAATTGGCAGATTCGTATGTACGTATCTTCATAAAGCAATTAAAGAAGTGGGGAAAAAAAAAAAAAGACATGGGAATGCCTTTAAAATCAATGTGTGTATGAACATATGTAGAAGTTGTATATTGTAAGAATGTGCAGGCAAAACAAGTTTCCGCTTAAGTGAACGTCATGTAATTCAAAATAGAAGACTTAAGAAATAACTTTGGTGCTGGAAGGTCATGATCTGATTCAGAAGTGTAGTGCTAGAGGCAACTTTTTACTTTTCTAATGATCCTTCTCCAGAGTCTAATCTTCCTAGAGTACAGCATAGTCCCTAAAACAATGTGAATTCTTCAAACACATTGGCTGTATAAAACAAAAGGTTCCTAAAGTTTACAGCTTTTCTCTGTGGCCTTCTGTGACCAAACTACACTAATTACACATAATGCAACAGATGACTTAAATGTGCATGGACTGGCACTGAATCACCAGAGATACTATTTGGAAAAGCTGAAGAGAATAAATTGAAAAACTTGGACTGCTTTTCATACAGAAGAGTTCTTAGCTAATGAGATATAAAAGGCTTATAGATAACATGAAACAAGTAATTAAAGATGATTATTTATGCATAATAAATGTTTAGAGGGTCATTCTGTAAATGTATTTATTGATTCCCTGGACAAAGAAGTACCTCTTGCTGAGACACCTCCATTAATCTGGATGGATGATCAGTGAGAACAAAGTGTCTTAGCCTCTGCACCATGAATTCAAGGACATGCAGCAACCCCAGGAAAAAGTATGCAGAGTTGGTGAGGGGGAACCTTTGTGTGAAAAGTAGATGTAGAAATCTGGATCTGCTTGCACATGGAGCATTGCAAATTTTGTCAAGCCAGCCTTTGCAATGGAAAGATAGAGAAGAAAGATAGGGAAGCTGCTAAACATGTGCAGGCAGATTTGTCAGAAAATTTCACACGGCAGGAAACTAAAATGATTAAACAAGCTCAATTTGTGCCATTCTTTTATGTGGAGTTTTGCTTCCAAATTATTACTCTTTCACTTTGATAAACCAGATAAAGTATGCATTCCCCCCAGGAACATATCTGTTTGTTTCCATTCTGACGGTTGAAATGTTAGAAAACATTTGGAGGAAAAATGAGGACCTTATTACTAAGTTTGTTGATCTTCATGTTTAAAATCCAGTTCTCCATGCTGAAACTTAAAAAAAAATACACAAAATGTCAGCATCACATAGGTATGCCATGATCTGTTCTCTCATTCAATATTCAAGAGACTAGACTGTTTCAAAAACTCAATATTGAAACCCTTCAATTTCCTATTGCGTGAGGCTTTTGTTCACAGCAGGAACTGTGTAGCTTATAATACAGAACAAAAAAACACACAGCCATGCTCTGAAATGCAGCAAAAACATATAAGTACTCTCTGCCAATTCAAACACTTAAAAAGTTCAAGATGTTTAAATTAGTTTGTTTTGTGCAGTGAGGCTAAGAACCTCTGCAAATAATTTCCGGTGCAACCAGTGGCACAGGGTTGATTAAGATCAAATGCATTTGTATTAATAATGTGCAATTTCAGTGACTGTAGCAGTGAAACCATACAGTTCTTTTTTCCTCAGTTAACATTTGTTACTGTAATGTTTTTGGAAATATAACCTGTTTTTTTCCACCAATCAGTCTTTGGTAATAATTTCTGATTTAGGAGTAGTGTGGGTGTGAGCCAGGATATACTTAAGGCATTTTGGTGAGATTCAGACCTCTAAAATTAGTTTTCTAGATGGTAAATACCTGATCTTACTCTGTATTATCATCTGATAATCAGTCAAGAGAAAAAATGCATTCTGAGGTAAGATTCACCTTGTCCGGTGAGAAACATCAGGTATAAGCCAAGTAGTAAGTTGTAGAAGGCCTCTGTTGCTGTTGTTGTGGCACATTGTGAAATCAAAAGTCTTGAAATCCAGGATCCACAGAACTAGAAATTTAATAGCGGGGGGGACAGAGCTTCAATCAACAACTAAATTCTTCTCTGGCAAAATACATATTGTAAATATACCTATAAAAATACATAGAAAAGTCAGAATTATTATCATTGTTTCTGTAATAGGAATGTTTTCTGAGAAAAAAAAAGTGTTAGATTGGCTCATAAGATCATGCAAAAATTCCAACTTTTGATGTCTGACCCTCCAAAACATTACTCCAAGTATGATCATGTGATGTATAAGCACATTATTATTAGAAGGCACATCCCACCAGAATAGTGTGTGTTATTCGTTTCAGAATGGACTCTCCAGTATCTCTGAAGCACACACAGAATCACAGAACTGCAGGGGCTTAAGGGAACTCAAGAGGTCATCGAGTCCAACGCCTCTGCTACAACAGGTTCCCTACAATGAGTTGCACAGGTAGGCATCCAGACAGGTCTTAAATATCTCCATAGATGGAGACTCCACAACCTCTCTGATCAGCCAGTGCTTCGTCACCCTTACCATAAAGAAGTTCTTCTGCATGTTTGTATGGAACTTCCTATATTCAAGTTCTAGGCCATTGCTCCTTGTCCTGTTGCTGCACATCAAGAAGAGCCTGGCCTCTTCCATTTGCCTCCCACCTCTCTTTAGATATTTATAAACATTAATCAGATCCCCAGAGCCTTCTCTTCCTCAGGCTGAACAGACCCATGTTACTCAACCTTTCTATTTATGGGAGATGCTCCAGGCCCTTAATCGTTTTCACGGCCCTTCTCTGGACTCCTTCTAGGAGATCCCTGCCTTTTTTGAACTGGGGAGCCCAGAACTGGACACAGTACTCCAGATTTGGCCTCACCTGCGCAGAGTAGAGGGGAAGATCACCTCCCTCAACCTGCTGGCCACACTCTTTTTAATGCATCCCAGGATGCCATTGGCCTTCTTGGCCACAAGAACTGTTGTCCACCAGAACATATAGCTCCAAGAAAAAAAAAAAAAAAAAGCTGATCATTAAAAAAAGTAGATAAAAGCAGATCATTAGAGAATGAGCTAGAGTTCTTCTGCCTCTTGCAGTGTATGGCTGGACAGGATTTCCTCAGTAAAATCATTCAATTATTACCAACCTGTTTTGCCTGTGAACACTTCTGCTTGCTTTTGAACAGGCATTTAAATTCTTTGTTAATTCAGTTTGTTATAGGCTGCACATTTTTCCCTGTATGAATCCAGTATGAGGGACTTTATGTGCATAATGTGCAACATTTCCACTCCTTGGGACCTGCTATGCAATAGATTGGTTCATGCAGACACAGTGGTTACTGTGATCCAACAGCATCTGGGATATCCAAGCAGCCAACATTTTAATTATATATATGTTTGTGAGTATAACAGAATAAACAAATATTTGGATCCAAGATGTCAGACAGGATCATGTAGCATGCCGTATTTTTCAGCTACTCATTTCTTGCAAGCTGTTTAATGAGAATGTCTTAAAAAAACTGTGCTGTATTTCTTTTGACTGTTGTATTTGAGACGTCATGAAAAGCAAGTATTCTTTGAGCTTATGCGTATGACAAAAGCTGTTCTTGAGATAAATTTTCCTTCTTGTAGCAGCCAAGAAAAGTGCTTCTTTCTGTATTAAGGACATTAAAGAAATTGAGTACTGGCATTTAGCATGTCTAACTGGCCTCACTCAAGTATGCAGGCTTCACAAACATTTGGAATAGGCTGCAAACTGTGGCTTACTTTCCTCTCCAATTTTAAATAAATAAGGACAAGAAGATAGAGTAACCTAAAAAAAATTATATGAGTATGACATGCAGTGATGTTTTTTACATTTTAGTTTATCTCATTTTTATTCATTTTTATGTATAACACTTTCAAACAGTGTTACTGTTTGATTGATGTGCATTCAGCCTGACTTTTGTGTTCCAAATTCCATGACAGACCATGTCCCAAATTCCACTTGGGAACGTACTGACACAATGTCTTAAAAAAAAAAAAATTACAGCCAGATTCCAAGAGGTAAGCAAACATTTCTAGTCAGGAAAACTGTGCTTAAAAAAATAAATCAGACATAAATTTTAACTGATAATATAGTAAACAAAGAGCATTTTATAAAACTGAGCACAGTAGAAATCGAAGATCACAAAAGGCCCTTTGAAAATATGTGTAGATGTGTGTGTTTTTTTTTAAATCTTGAGTTATAAATACTTTTTTTTAGTGTATCTGTTCATAAAATACATACTGCTATTATTTTTTTTATTACACCAACCGTGAAATTTAATTTAAGATTGAGTAAATTGTTTACAGTGTTTATTCTCACAGTATGGACAGTATTATTAGGATGGTCTTCTGTTTTTACATAAACATACTCAGTTTTTAAAATGTCTTAAAGAACTTGTAGAAAAGGTTAACTCTTTAGTTTTCATTATGGAAAATGGCTTGTTTATTTTCTCCCTGGTGTCAAGCATGTTAAGCCAATAATGGACTTTTTGAGAAGGAAAACAAAAGCCCAGTTCTTTGGCTAACAGCCTGTCTGAAGAAAATAAATTACTTGTTCAAACCTATTGTGACTTGCCTGAAATTTCTCTATCAAAAATACATATGGCCAATTCCACTGGTGAAAAAGCAATTTAGGAAGCTTGCCTTTGTAATGTCTGCATAGATTAAGTAACAATTAGAGAGGTGATGACTGTACTTCCATACATGGTTTTATGAAACACTAGAGTCTGAACTGTTTCCTTGCTTGCATATCTGCTACCTTACTGCATATCCTTCATTTTCCTCAAGAGGAGGACTGCTCCTCAGCTTCCAAACACCATAAAAGTGGAGATCCAAATTTTAAAAAAATATTTTATCTAAAGTAAAATAAATTAAATTAAACGTGGTCCACTCTTTTTAGCAAGCATTTGTGGTAAATAACTTATGATGAAATCACTCAAAATATGCAAGTTTCTGTCAGTTAAGACACTGTTTTCTGATGTTCTGTCACATTTTTCTGATTCCATCTCTTAAGCTTGACTAGGAAACAGCAAAACAACTTATTGAGGATGCCGGCTTTTTTAGAAAGCCTTAGGAACAGGATAAAGAAAATAAAAGCCTCAAACATGGTCAAAATTTACAGGGATAAATCAGTAAGTCATATTTTGCCCCTGAAAAAGTAGAAGAGTTTCAAAAACATGTTAGTCTGTGTGTACATGGGTGGGAGCTGTACATTTGCACTACAACATACTCAAGTTGAAATAAAAAGACAAAATTCTAATCCTACTCAAGTACTCACTTTATCTTACAGGTGATTTATTTCTTCCATGATTTCTTTCTAGTCATGAAAAGCTGAGCTATTACGCTAGAATGGGACAGAAACTTTCATTACAAAAGTCATTTGGCTGGAGACACTTTACTGAGCAGAAGGCTCTGAATTAATTCTTCTGTTTGTACGTGTGGCCTCCCATACTTATGCCTGGGGATCCTCAGCTTCAATTCTTATTAACACAGACTCAGCCAGTTGTTCTCTCTAAAATGAGGTAAAGCCATCTCACTTTCTAACCATTTCATGACCTTCAGATGGAAGGAGATCACACTGAGGAGAATTTGACACTGGAGAATAATGTCAGTTGATATGCTTGTCAGTTGACAGTTTTGGGGAAAAAAAAAACAACACGGAAAAGATTTCATTTCTTTTAAAACTCTGTTATCACCTTTTCTTTGTAATTGTACATCGTCTTGCATGGGAATACCACTGAAATTTCCTTTGCTGTCCTCAGAGATAATACTCATCAAGCCCACAAAAAGTATGCTGAGGTACCAGAGGGTAAGAAACTCCATGTGTGGGTAGAAAGAAAATGCTTCATTTCAGATACACTAAGGAAAAAGAATCTGAAAGACTGAAACACACCTTACGAGATATACGTCTAAATAAAGATACAATACTAAATAGAAGATAGAGATCAGTGGAAAGTTATTGCTCACATGAAGCAATGAAGGAAGCAGTAAGATGTAGATATGTGAGGGATGGGGGACAGGGAAGGATAAAACTGCTGCTTTAGCAAACAAATGATAGGGTAACCACGATGAAACATCAGAGATTAAGGCCACATGAAACTGGCCTGGAGAAAGAGGTGAATTAAGACAAGAAGAAGTGCTATTTCAGTTTATGCCACTGATGACAATACAGAGACAAGGCAAGAGATAGAGAAGGTGTCAAAGCCTCTTGAAATCTGAGGAGGAGGAATAAGAGGGCAAGGAGGAGAAACCACTTTCATAAGCCTGTGAGCCAGGCTTATGAAAGCCAAAAAAAACCAAACAAAAAAAAAAAACCCACCACGTCCACCGCCAACAAAAAAAGCCCCAACCTAAACTTTTGGGAGAAGCAATGAGTGGAAATGAGATATGAGATGTACAATGCACGACAGTCCCTTTGGCAGCAGTGTCTGCAAGACAGGCTGCAGTTATCTCGCAGTGCTATACTACCTACCCAGCAGGTGGCATCACAAGGACACGAATCACATCCAATTTCTAGTTTCGCTTATCAAATCCCAGCTAAGAAGCTGCACTCTCCAGCTGTTTGTTTTCATCTACTCCCTTGGAGAAAGACGGCACCAATTTTGTGAACTTTCGATTGTCTTTGTAATGCTGCAAGTTTAAACAAGCAAACGAAAACCAACGTAAGCAAGCAAACCAACCAACCAAAAAAAGCCCCACTTTTTTTACAGAACTGAGAACATCTTTTGTGTTGGGGAACAAAGAACATGAGACAAAGGCTCCCCCTGCCCTGACAAAATAAAATTCCATGCAGAGAAGTACATAGGCTACCTCTTATTTCTCTTTCTGCTCCTTTGAGTAAAGTGAGTCATCTGAATGATAGCACAGAAAGGAGTATACATTCTTTCAAATATTCTGACAGCCCCGTAGAAAGTAAACCTCTATATACAATCTTCAGTCAGAAAAGACAGTGAAGCATGAAGATCACGTAACTTCCTTCCCAAACTAGATTTCAGTATCTGTGCTGAAATGTTAGGCACTGCACACTGGAAGTCCCAGAAGGATGGTGCCATTAAAATTGTGATGACTGAAGTTATACAAATTAGGATTCCAATGCTCACCTACCTAACGGCTTTTGTAGCAGCAGAGGTACAGTAGAAAGACACTTCCTACCAAATTTCTGTTGGAATTAAAAATATATTCTCCAGGCACTCCAAAAGATTCATAATTTGTCACAACTTTGTCTTTTTACAGCAGTAGTCATGTATGGATACAGTCTCATGGGCAGAGAATCAGAAAGATTTAATTTGTGTACTCTGAGAAATTTGTAATTGTCAACATTTTAATGGAGACATGCAATTTGTCATGAAGACTGTGGCTACAAATTGAGGGTGTAACTAGGATAGAGTTATGTCACAGCCTGGGATTAGCCACCTTCTTTAAGTAATCCATAAATCTGACATCACAGGAAAAGAATTTGGCAAAATAAATGAAAGTGAAATTGCTGAAATATAATAAATTTTCAAAATCACAATTTCTGTTTTTCTTGGAAATGTGCAAAATGTTCTAATTCAACCATCTTATTTATATTTTCATTAGACAGTGTTAAAAATGAATAACAGAGCTTGGCTCTCATTTTCTATTTACTAAAACAAATATATTTTACACAGCAAGTTAAGATAGACTGGAAAATGGTTTTCATCATGAGATTTAATCTCCTAATTTTAATGGATCTTTTTTGTTGGTTTCATTTTACTGTTAATGGTGTGTCATTTTTTAGCAGGATTGACATAGGTTTCCTATGCATATGAAGGATGTATTCAGGGAGATGATGGTTGTCTGGGTATTGTTCAGCTGATGTGCTTTTTACAAACGATGCATGAGAGCTGTCAGAGGCACAGCTGAGAGATGGCCAAGAAACACAGCAGTTTGTAAAGCAGATTGCAGCGAAGGGATGCAAGCAGCTGCCTAGAACAGCAGACACATCCACAGCAATTCTGCTGCTGTGCCACAAGAGCACAGTCCCCAGCAGCTGTTGGAGCAACTGCCCCTGTAGTGTCAGAGCTATTGATCAATTCAGAGTTCTGAAGGGAGGATGCAGCTTTTCCAGGAGTGCTTGAGGCCTCTTGCTAGGGTTGGGCAGTGGGAGATGACTTTCCACACTGCAGGAGGTGTGCCTGTATTGAGAAACTGCATTGCCAACTAAAGGAGCTGTGGGAGCAGGTTGCTGGACCATGCAGCAATCAGAGACCATGAGAAGATCAGGCAGGTCTTCTCCAAGACTCTGCAGCTTCAAGAGCTTGAACCTAAAGCATTATGAATTAGGTGCAGATGAAGTCTGTGCTTATTGGGCTGGGAAATAAACTCATTATCGTAAAGGCTAGAAGTTTATGACTTCTGGCATCAGGATTGCAGTGACTGCTCCATCTGTAGATTGGCTAATATTTAATAGAGCTAATGCTTTTGGTGCAGAGAAGGGCTGATAACTTTGTCAAATGAAACGTTCGGTCTGGCTGAGCTTGAACCCTGCAAAACAGCGTGGGATGGAAATGGCAAGTAAGTAACTGGCAACCTATGCCCACGTTCCATCACCTGCTCAGCACAGAAGTGTTTCCTGGTGTTCAGAGGGAACTTCGTGTATTTCAGTTTGTATCCTGACATGATAGCACTGAAAAGAGCCTTGCACTCCCAGAATGCATGTCTGCATGGAGAACTCCACAACCTCTCAGAGCAACCCTCGCCACTCAGAGAACAGAGAACACACTTGAATAGCTTCGCTTGAATAGCAGTGATCAATTGATTATTTTAAAATATATATATTACATGCTTCCTCCCCACCAGAATTTTTAATCAGAAGGACTATCTTAACCTTCATGATCTTCTGGGCCACTGTATACTGAATACTACTCCTTTTCTCAGGATTAACTGAATAGCTCTGAAGTCACAAAATGCTACAAGGTTCTTAAGTTTTTTTATTGTCATTCTGTATTAAAAGAGCGTAGTATCTAAGGTGAAAGTACCCTCTGGTCCTGTTTATACTCTCTGCAGCAAAAGGGAGAGCCATACATCATTAGAAGCTGAGCCAGGTCTCCTTCAGTGTGAGATACATTTACTTATCACTAGCTGACCTTTCCCTGTAACTGTCGCCTCCTAACTGCCAAGATGACAAACATTCAAGGCTTCCCCCCCGTCCGCACCTCCACATGCAGGGACATAGGGGACACATACACAGTATGTAGCACCAAATGCCAACTTAATGCTGCGCAACAAAAGCATATATACCCGTACACACGACCACCCCAAGACGCCCTCTTTTCCTCCCACTTACCACCCCTAGGTGCATGCAAGCACCATTCTCCCAAGAAATCTCTGTCTCGTGGACCCGCCTGTGTACATGCACTGGAGCTCGTAGGCGCCAGCTACTCGGGAGTCCTTGTTCGAGAAACTTCTGTGACTCCGCAGTAACCACTGGAGCTGAGGAAGTTCCACAAGAGGAATTTTTCTCCACTGCCCCCAGTATTCAGTTCCTAAGTGCAGAAACACTGCTCAAATGTATTTCTTTTAGCTTCCATCTGTAGGTCTGCAAGAAAGAGAAGCACTGGCAAAGAAAATGAACTGTTTGCGTGAATCACTGGCCTGTTTCTACTCAAGGACCTGACATACTTTGTAATTTTAAGTCTGTCAGAGACAGATCCCATGTGTCAGTTTTCTTTGAAGTATTTTAAGCAGGTTAGTTTAACATATCTGTTAAAGAAATATCATTTGGCATTATCCATACCTAAAATGCCCTAAAATAGTATCTTATTAACTTTGCACTTAAAATTCAGCAGTTGAGGAAAATATGTTAAAAGTATTTCTCAGAAGATGACATTTATATATCTGGAAGTTGCCCTGATTTTTTTTTCTAGATCACGTTTCATTGTTTCATACCTCATGAGACCATTCATTCTATTTGTAAATATGTTGTGAGAAAGTTTTTTAAAAATTATGCTTCATTCCAGTTGCAGATTCTGTATTGTGTTACTTTAGATGACAGAGAAAAAATCTAATTTCCAAAGCATACTTATATATAGATATATATATGTGTGTGTAAATTTACTTTTTAAGGTCATGCTACTTAAATAAATCCTACAAAATATTCTTGGACATTGAGAACGACTTCTCTGCTCCAAAGAAGGGCTGATGATACCTATCTTTCTCCCTGCAGGCATTTGCTTAAGCTGCTAATAGCTATCTTCAGTGACAGAAATTCTACTAGTCCTTATACCATCCATTGCCATCCTGATTAATATTCATCACCTTTAAAATCAGGTCATTTATACTGTGAGGTGATTGAATTTAAGCAACTGAGTATCAAGCAATATTTTACTAAATCAACTTTTTCCAAGGTTGGCCAAGAAGCCTGTAGAAGGGACCTGATTCTTCAGCTCTTATTTTTCTCAGTATTTCATGGTGTTTCTCTGTGTTGTGATAGTGAGTCTTCTCCATCAAAACAAACAAAAATGATATATGACTACAGCTTTCCCCATACAAGCTAATTTTCTTATTTTCTTGCCTCCCTCAATACCTTGTCGCATGTATTTGTCATCTGATACCCTGTCAATTGTGCAGAGAAAGTAAAGGAAGTTAGTGGGAAGTTCTGAAGATCTGTGAGATCTTTAGTTTAAACCATAACCTACTGAGTGGAATTTAAGAGCATATTTATAGATATATCTAAATGCTATCTTCAGTTTAGCTATTAATTCTAGTAATAGTGGCGTTTTACATCACTTATGTTTGCCACTGAACATCATATGCTTCTTGAAACCTTCTTTGCATTCTTCTGATTTTATTTTCACTAACTCTTTTCTCTATTCACTGGCTATGGCCTGAAAATACCATCTGCTTTATGTGGTATTACTTAGACAAAGCACTCCCAGCTTTCAGTGGGATTTAAAAGAATGTGATTTGTACACCTATATTCATTTAATTAAGTAACAGGAGAAATTGGAAGTTAGATGGAAAGATCCTCTCATGATTGGCAATTTATTGTTTCAAAGTAACTTTTTTAGACTAATAATGCTTCATTTCATTGAATCTCTTATGAATCTTTTCAACAACAGTGACTTGGCTCTGTCTGTAGGTGGCTTCTCAAAGGTTATTCTCTATTTCCTATTTGGGTTAAAGGCTCTTGCTACTCCCTGTGATAGGGCAGTCTGAGACTTGCCATCTGTCTCCAGAGAAAGAATATGGAAGAGCTCTGGGAAGACTTCTTCCCTACTTCCTACTTTCCACATGTCCCCATTCCTTCTGAACTCAGTTCATATCAGTAATTATGCCTGCTGTAGTACTATGTCCACAGAAACAAAATTGTCTCCAGCAGGAGTTTGGTTAGTTCGATCAATCAGGTGACAATATGACCATGACTTCCTTAGATCAGAAGGGTGGGTTACTATTTCAGTAATACTATTTAAAGCACGTATATTTGGTTCACTCTTACAATAACCTCATCATAATTACAGGAAGAAGAATATATCAAAGAATTGATGTTGGTAGAGGCATACAGCAATTATTCACTAAAACTCTCTTGGTCAGAGCAGGGTCAAACATTTGTTTACTGCTACTGATGTAATAGATAGCTTTCTAGTTTCATTCCATAGCCTTTGTTTTTGTGGGGGACTTCAAATTATCAGATGTTTGCTGGAAATACTATACAGCAGGGAGGAAGAAGTCTAGGAGGTTCCTGGAGTGTGTGGAAAATAATTTCCTGACACAGCTGGTGAGGGAACCTACTGGGAAAGTGCCCCACTAATCCACTGTTTACAAACAGAAAAGGACTGGCGAGAGACACAGTAGTCATAAGCTGTCTTGGGCATAGTGACTCCAGAATGATAGTTCTAGATTGATTCTTGGTGAAGTCAGGAGAGGGGGCAATAAAACCGCTACCTTGGACTTCCAGAGAGCAGACTTTGGACTTTTTAGGACATTGGTCTGGAGAGTCCCTTGGGTTGGGACAGTCCTGAATGACAAAGGTGTCCAGGAAGGCTGGACATTCCTCAAGAAGGGAATCTTAAAGGCACAGAAACAGGCTGCCCCCATGTGCTGTTATGATGAACTGGTGGAGAGGAAGACCGACCTGGTTGAACGGGGAACTTTTGCTGAGACTCAGGGAATAAAAAAGAGTTTACCACCTTTGGATGAAGGGGCAGGCAACTTGGGAAGAGCACAAGAATGTTGCTAGGATACACAGAGAGAAAATTAAAGGGGCAAAAGCCCAGCAAGAACTTAATCTGGCCACTGCTTTAAAATATACCAAAAAACGTTTTTACAAATAAACTAACAACAAAAGGAAGGCTGAAGAGAATAATCATCCTTTATTGGATGTGGTGGGGAATGTTGCTACCAAGGATGAGGAAAAAGCTGAGGTACTCAATGCCTTCTTTGCATCAGTCTTCATTAGTGAGAACAGTTATCTTCAGAGTACTCACCCGCCTGAGTTGGAAGACAGATGGGGAGCAGAATAAACCCACCCCACAAACCATGGGAAAACAGTTAGTGATCTGCTACACCACCTGGACTGTCACAAGTCCATGGGGTCAGGTGGAATCCACTTGAGGGTACTGAGGGAGCCAGCAGAAGTGCTCACCAAGCCACTTTCCATCAGTTATCAGCAGTCCTGGTCAACTGGGGAGGTCCCAGGTGGCTGGTGACTTGTAAATGTGATGCCCATCTGAAAAAAGGGTTGGAAGGAAGATCTGGGGAACTGCAGGCCTGTCAGTCTGACCTTGGTGTGAAGGGAAGGTCATGGAGCAGGTAATCTCTGTAACTACCTGAAGGGAAGTTGTAGTGAGCTGGGTGTTGGCCTCTTGTCTCTTATAACTAGTGACAGGACGAGGGGGAATGTCCTCAAGCTGTGCCAGGGGAGATCCAGGCTAGGTGTTAGGAAATACTACTTTTCTGAAAAAGTGGTCAGGCACTGGAATGGGCTGCCCAGGGAGGTGGTGGAGTCACCATCCCTGAAAGTGTTCAAGAAACGTTCAGATGTTGTGTTGAGAGACACAGTTTAGTGGGGTTATTTGTGGCTGGTGGCTGGTTGGACTGGATGATCTTGTAGGTCTTTTCCAACCTAGATAATTCTATGATTCCATGATTCTACGATCTGGAGTGGGATCACACGGCACATGCAGGGCAACCAGGGGATCAGGCCCAGCCAGCAAGTTCATGAAAGGCAGGTCCTGCCTGACCAACCTGACCAGGTGACCCGCCTTGGTGGATGAGGGATGTCTAGATTTTAGTAAAGCCTTGGACACTGTCTTCCCCACAGCATTCTCCCGGAGAAGCTGGCAGCTCATGGCCGAGGGTGGTGTACTCTTCATGGGGTAAAAAGCTGCATTGCTATCCCCTCCCACAGCTGCCCATTCTCCTGACCTGAGGCTGTCCGTGCTTGCTCGGACAGAGTCTCTCAGTCACCGATGCGGCGGAAGCAGATCTCGTTTATTCCCCGGGATGCTCCCGGTATTATACCCGTACACCCGGCTGCACCCGCAACACGCACTGGTTTCATAACTTCTGTCCAATCACAGCCTCAGTCACGCACTGTGCACGAGGCTCTGTGTCCAACTGCAGCCTCGGTCACGCACCATGCATGAGGCTCTGTTTCATGGACTGCCCGCCCTCCTTCTGGTCGGTTCTTCCGTCTTCTACATCCTTCTTTGACCACATCCGTACTTTCCTAACTTTAGGAGCTTCCGGGTTCATTCGGTCATGCATGCACATGCAATAGCTATTCTTGCGTAGCGGCATCGAGTACTAATAAGCGGCTATTGCTTAATAAGCAGCCATTGCGACCCACAAAACTGGCTGGATGGCCGGGCCCAGAGCATGGTGGTGAATGGAGATAAATCCAGCTGGTGATCCATCATGAGTGGTGTTCCTCAGGAGTCAGTATCAGGGCTAGTCCTCATCCTGATCATCAGCGTCTTTACTGATGATCTGGATGAGGGAATTGAGCATGCCCTAAGTTTGCAGATACATCAAGTTGGGAGGAAGTGTTCATCCTGAGGTAGGAAGGACCTGCAGAAGGATCTGGGTAGGCTGGATCGATGGGTTGAGGTTAATTGTATGAGCTACCGCAAGACCAAGTGCTGGATCCTACATTTTGGTCACAGCAAGCCCATGCACCGCCACAGGCTTGGGGCAGAGTGGCTTGCAAGCTTCACAGTGGAAAAGGATCTGAGGCTGTTAGTCCACAGCCTCATGGCTGAACATGAGCCAGCAGTGTGCCCAGGTTGCCAAGAAGGCCAATGGCATCCTGACTTATATCAATAATAATGTAGCCAGGAGTTCTGGAGGAGTGATTGTCCTCTTGCCCTTGCAATATTATAAAAGCTTCAAAGCCAGTTAAATTTCAATAGGGAGTACTCCATTAGATTTCAGTTACATTATTCCACAGTTAGACCACTTCTCAAGTTCACTTTTTTTACCTTTTTTCCTGCTCCAAAAATCTTCCTTTTCATAGTTATTTTCAGAAAGATTTCATTTCCCTACATTATGTAATCAGCCTGTTCATCTGACTAAACACTAATACCTATCGTAGATGAATTTCCTTCATGTAGAAAATACAGTTTCCAAGCCTAGAGCCCATCTGTGAACTTCACATCACTGCAGTAAAAACAAAAACAAAAAACAATCCACAAATTTAAACATGTAACCAGCAATGTTTTTTTTCTTTTAATTCACTTTGTGAAAATATCAAATGTGCATCCACAGAAATGATAGCTACATTTTTTTAAGAAAATATCCTTGACAAAACATAGAGAAAAATAATTTTGTCGTTTTTTTTTTTCTTCCATGCTGTTATCCAGGTACATCTTACATCTCTGAAGCACATAGGAAGATAGAATTTTAACAAGTAGTTGTTAGTTTTTATAGAGCTATAGTATTATATTTCAGTTTTATAGACTTACAGAACATTTTCAGTATGGATTATGAGAAACTGTGAGGAAAAACACATTAAGAATGCTAAATAATTATCTCAGAATTCAATCCAAGTGACCCATATGCAGGTAGAGATTTGAGCATTCCAGAGGTTATGGCCTCTTTTAGTAAGCAATTTTGCTAATGCTGACCTGTTAGCTTCAGCTTTCTCCACAACTTGGAGTAACGGTTTTGAGTAATAGTGCTCTCAGCCTACGCACGTAAAGAGATGATCAGATATACCATTCAAGGGGCAAGGCATGATTAACCTCCTGTCGATGTATATTTTTTAGAAGTGTATGAAAACAAATCCACAGATCAGCTTACTATTTTTATACCAAATGTTGAAGGAGGGGAGGACACTCCAAATAAGGAGATGTTCTAAACATGAGGTGTGAATTTAGAGATAGTTATAGAGAGGAAGCATCACGTAATTGAAACTGTTACTTTAAAGAGGCAAGATGCCATGGAATACCGTTATTTACAGAGCAGGGTAGTATGAGTGTCAGTCACTGGTGAGTGGAATTGTTTCACTTTGATGCAGTCATTTATAGATCTTGTTCCTGAACTGTATGTCTAGGAACCGTTGTAAGAGGAGGGAGAGGCAGGTGAAGGAGAAAAAGACAGGAAGGCATGATATTATTCCATTCGTCTTAGGTACGTTTTATTTTAGGCGCTTGATTTAGTGATTGACAACCCAGCCTGCAGCAGGGGGATTGGAACTAGATGGTCTTTGAGGCCCTTCCCAGTCTAAGCTATTCTGTGATTCTACAATCCTATGATTCCACAATTATTACCAGATGATGATTTTAGTGAGGTGCTCTTCCCACTCCATTGACTGGGGAGGATTCAAAGTAACAGACTAATAGGAGGCACTTTGCACAATAAAATTAGGTGGGGTCAATTCCACCTGTTCTCTAAAGATGATGAACCTAGTGAAATGATGAAGACTAATAGCTGTGATCAAAATTGACCTCAGAATCATAAATTAACGGGCAAAAATTGTGTGGTTTATATATATTCTTAGTATCATTCAAGGATTTTGTTGTTGTTATTGTTGTTGTTGTTTTCTTTTGTTGGCTGCATGCCAACTCATAGGTACTCTTCTTGAAGTCTCCCATCAAAAAAATAAATATACAAAAAGCGATTAATTTCACACACTAATAGATAGTATTTTTCAGATTATACAATATCCATCTCCTTTCCGAGATCGAAAGTAGATTTCTTCAGTCAAGCACAAAATGCCAGATCTTTTCTTTCTTACAGTAAGTAGCTTTCACAACCCATTAACTTTCATCGGCCACAACTTTCAGTTGCAGTCCAAGCTGCTGTCCTCTTTGAACTTCACTACTATCTCATCCATGGACTGGTTTAGCCATCTCCAGCTAATTATCTTCTTTTTGCAGTCACAGAAAGACCCATCGTACAGTAGAACCTTAATATTTTTGCAGAGCAGCTATTAGCTGCTCTCACTCTCTGCAACAAAAACAACAGTTGACTTTATACCTTGACTGCATTTGCTGGCAATGAAATGCTATCCACTTACTTGTGTACCTGAAGCTTTTTTCCCTCATGGCTGACCAAGCATCTGTTCCACATATTGACTAAGTCAATGCGCAGATGTGCACTATTTATTTCATCAGTTTTTCCACTCTGGAGACATAATCTGTGTTATACTTCTGTACCCGCACAATGACTGAGTATCATGAGTTACTGCAGAAGGCATTCCAGTACAGCAGTAATTTCTGCAAGATTATTGTAGTTCTTCATGCCTCTAAACACCTTGCCTACATTCTGCTTTAGAATTGGTGGGTAGTACTCACCTCAGCTGTCAGAGTTTTTGTACTTGCCAGCATTCACACCAAATTCAAGCTGGTCAGCCCTGCATCATTACTTTCCAATATTCCATTGTAGTCATGGCTTCCACCTACAGTAGCACCGATAAGTGAACCACACAGTCCAAGGTAGCTGTCTTGCCTCCTACTTTAGTCATACCACCTTTAAAAGAGCTCCATTTTGACATGTCGTCATTTACTGTATGTTTTTTTACTCTAGTCTAATTTATTTTTGATACAGCCATTGCTTACTATTTTTTTACTTATGGCTAGGTGGATTTGTAATTCCATTACATTTGCCTAGCTTCTAAGTTCAAATCTGTAAGCTTTTAACTGTTTCTCCTCCAGCAATAACCAATTACAACCTTTCTGTGATATTTTCAACAGGAGTGCATGGAGCGTGTAAGGTGCTGATTGTCCAGGTTCATATTATTTATTCATTTCAAACTGCAGCAATTCCACCGAGAATATTTTTAGTGATTTCTGAATAGTCTGATTCCTTCCCTTGAATGATAATTAGTGTTCCTTGTGATACCTGAAATAAGTTTAAAAATAGACATTGCAAGGCCTTCACCCCACTCATTTCTCTTATTTCCCATCTGAGAGAAGTAAAGATACCTGACGCTTTTTCTTCCGCAGCCTTCCATGCATCTTCTGTCATTGTACATGGCCAAGGCCTGTTCTGCTCTTTTTATCTTCTTGAGTGTTTCTGTGCATTTTTCTTTCTGCATGAATAAATTATACTTCTTTTCAGAACAGTTCTGTTTAAGTTTCTGTGTTCTCATTATTTAGTATTCTTTCAAAATGATCCCTACAGGTATTTTTAATCGATTAATTATTAAACTGCAAAGTGTTGCAATTTTTTCCTAGCAGAAATAATGATTTTCCTTTTATTTTTATTCATTATGGAGCCTTGATGAATGTGTAGAAGAATTTTTCCCTCATTTATCACATATAAAATTAATTGCAGACAACATTGCTAGTTACTGCCCTATTTCTTTTGGCATAATTTTATGCGTTGTTATATATTGAGGTAAAGGTTTGTATACTGAAATAATGGTTTTCAAATCACTACTATTTGTTAACATACAAAATACCTAATATAGCTATAAATGAGCTCTGCAATGATATTCTTTCTACTTATGAGAAGTTTTTAGTAATTCGTACGGTTCTGAATTTATCTATGCCAGTCATACAGCCATTACAGCATGAAAATGAAGTACCACAGTTATGGTTAGCCCCCTCAATTTTTCTAGATTTTCAACTTATTACATTTTTATTTAATTGTAATTTTAAGTTACTTATTTTTAATTGTGAAAAGGTAGTCTTTTACTATTTTGATTAACTGTAACTAATAGATTTTGCTTTGCATTGTTATACACACAGGAGACAAATATGGAAATTTGTGATAGCAAAAGGAGAATGGCATGCTGTATAAAGGAATTTACTGCAGCAGACAAAGCCAGCTGCAATGATGTAGGGCAATGCACATTTACCTGATGAGGTGGATATTCTAATTCAAACATGTCTCCTGGATTTATGTTGAAAAAAAAATCGTAGTCATCAAGTCCACTTCGTTGTGCTTTATACTTTTGAAGATAATCTTCTATTTATTAGAAGCCCTATGACTTATCCGTAATACTCCATTTTATTGAAATTACTTTTTTCCATATAGCAAATATTTTAAAAAGTAGATAATCAAATACAGTACTTAAGGTTCTATTTCTGCTCAATCTTGTATTTATCTTATTACTTCCTTTCCCTGTACACTGAGAAATTATAGTGCAAAACAAATTAAGAAAATAACATTGTTCAGGGCTATTTTGTAAAGCTGAAGATTAAAACTCTCATATACTTGCTAAAATGAAAACACATGCATTCCTTCCAAGTGAAATACTTCTTGTTTTGCAAAATGTAGCCCAATAGGATTGTAAAGATTTATTCATTTGCCATCATGCAGTAAAATCTTGCTTACAGATGACTAATTTTATTTTTACAGCAATGTTACAGTTCCTTTGACAGCCTTCAGTGCTATGCTAGAGAGTGTATATGCACAAATATTTGATTCTTCTAATTGTATTTTCTGTGCAGAACGAATTGCTGCCTTAGTTCAAATATTAAAGGTTCTCCCTCCATGAGTATATTAATTCTGTCAATCTGCTTTTATGGTGAATGCCAGACCTTCAAAAAATAAAAGCTACTAATACTGGAAAAAGCAATGCTTCTCTGGTAAAGAAAAGCCGTAAAAAAACCTGCAGAATTAACTCTTGACCCTGTAGACAAACTCTGCAAAGCATCTGCGTATTCATTCACTGCAAGCCATATAAAACTTTGTTTTTCATTCAACTTCTTACAGAATGAAAACTCATTAATTTCATCAAATTTAGGGGATGTAATATTCCTTTAACCTTCTTTTAACTGTTTCTTTATTAACTGTTCCTTTTTGTTTATGTCACATATATCTGCACTTTGAAGCAAAGTCAGAGCACAGTACAATACTTGTCTTCTTTTTTCTTTCTCCCCTGAGAATCTCTCTTCTTCCCATTTGTCAAGTCAAAAAAAATGTTTTTTGATTTCTTTGATGGATAGTTTTACATTTACAGTGATAAATATAATACTAGTTTTGAAATTTTTTATGTCTACTTTCAATTTATCTCCTAGTAAGAAACTGTTTTTTTATGCATATAATTTCAATTTCTTTTTTATCTGTATCAGAAATTAAGACAAAATTAGTTCAACAATTTTAGTGATCACGTTGAAGACCACAGTTTAAGGTTATAGGAGAAAAATATGAGGGCAATTGCTTGTCTTGCTTATACAGTGATCTGTTTGCATAGCAAACTGAACACTTGTGTTTATAGATCAGTGAAATTAGTGGTCCATTCAGATGGATAATTATGCAGAGAAAGGATATAGAGTACACATCTGCAGCTGCAGCAATGACTATAGTGAAATCACTATGCAACTGCTTATATATGATCTTAAAACTTCAATATTTTCATTATTTTACAGCTTGAGATATTTTCTATTATTACTATTTTACCTTATTTTTTAATTTCAGCAACTAACTATGATATACCAGCACTACCACTTCTGGACAAACAAAAAAAAATCAATGGCTTCTATATTCTTGAAAACAGGAGAGTCTTGGAAATGTGAAGTACTATTTCTTTGTGCATCTTAATATTCAGTAGAAGTCTGTCAATACTGTAGCCGAAATTACTTATGGAGGGCAAGTTACCGATAGTCTTTGAACAGTCTTAAAGTGATTTTTTTTTTTTTTTTGCTGATGCATTGAAAGATGACTACAAACAAGATAGAGAGTTACCGAAGTGTACGCCAAGAGAAGGATGAAGATGTTTCAAATAGGTGAAAATAGAAGTATGCATTCAAAGTCTGGTATTACATTTCTCTTTCATGAATTCATGCATTTTCATATTTGTATAATGTGAAGAAACACTATAACCTTTCATTAGGGTTGAGTTCATTCTATGAATTTAAGCAATACATTAAAATTAAGTCTTCATACATCTTTGGGCAGAAAACTGTCATTCTCTATGGTGAGCAATATTGGTGGTGTCCTCTTTTCCCCACATACAAAGCTTTCTGATCAGTTGGTAGAGTTGCAAAGAGGCACTTGACTCAATCTCTGTATTATTTAGTGATCTCCTATTGTACATCTTGCTTGTAGATTATTTGAGGATTACTTCATAAAGCATTGTCTGCAAACAGCTAAACAGACCTAATTATTTTACTTAATCCTTTCTTCATGTCAGAGAGTAGAAGAGGAATAAACAAGCCTCCTTCCTTTCAGTGGCAGCAGATGATTGATTTGGCTCATTTGCATTGTGGAATTTCATTTTTAGTGGTACAACTTGAAACAGATCCTAGGATTTCTATTTCCTTAATGGCAGGTGTTTTATCTGCAGAATATTTAGTAGATGTGCCGTGCTCTATACTCAAGGCCAAATATTCCAGAATGATGGTATGAGGAATGTGGGTGGACAAACCTCTTCATTCAGGCTGATTCTGAAAATAACTGTTCTAGCTAGCTCTGATGGGTTTGGGCACGTGTAATACGTCACTGATAGTTTTACAGAGTAAAGCTTCTTGGCTACCTGAGCACACTGCTGGCTCATGTTTGGCCAGCTGTCAAGCAGCTGGCAGGTTTTTGCTGCCAGGTAACTTTCCAGTCATGTTCTCAAGTCTATACTGCTGCATACAGTTGTTGTGACCCAAGTGCAGCACCCAGCACTTGGCCTTGTTGAATGTCATGAGATTGGACTTGGCTCATTGATCTAGCCTATCTAGATCCCTCTGCAAAGCCTTCCTACCCTAAGCAAATCAACAATCCCACCCAACTTGTGTCGATGGTGGTGCATATCAATAGGTAGTTTAGATTAATCACACCACTCTCCCACTTCTCAACAGAACAGGGAGAGCAAATACAATGGAAAAAGGCTCATGGGTTGAGATAAGGACAGGGAAACCACTCACCAGTTACTGCTGGAGGAAAAAAGACTCAGTGTAGAGAAGTTAATGAAATTTATTGCCAATTAGTAACCGACAAGAGCAGCAAAAACTAAAAGCAAACTAAAATCACCTTTCCCCTTCTCACCCTTTCGTACTTCCCCCCAAGGCAGCGCATGGGAATGTGCAATGGGCGCTGCGCTCAGTCCGTAGTGCTCTGTCTCTGCCGCCCATCCCCAGTCCCTTTGTTCCGACATGGCTCTGTAGTGCAGGGCCCACTCCTGGGGCAGTGGCGGGGCCCAGCTGGAGGGCACTGCTCTGACATGGGGTGCTGCTGGGCTCTGTGAGCACAGCCCTCCTGCAGACCCTGCTGCCAAAACCTGGCTGCATAGGCCCAATACAGTACTGCCTGCAATTTTACTGAGCGTGCGCTTAATCCCCTCATCCAGATAACTGATAAAAAAAAGTTACAGAAAAGTGGCCTCTAGTCTTGAACCCTCCCACATGCCACTAGTGGCTGTCTGCCAACTGAATTGAACTCCATTCATCTCTATGACTCTGAGTCCAGCCATCCAGCCATTTTATCCAGTGAACTGTGCACTTGCTTAAGCCATGAGCAGCCAGTTTCTTCAGGAGAATTCTGTGGGAAATTGGTGTCAAAAGCTTTACTGAAATCCAGGCAGTCAACATTCAAAGCCTTTCTGCCATCTACTAAGATGGTCATCTTGTCACAGGAGGACATCAGTTTAATCAAATAGGATTTGCTTTACAAAAACACACAGCAGTTGGGATGATCTGCTCCATAACCTCCATCACTACTGAGGTCAGACTCCTAGGCCTGTAATTCCCTGGATCCTCCTTCCTGCCCTACTTGTAGACTGGAGTCACATTTGCCTGCCTCTAGCCAACTGAAACTTCTCCAGTTAGCCAGAACTGCTGGTAAAGTACTGAGAGTGGCATGGTGAGCACTTCCAGCAGCACCACCGGTTAATCTCATCTGGCCCCACAGCCTTGTGAATACTCAAATGATGTAGTAGCTCACCTGCAGTTTCCCACTACGTGGGGATGACCAAGGTACAAGCTGATTCTTGCCAGGCTTAGCAGTGATACGTTGGAAAGCTGTATTATTCATATACGATTTGTTTTGTCTACATAGTATCACAAGCCGCACCTTGCAGCCAACTACTATTTTTACATTGTTCCCTAAAGCAACAAGATTAGTATTGCTGTTCCAAAGTGTAAAAAGACAGATGAAATATTATTTGTTTTGTTTTGTTTTTTCTTCAAGTGATAATGCACATAAATGCAATGCGTGTGAAAGTTAAAACTATAAAATATTTTTAAATGCTGCTTTTAGGAATGTGAAAATATCAAAAGCTGATATGAATGTACCACTGCCCACGGAAAACTCAGCAAACTATGTGCAGTTGCAAACATCTTCCTGCAGATGTTTTCTTTTGTTGAATTGTGTACATCTTCAGATACTTTAAAGACAGCCTTTGTTTTATATTGGTAATATGTAATATTTAAAGCTTGATATCTACTGGTAATTCACAATAAAACATCTCAATATGCATTTCATATGTATATACGTATTTGTAGCAACTGTATGTTTTTTCATTTGGATGACATTTTCCAATGTTTTAAGAATCAGTGAAAACATTCCACTGGCTGATGATTCAGAAATCTTCAGAATGCATGAAAATGCCTATTTAGTTTTTCAGGTTTGTAGGTTTTTCTTAAAAACATTTCTAAGCTAATTATGTTACGTGAATTATACTTTGTAGCTTAAAGAGCAAATCGGATTTAACAATCACAGTTTGTTAAGCAGAAATAACAAGGAGTGGCTGCATCACTCGTTAGATTTGGCTTCTTAAACATAGGTATGAAACAGATCATTCTTGGATGCTTTCTTCAACCCATTCCCTATCAAGTCATTTAATGAATTATCTCTTATTATTCATAAATTACATGTTATATACTAACATATATATTATCCACGGTTTTGCAAAAATAAGTCCATTTTTGTGGGCTAGTGGTTTTATGTTTTCTGATTTCACGAAGAAACATTCTAAAGCAATACTAAGAAGTTGTTCATACTAAGTTCTCAATATTGCATTAGTTAAATATTTTTCATTTTTTCCTAAAGCAGCTCTAGTAATCCTCTAAAATTTGCTTAGACAGGACATTTATAACAGCTGATAATATGATATGTTTACAAACACTCCGGATAAGGGAGTTTAACACTTGCAGTACAAGTTAATTATGAATAAACAAGAAGGAAAAAAAGATTGTAGTTTATGCTTAAAGGGCTTGGGATAGAACTGTTGTGATTTTGCACAGTTTCTAATCATGCCACACATTCCCAGGTAAGTCATTTGCTGTCTTTAAATCTTTGTGCTTTTTTTGTCACCAGAACAGAAATGGAACACTTCTTGTCTACCTTTGTACGTCTTGTTTATCTAATCTGAAAGCACTTCATATTGACTGTATAGAACCAAGCACATGGGAAACTAATTTTGGTTGTTTTATCCAAGTGCTTCTGAATACACAAATAATGACAACCCATGAATTGAGAAAGACATGTGAATGTTTCCTGTATTTTTCTGACAAACCTGGTCTGCAGATTCCACTGTTACCACTTAGGTGCCAGTTTCTACAATTCTAATGCCTTACTTTTCTATTCTAAATCCATCAAAACATGTACCAGTCCTTTTGGGAAGTTGGTATCAACTTCATTTTTTTGAACTAATTGTATTTAGTTACATTAGAACACTCCATTAGGGAGAAAAGCTTCATTTTGTGCCTATTGAATAATATTAATTATAAAAATAGACTTTAATAGCAATAAACTGATGTCCTAGCACAATATAGGAGGGTGCACCTCCTGGAAAACAAGGAAGATAAAGGACATGATATTTAAGAAACATTATTTCTCTAGTATTGAAAATAAATTCAGTAACAGGCTGTACTAAGATAATTAAGTCAAAGTATTAAAATTTTAATTGGTTTCCTTATATTTAAAGTCTCATCTAAGAATTTTAATGGCAAAATTAGGAACATACTGAGGAGAATAAATTTATTTATGGAACGTACAATGAAAATGGTACATAGAATGGTCAGCATAAAATATTAATAAATACTTAAATCCAACTTTGAGCATTTAATTTGCATTTAAGTAGCATTCCTGGTCTACAATTCAGTGCAAAGGAATAGATGATGTGTAGAATTAAAAAATGTACTGTATATTAATTCCTTGCAATGAAATTTTTCCTGCACAGTTGGTCTTTTACTAAATAGCTGAGAACAAGTAGAAATTTGGTGTAGAACAGCAGAAGTAAATTTTGAAGGGAGCCACTTAAATAGGACCATCAACCCAAATACTGCATGGAAATATTTCCTATGAGGGGGAGGGGAAGAAAAGGAAAGAAAAGGATAGAAAACATGATACTTCAGTGGAAAATGCCCTGAAGGATTCCAGTTTCTGTTTTCTCCCCTTTATCCATTGTAAAGAGATGAATACTTTAGTTGCAGTAATCTCTGAGTTACATCCATGGCCAACAACACAAGGATGAGGAAAAAGCAGTGACAAAGTTGTTGAAGTGCTTGGTATCAACACCTCGTCGGAACTCTCTGGTATGACAGTGTCACATACCTTTCTGCCATTTTTTATCGTGAAGACTGACTGTTAAAAAGTGAAAATTGATTCATTCTTTAATAAACTCACTTCTAACAGAAATGTACTTGTGGAGACACCGGTTTTAAATAAAAAAAATAGTAAATAACAATATATAAAAAGCCAAAGTTTCTAATATGCACAAAAAATTGCTGCACTTTGATTGTTAAAGAGAGGGAAAACGCCTGATTATACCTCATGGTTAGTGCATGGAAAATGTTGCATAAAACATCGTTAAGCAGTAAATTCTCATTTGTGCTTTGAATATCTTCAAAAAGGTATTTTGACTAGTGAATATAAAATATTTTAAAGTAATCATAACAGATTTTTTAAAGATGAAAACATTTATTTGCTAAATATTAACAAGTGCGAGACAGCATAAGCATTTGGGAGTAACAGTACAAATGCTTCAAGAAGTAAGACCCTTTGATTAACAACTGAAAACCACATCTGTAGTACTATGTCCATTTCTGGGCTCCTCAGTTCAAGAAACAGGGAACTGCTGAAGAGAGCCCAGTGGAGGGCCACAAAGGTGGCTAGGGGCCTGGAGCATCTTGTGTGTGAGGTAAGGCTGAGAGATCTGGGACTGTTCACCCTGGAGAAGTCTGAGGGGGGATGTTATCAATGCTTACCTACATCTAAAGAGCAGCTGTCAAGTGGATGGGGTCAGGCTGTTTTCAGTGGTGTGCAGTGACAGAGCAAGGGGCAGAGGGCACAAATTGGAACACAGGAAGTTCCATCTGAATGCAAGGAAAAGCTTCTTTACTGGAAGGGTAAGAGAGCAGTGGAACAGGCTGCCCAGAGAGGCTGTGGAGTCTCCTTATCTGGAGATATTCAGAACTCACCTGGACCCTTTCCTGTCTGACCTGCTGTAGGGAACCTGCTTTAACGGGAGGTTGGATTGGATGACCTCCAGAGGTCCCTTCCACCCCTATGATTCTGTGATTCTGTAATTCAGTGAATCAGAAGATGATTAAAAGTGTATTACAGAGACAAACTATGCTGTTGACAGTCACTGTCAAATTACTCCCCTAGCAATGTAAATGGCTAGTGATGTAAATGGCACCTGGCTAGATGGAAATGACAAAACAGTTGGGTGTGGAAAACCAGTGTGTCAGCTCCTCCTGCTCTGCTGTTTTTGGAGACACAGTGAGAAACTTGTAATGAGCAACAGTTCACAGCTTAGGAAAGCATCAGGAGAGAATTTCAGTGCATGGCTAATTCAGTTTGTTAAGCACCTACTTTGGTGACTTTCTCTTTTTCCTTAATAAGAAAAGCCTCCTTGCCAAAACTCTTATGAAAAGAAAACTCTGACAAAAGAGTTTTCATAAAGCAAAATACAGGAAAAGTGCAGTTAACTCCATTTCAACTCCGTTTCCAGTTGAGTTCTTCCCACATCTTCCATGCTTCATCCAGAAGCTACTCTTTCATAGGCCTACAGATGGACTGGATGATCTTGGTGGTCTTTTCCAACCTTGGTGATTCTGTAATCCTACGGGAAGAGAGAAGGGGGAGCATACTTGCAGTGCCAGAGAGAGCACTAGACATTCTCTGGTGCAACAGTAAAAGCCCCAGTGCTGCATTCAGGCAAGCACTGAATTCCCACTGAATTCAGTGAGATGAGTTCAGTGACAAGTGCCACACCTCTTCAACACATCGGTGGAAATCAAAACAGCTGCTGTGCAGTTCAGTTTTACCAGTGCAGTTGTGACTGCTTGGTAAACATATAAACTGCTATGAGATTTATGTATAGCAGGTGATGGAAGTGTTAAAAATACCCTCTAGCAAATAAATGAAAATAAGGGCTAAGGGAATAAGTAATAAAAGCTGTTTGCTAGAAAAGGATGTTATTTTCCCAAGTGGAAGAAAAGATGTATATTTTTGCTATGATGTTTCATGATAAAAATCTATTTAAGTAGATGATCTGTCTAATCACCTAAGACTTCCAAATCCATTTAGAAATGCTACCTTGTTTTCCCAGGCAGACACTTCGGTGCAGCTACTATGCAAACAAGTCAGATACAGCCAATCTTACACCATGTTCTCCTCATGAATGCCTGTCCCTATTTGCCTATGGGCAATTACTAGCCTCATTGTAATTTTGAAGCTGTTTAATTCATTTCTGTTTTGTGATAGGTCTGAAATACTGTAATTTTACTTGAACTATTATTCAGCGTTTTCTATTTAGAACATGAAAAAAGAACAGTGATTTTAAAACACCTTTAGGAAATAGAATTATCACACAGTTACTTTTATTATGAGACAAAAAAAAATGCTATAGCCACTGTATAAGCTGTGAAGAGATAAATGCATTCTAAGAGTAGATAGATCCTCTGCTGACATATCCAGGTATAATCCCATTAGTTTCTGTGTGTTTGGAAGACACAGCCTGAGAGATCTGGTTTGAGTACTTTTTTGTCTAATTACGCATGATACGCATATAAGGAGAGGCTGAGAGAACTGGGACTATTCAGCCTGGAGACTATCAGGCTGAAAATGGGGTCTCATCAGTTTTAACAAACTCCAGAAGGAAGGATGCAAAGAGGATGGAGCTAGGTTTTTTTTCAGTGGTACACAGGGACAGCAAGAGTGGCAATGGCCACAAACTGGAAAACAAGATGTTCCATCTGAATATCAGGAAGTGCTTCTGTGCTGTGCAGCTGACTGAGCACTGTCACTGGTTGCCCAGAGAGACTGTGGAGGCAGAGTGAAGGTGGGATGTGGACAGCTTGATACTGGAGTTACTTATCAGATGTGTGAACATGCACTAAGGGACATAGTTTAGTGATGGGACTCTGTAGATCAGCTTGATGGCTGGACTTGATGATCTTGAAGGTCTTTTCCAACACAGGTTATTCTATGATTTTATGATTGGTATAGATGTCATACTCTGGACATTCTGGTTTTGATATGCATATATTGACTGTTAAATGCAGTTATGCCCAGCTGACCTTCTTCACAGACATAGTGTTTTTCATTAAATCCTCATTTTAGAAATGTATGATGCAGTACAATAAAAATCACAATTCCCCTCTTTAAAAGAATTATCTGAATATTTGGGATATCTGTTACTTTTACTGTGTCTTTGAAATAAGCGTAAAACAAAATGGAAAATGAAAGGTACTGTCACAATTTTTTCTGGCATTATACACAGCATTCTGCTACAGATAGTGATTTGAACCCATTATCTTAGCAAATTCAACGTGCAGCATATACCAAAAGTGCTCTCTCCATAGTGAGTGCAACAATTTTCAGCCAACTGCTTGTGTAATACATAGATCTCTTCACTTTACTTTACAATTACTCATGGAATATTCTAAGTTAATTGTATGATCTCAACAAATACCATGGACAATTTACATGAGTGGCCAATAGACTATAGGGATAATATGCGTGTGTGTATGCATCAAAAAGTAAAAAAAGTGATGGTCATTAGTTAGGATGTGTAGAAATTGTGAGATCTCAGCATGATATAAATGGTATGGAATGAGGGGTGGTTATTGTCTTAGTTTCAGCTGGGATGGAATTGTTTTCTTCAGGGTGTCTCGTGTAATCCTATGTTTTTGTTCTAGGAGAAAAACAATGTTGATTACACACTCATGGTTATAGTTATTGCTACGCAGTGTTGTACAGAGCCAGGGCCATTCCAGTTTCTCAGCTCATACTAACGAAGGACTGGGAGAGGACAGAATTAGAACTGCTGTCTTAAACTAGCAAAAAAGATACTCCATACCATGTGATATCACATGGCAGGAGAGTTTTGAAGATGGTGGGAGCTTGTCTCTCTCTCTTCCACTGCTCTGGGCCTAGCTGGGCATTAGTCAGTGGTGAGCAATTGCTTGTGCATCACCTGGTATATATATTCATATATATATATATATATATGTCTTTGTCATAATTATTATCCTTTTCCCTTTCTCTATCTTACTAAATTGTTTTATCTCAACCTACAAGTTCTACTTTGTTGTTTTTATTTTCCTTTCAATTGGCTCCCTCATTGGTAGACAGTGAGGTGGTCGGTGGTGTGTTTCAGCAGTGGTGACAGTGTGTCACCTCCGCTGGTGCAGGTATTTACAAGCACGGCATGCAGGCTCTCGTTCATTGCTGATGAAAATGCAGAGCTAATGGGGGTGACTATGTTGAAAAATAATGTTCTGTAGCTGAGAATTTGCTCTATCAAGTAGTGTTATTATGTTCTTTGTATCTGTTGTGGTTTCCCTTTGAAATAAATAGGAGGCATTACTTTTGGAGAAACTTATATATTTTATGTGCAGCCCAAGACAATTCCTCTTCACTCAGTGCAGCCCAGGCACCAAAAGGGTGAACATGCTCATGTTACAAAAATACAACTTTAAATAAGGGATATGTGGTTCTCTTCTGATTCTGTAAAAATACTTTAAAATCTTGTTCTGAGCATCTTTGGAAACAGTCAAAAAACTATTGCTGGTCCTGTTGTTGATGGATAGAAAAAATCTACTGCAGTTTTATAAAGAAACAGTGTGAGCCAAAGCAGAAGGTAATTTTTTGAAGCTTTTAGGGTCTGGGTACAAGGTCTTGTTCTCAGTACAGAAGTAGATGCAAGTATCTCACTTTATTTGTTAAGGATTTGGGAATTTAATGATGAACCTGATGTCTTTCAGCTTTAACAGCGTGAACTGCTCTGAGAATTGGAAGTAGAGGCTGACCCAGATTTGCTGTGTAGTGTGCAATTTGCTGTGTAATGTCCAATGGTCATTTAGAATTAAATGTAAAATCCCCACAGAACAGCTGCTATTTGTCGCTAACAAAGTCAGTTGAGTCTGTTTCTGGACACTTCTTTTTACCTACTGCTGGTCTTCAGGGCATTCAAGATTCAAGGCAGTGGGAGGGAGGTGTCGCAGAACTGCCCTTGCAGTGCAGCTGACATGGTGTGTCCAGTACCTTCACAGCTTCAGCCTTCACTGTCATTGCACAGCACCAATCTCTGAGAAAAGGTCATTCCCTTAATCGGTCTCATTCCATATAGAAAGTGTATTTTAAAGCATCCAAGTTTAGTAGATCTAATTATGTGCTAGATATTACCAAGCGATGGTAAAATATGTCAGTGATGTATGTGGGAAACTCAAAACTTTGTTATTGGAGATTTGAGATAAGGCATGTTCAGCACAGTTGAAGCATAGCTGCTGTTGCTCCCATACTGGAGAGAAGGACTGTGTGAATGACTTGCATAACTGAACATCCTTGATAAGGAGTCAGAGCTAGAGATCTGAAGACAGTCTTGAATGGTGATGGAAAGCAGTTGAGATGGAATCTAGCTTTAAAAGCTGCAGTGTCATATATAAACCCAAGAGACTTATCTGCTGTTGTCTTTGCAAAACCTGCATAAGCAGACCCTTTGCAGCCTTCAGCTTGTTCAGTATGAGAGAACAGGAGCTTGCTTTCTGAGCATATACATTTTTACTAAGTTGAAATTGGGAGTTTTGTAAATTTTGTGTCCTTTCTTCCTTCTGCATATCATCAAGGGGGAGGAAGGACTAAGAAACCCTTGTTTTGCTTTATAATTCCGAACTGGATGTGTAATTCTGGGAAGGAGAGGTCTTCCAGTCAGATTAGCTTTTCTCAGTACAGCCTCTTAATAATCCCACTGAGTATTTTACAGAGATCCAACATATTATTCCAAATTCCACCAAGAGGAGACAGTGGTGATTTCATAATATTTGACACTCCTACAGTACAAAACTCCAGATTAATCCTGTTCTTCAAAAAAATTCTTCTGGCTTATACTACATTCTTATCCTGGGCATGTGGTAACTTGGTATAAGAAAATATTTTTATCTCAAAATCCTCAACTTCTTTATTATTATTCATAGAATCATAGAATCATAGAATCATAGAATTAGATATGTTGGAAAAGACCTACAAGATCACCTAGTCCAACCATCCACCTACCACCATCATTTTATTACTACTAAAAAGTTTTATTACTACTAAAAAGTTAATTTTGATCCAAAGGAACTATATGGTTTTACTGTAGTAAATAAATTCTTGATATTCACTGATAGAAGTTGTACAGCCTTACTTTTCATGGTGGCAGGTATAAAATAGCGGACTTTTAAGAGTGATTACCAATACTCTAAGATAGAAAACCACATTTTTTCAGATATATGCATATGTCTAGGTATTTGAGTTAAGATAACTAAGACACTTGAGAAAACCTGGCCATTCATGAGTTGAAGTGAAAATTATATATTGGTGACATCTATTATTTTTTATGCTTCATGAATAAATCAGGGCAGATTCTCATCTTCTTATGCTGAATACCTCTGCACCAGAAACCTTCCACACCTTCTGTGAGAGAAAATGCACAAGAACCTTGCCTGCCCTGTCCCTGTGTTTCCTGTGGAGGTTATGATCATCATTTTTTATGTAACATTTGTGTAAGTGCCCGGACTTTGCAAGAAGTATTGTGGGGTAGTTTCTTGTCGCTATTTATCCAATTTTTCCTTCTCTTAGAATTATGTAATACTTTGACAGGTGCACTGTGACACTATCTAGAAATGTCATGAAGGGCTGTGAACCAGTAGACACAGATGATGCATCAACTCTTCCAAGCGTGCTGTGGTCCTCAGGAAAATCCTAAATGCACATACACTGCATTGTTCTGTATGCACAGCAACTATTTGCTGCACCATTTTAAACTAGGCCATACTACAAACTCTGTGCTGATGGTCCTCTTACTTTCCAGAAGGCTAAGTGACTGCTGGATGTCAAAAAGATCTGCCTTACTTTGTTGTCTGAACAAATAAGCAGAAAGCAGTATCAGTCCAGTATAAGGATTTATAAACTTCATACAGCTAACATAAATTGAATTTTAGGACATTTTTTAATAGCCTGGCTATAGAGTAGTATTAGATAGTACTCTGTAGATTGAGATTTTTATTTGCACTGGAGTTTATCAAACAAAAGTGATTAAAATTAATTTTCCATTGCTGTTTTCAGACAGCTTCTGTCCTCTTTCCAATCCTAAGATACACACATTCAGTTAAAAGTAGACTTATCCAGCAAAACTGTGTTTCATGTAAAGAACATGCTTTGCATTAGAACACTAAGCTATTCTGACTGTGTGCTTTAACATTAGCTTTTATCTTTTTCTCCTGTCACTGGAGATTAGTTTCAAAAATGGAGATTTTCATGAAAAAATATTAGTGGTCCTTGAGCAAGTGTTCTAAAGGTCATTTAGAATCCTGCATCATCAGCTGCAGAAGTAAATGAATATTTAGACTTTTTATTTATCTGTTGTCCCTGTAAGTAAAGCAGTAATTTACTGATATAAGACTAAATCAAAGCCCTAGACTAATACTGCAGTTCAGTTAAGATATTTCTGTTAGGCAAACTGCTCTGCAAGGCCAATTTCCTTAGTAGAAGCAGTAAGATGGACAGGAGGAAGAAGGAAAGATCATGGGAGTTCCGTCCTGCTGGCACAGGAAGAGCTACTTAGAGAACAAATTCTCCTGCAAAGGAGAACAAGATCTCAGAAATATGGAAAAAATTCTTAACGAGGCTTTTACCATAAGTCATTGTTACCCTTCTGAGCTGCATCCAGAATGAAAGAAACTGCAAGAAATACAGAGCACAAAAGCTATGTAAAATATAAAACAGGCCAGCTTCACTATCACCTTTTAAATGGAAATACTTATCCCTGATTTGCTTCTTTTTCTTCAATACAGATGGTGGAAACAAACCATCACATAGGTACAGGAAATTTTGCTGAACTAACACTTGGAAGAAAAGGGAGATGCAAGTCAGCCAAAGACAGTAATAAGTTGTTTTTTATTTCAATGAACTTTCAGAAAAGTGCTGTTATCCCAGAGATGGAAGGTGTCTACATCAGACCATATCCTTCTGCAGGCCTGTGGTGATCAGATAGCAAATCAAAATCACACCAAGAGAGGTGTTATTGCCACTCAGCATAGTGAATGAAGGGAATGAAAGTATTGAGAGGAGTGCTTTATTGCAATTATCTTCCAGGCAAGTGACGTATTAGCACTTTTTTTTTTAATTGATACTAAAAATTGCTGCAAGAAAAATTAGCAAAAAAAAAAAAATCTTTTACACAATTCTTTGAAAATGGACTGTAGAAAAAGAATTTGTAAAAAATTGTTGTTTAGGGGTGGTGTAGATAATGGGGAATAAGTATGGAATATGACCCCAACTGACTTAGTAGATTTTCTACAGAGGATGTGAAGCTAAGACTTTGCACCAATTACATGGATTAATCACTTTAGGTTGGCAACTGTAACACATGAGATCAGAAATATTTCAAATCAAGGTGTTAAGAAGGGATGGTGAGTGGGGGGGAGGGTACCATTAATGATACATATGATTGTCATTGTGGAGAATGAATTTTCTTTCCAAACTCAACAGTCAACATTTCCTATATTAGAAACAAACTAACAAAGGAAGTAATTTGAGACACTGCAGTAGTAGGAGTTAACATGATAACAGTTTATTTTCTTATATGCAATGTGCAGCATCATAAAACTGCAGAGAGATGCCTGTCAAATCTGAGAAATAAATGTCACAGCCACATTAAACAAATATGATAAAACATTAGGATATTGAAAACAACGAAATGCTGCTTCTAGTCATTAATCTATCATTTAAATTATTACAATATTTAAAAGTTCACAAACATACAGTTACACATTTTCACTGGTGTTAACTTCTAATAAATACACTGTGGATTTGGATTCTTTTCTATTTTTTGTAGCAGATGACAACATAATTATGTGTGGAAGTTGTCTAGGAAATAAGTAAGAGGCTAGTATGTATACTATTCAATAAATGCTATTACTAACATCAGAAATAATTATCTCCTGAAATTAATTTTATCCCCTTCTGCATATGTTAGCACATAAAAGTACACTTCTCTGTTTTGAGTTAAATTATCTAGCAATAGTACTGACGATATTCGCTTTTAAGTTACCTTTCAGCTCATTCTGTTTATATTTGAAATCCTTATGTAAAATCCTTTGAAACAGCTTCTATAAAATTGGGAGCAGACATGAGTATTGTAAATGTGCAAATGATGGCAAAAAGGGTAAACGCAACCAGGCATAATCTGTCTACGACAGCAGCTGCAAACTTCCACTCACTGCAGATCTCTTCACCCTCATCTTGCTTCCTGAAGCGCATTGCAATGAACTGAACTTCCTCCAGTATCTTCACAATCACTGGGATGGTATCCATCAAAGCTTTCTTTTGAACATGCTCATTATCTTCTGGCAAGGGGCAAGTAATCTTTCCGCTCTTGCTACCTAGATCATTGTTCTGGGGGCAGCATGGATTTTCCATTGTGTGGTAGCTATAAATCATGCTGCCATTGCTGGGCTGGTGCCCAGGTAGGACATTCATCTCTGTATTTTTCACGCTTGGATGGTGCTTAGAATAGCTATATTTGCAGGAGAGCGGCTTTATATTTTCCCCAGGTTTTTTCATACGTAAAAACCAAGCACACCAGTTCAGCAGAATGACACGGACCTGAAAGAAAGTGAACATTGTATAAGGAAAGGGAAATTTTGTGAATTTTAGCAGTTTTTGAAACATTTAGTCACCATTACAGTCAGTCTGTATGTGCTACTAGAAGGACTGCCTGCTTCACCAGCTATCTGCTTTCAGATGTAGTGGTTTTGGGTCTGGCTTCTTCCTGAGATAGACCTTTTATGGATATATCTTGAGCAAACAGATGTTCAGTGTCCACTTAGGGTGCGAAGCATAAGGGATGTGAAATTTTACATTACAAAACAGTTCTTGAAGTCCTATATTTTGCAAACAATCCTGGACCTCTGCAAATGAGCACAGTGCACAAAGCTGGCTGCATTCTTTGCCATCCACTTCTCAGATAGTGTGGAAGGAGCAACACTTACAGACCTGAGGAACAAAGGTTTGGATTCTGCTGAAAAAACTCCACAACAGATTAATGGCTGTTTTTAGCATACTCCCCAACTCCTGTTGTTTAAATTTAAAAAACAACCTTGTTTTTTCGCTTGAGAAATCTAAATAGTCTTGTGAAGAGTTCTGCCACATAATACAGAAGGCTTTTTTTTCTGAAGAATAACAGCAAATCAATTAAACTGGGCACTTCAAAATCTGAATGCTGATGTGAGCTGATATTGTCTGGTGTACAGTTTTTTTGAGCACTCTCAAAAGTGCTCAAAAGCGCTTGAAGTGTGGAGTATACATTTCTTGTCAAGACCATCAGATGAGCCAACCACAGAGTATGTAGCGTTTTCCCTTGTTAATTGGTCTTCAGACATCTTGCCTCAAACATAAGCCCACTATAATTCTGTGGTTAACATCAATTGCTGCCAAAGAATGCAAACTAAATCAGTAGATCCTGTAACTGTTAAGTCATTCAAGCAGTATGTGTACATGCATACTGCCTGCAAGGTGCTTGCGAGAGTCACTCCAGAAAGGCAGAAGGCCTCTTCAGTGACTTTGTCGTGGCTGGAAGTCAGCCTTCTGTTCAGGAAAGAACAGAAGCAACTGCTTGTTTAATGAAGACTAGGACTCCCTCTGTGACTCTGCTTCAGTTGCTTCAGCCTTGCAGAAATCATCACCCCCTTTTGCCTCTATGGTTGTTTCAGATACAAGTTGAGCTGTGTTTGCACAGTGCAGATGCAGGGATGGGGAAACTGCAGCTAACACTTTGAGCTGCAACTATAATGACAAGCACAATTTCAGAAAAGAGAAGGCATTAATTACCACAAGTGGGAATTACAATAATAAAGAGCAAAAGCAATGGCTACTGGAAGATGTTTACACAGCTTTAAAATTCTACAGTGAGAGTTCTTCTGGTTTGCAGACTCACGCCATTTTCTGTGAGCCTTTCTGCTTCCCCCCTGCTAATGAATCATTTATTCTTCATCCTCAAAGGCTATTTCCTGTTTCCAATTATTCTGCTTTTCTTGAGGGCTTTAAATCTTTCATTATTTCCTACATGGTCACCAAAGATAAAGAGAAAACTGTAATGCAGCAGCTTAAAAATCCATATTGGATTTAATTAAACTTAATTACAGTGTCATCTGACATCTTATGGACACAAGATGAAACATCATGGAGCAAAATAAGGTGTTAATTGCTAACAATATTTTAACAGTGTTAGTGGCAAGGGAAAGAGCAAGAAATTCATTGTCCAGAAGCATTAACTGTCAAAATACTGGGCTAGGCAAACTTTCTTACTCAAAAATGTTAAGATGTCTGTTAGCTCTGGAAGATGTAAGGTGCAAAACCTTTACTCTATAGGAACGTTACTTTTCCTTTCAAGATGAAGTGCTTACTCCTTTGGGGAATTAAATTTATAAGTACAGCCAAGTCTATTTCCTATAGAAAAAATAAATATGAGCAAGTAAGCAAAATAGCCTTTAAATTTACTGGAACTTCCAAATTCCGTATTTCCTTGAGAACACAGACATTCAGGCATCAGCCATCTCTTGCCGTGCCGATTAATTCAGGAGTCAGATGCAGCACCGGGGTTGTCAGAAAACAGCCAGAGTAGGATGAATATACATTCTCACTTGCATTTTGGGTTTCTGTGAAGGAAGGACACAGGCAAGGCCACCTCAAAGGTAAACAGCCTATCACTGTTGTGACCACCAGGGTCCTCCCCTAAGCACGACACTGTTCGGCCTTAGATCTATTCTCAGTTCCAATCACAGAAAATCCAGAACTTTGGTCTCCAGCTACATACACCTCTTGTGAGGAGTGAAGGTAAGCACCTGCGCTAATTATGCCTGCTGGTTCAATGGCATCAGCTGGTCCAGATACAAGTATATACAAAGAAAAAACTGAAACTCAATGAACCTGATTTAAGTGCAGCAAAGAGCCGGAGAGCTCTTGCCTTTTCCCGCAGCCCCCTTCCTGCTCTCTGTGCTTGGTCTTCCTGTTTTTCTCATGTACAGTGCAGTATTTTGGTTGTCAGCAGAGGCACAGCGATGGAGCTGTAACTCATGCCTGATATTATCTACTCTCAAAGTGCTAATTAGCTGGACTGTCATTAGTGCTCTGCTCCACAGTGAGTGGAGTACCAAGTAGATGGCAGCTCCCACTTCTCAACAGAGTAACTAAGAAATACCATGTCTGAATGCTGTGGATTTAAGCTCCTCTCTAGGAAAAAAGTTGGCTATATTAAGCTGTCAAAGATTAATAGAGAAGAGGGCAAAATTATCATCTGTGAAGTAAGGGAAGAAGCAAGAACCTACAGAAAGGCTAAATGCTAACACTCCTACCTCCTACCTTTTCTGATCCAAAGGCCAAACAGAGATCTTGGGAGATGAGAGACAAGCAGGGAAACAAAACTGCTCAATTGGGAAAAGTTTATAAATGAGGTGTGTAGGTAATGCAGTCAAACTCTCTAGTTTTGGAGTTGCTCCCACACAAACCTAGTGACTTTCCCTGACACTTTCCCCAAATGCTAATTGCATTTGAACAGGAAGTAAAAATAATCCTGTAACAACATCCAGTCAGTGGAGAATAATTGGATGGTAGGGATATCTGCTGAGACCAGAACTGCAGAGAAAAAATTCAGGTAAGCTATTTCCTATTTTCTGCAGATAGTTATCTCAAATTCCTGTATTTTATTAAGCAAAAGTCTGTAAGGATGTCTCTAAACTAAAAATGTAATCTGCCCTGAACTAGGTTCACAGGAAAAAATAAAAATGGAAAATGTGCTGTGAATCCAAATGACTGAGCCATGGTATTTTATTGTGGAGGAATAGCATCGCTTCTGTGGTGTCAAACTCTTCCCTACAAATTTGGCATTTACCTTTTTTCTCTTGAGATCCCACAGCCCTGTCAGCTTTCCTGGTCTACAGCTTTCACAGCCTATCATTTGATCTTCCTTATAGTTCCTTCCAGAGATTTTACTTCACAACTGTGGTGGTGTTCTTTGTTTTGTTTGTTTTGTTTGTTTGTTTTTGTGTTTTTTTTTAATGTATGACAGTTCAGCAGTCAGGGCACTGAGTCAGGTTCCTCAGGAGTGAGAACTCATTGCACTCTGTCTTCTCAGCCAACTGACAGTGGACCTCAGCTTTGTGACAAAAACCCAGAGTACACATCCAGGTCTTTTTTCTCTGTAGTTTTATCTTCGCGTTCTTTGATCCTGATGTTGACAAACGCAGACCAAAAGGTAGTCCCAAAACTTAGCAGCAGGTCAGTAGTGGGTAAACAAGTCCCAGACAATGTACCTCAAGACACAGGTCTAGACCCACATTCTCCCATTCTTCTCACTTGTAAGCTAAATAGGTATTGGACTTCCTTTTTTATTTTTTTATTTTGCTCTGATGCTGCAGTTTATTTTTAGAGAAGCTAAATTAGAAAGCATTTCTGTTCTCAGGCTGACACTGGTAATCATGTGACGTTTAACATCATGTCAGGATAACTGTCTAGCGTGACAACTGTGGCAAATGAGATACTACAGGATGCTGTAGAAACAGACACATTTGTGAAACCAGGATATGCAGATGACTATTTGTATCTGCTTATGCCTTCATTGCTTTTCTTTTTTTAACAGCAAAGCATATCCTGCTTATTCTAAACCTATTCTTAGTAAATAGAGAGAAAAAAAAATTGTTTTAACTTGAAAATATAAAGTAAATACATTCCCCTGAAAGGCATCTGGGAGAGGTGCCAGACCTCACTGGGATAACAGAGTTTTCTGCTGTAGAGAAAAGAGTGTCCACATGTTAATTGCACTAAGAAGTGATCAGATGGAAGCAGACAAAATTGATTTTCCACCCAGACCATTGGATGTAGCCTCAGCAAATGGCAGTTTCTGAATAAGTGATGTCAGTGCAGTCAGACTGAGCCCAACAGTGTTGCCTTTCTGTTTCTGCTGATGGTGCAACAGGAACCAGCTCCAAGCTGTGAGAACCATAGCTGGGTTCAGTATTCAGCACAAAAGCACTGGAGTTCCTGGTTTTCTGGCATCTCTGGGCGTCAGCCCATAACTGGGACATTTGTAAGACAGGATAAGCAAATCAGCTTCCCCTCCTTCCTTTCTTCTGGGGATATCACAGCTCTGCCATTAAATACAAAGCATAATGCTGTGCCCTTTTCTTTAAGGGAACAGAGCGGACAAACTGCCCAACAGAGTCTAGTAAATGTTTGTGCAGTGTCTGCTGGATAAGAAATCAAAGGTTTTGCTCACAGGGTCAGCCCTTGCAAGCAGGTGCAGAGAAAGATTACTCTGCCATGGCTCAACCTACCCCTGTTTAAAGGTTTAAATAGAAAACTCAAACAACTGTGCTGTTTCTAAGGGAAATCCAAATTTATTATGTTTGTTCTCTCTCTCTAATATCAAGCATAACTGTGTAAAACATACTGCCCATAGTTGTCGTTTGAGATTAATGGGGAACAACATCTGTCCCTTGTCAGTTTGCCATAACATTCAGGTTTTTTCATCAAATGATGTTGAATATTTACTACGAAATCTACTCACCCATCTGGGCATCTTTCCTGCTTGTGGGTCATGATGGTGAAACTGCAGAACCAGCACCGTTACAACCACAGACAGACCAACAATGACCATGATGCTAGCGAAATACTGAGCTGCATGTAAAAGGAGGATTTGGTCAGGAGAGGAGAAAAGCAAAAGGCAAATAACATTCCTTGACCTTGAGCTACATTTAAGAAGTGCTGAATCTCATCCGAACATCCTCTTCTCTGATATTCCACACTGGTGTCAGTGGACCCCCAGAAAGTGTGGTTGTGGCACCACTTTCTGCTCCCTCACCTCGTTGCTGCCCACAAGGGTGGACTACTCAGCACCCTCCTCAGTCCTTAAGGCTACCCCCTCTTGGTTTCTATGAGCTCTCCACGATACAATACATTTCACAGCTGAATTAGCAGGATGCTCCTGTGGGTGATGTGAATTGAGGGGTCTCTGTTGCATCTACTTATCAGAGAACAGAGCCAATAGCCAGGCAGAAGCACAGCAAACCATGAACTCAGGCTTGAGAGGAGCTGGCTGAACTGACTCCAGCATGCCCCATACCACAGAAACATAGAAGTGCTGATATCACTGGTCTAATTACTGTTATAAAATACTAAATGCTGCAGTAAATTCCATGCATTTTAGTGCCTTCAATAAGACTTCCAAGCCTGAAATGTTCAATTTAGAAGGGCTTTGGTTTGTATTTTTTATAGAACCTCATAAAATTACATACTTTGTTGAATCTGAAAAGAACTTTGTATTACCTGACGTTCCTAAGATACCAGGCAATGATTAGCAAATGAATTCACAGTTTTAACTTTGTATGCAGTAAACTTGGGAACTGAGGTCAGAAAATTGCTAAGGATATCAGCTAGTAAGCAGGGAAAACAGTTCTTTCAGGAACAGACTGGGAACTGTGGCACTCCCTGTAGGCTGCAGTCTCCTCTCACCCTACCCTAGGCCCACACAAGCAGGAATTAGTGAACTCTATTCCTGGGTCCTCACTGAATTTGCTGAGCACTGCCACAGAAAAATAGAGATGCTCTCCCACGATATGCAGCACATGAAAAAAGCAGTGTCATAGCAACTGAGCCACAGTCCACCCACTAGACATTTTTTCCCCCAGTATTTTAGGGTCCATCCATAAGCATACAGCAGTTATGCACTTAGGGCTTTGAAGCCACTGGTCTCAGAAAGTCCTGCTCCCATGTGTGTCTCTTGGTGGAGATAAATGTGAATACAATTTCACAAAGAGAAGCTCATCCTCTTTCATTTATACAGCAGAAGGAAAATGTTCAGCATCTCTCACTAAGCATCTTTCTGTATTCTTCTTAAGAGTTCCTGGTTGCTAAGATCTTCCCTCACACATAGAGGTCACTCTGGAGGCTTTAACAAATCACCTCACCGATTGCAGTGTCAGCTCTCAGATTAAGAAAAAGCAATCCCAGATCAGAGTGCATCTGAAAGAGTATGGGATGTGGCAGTGCAGGCCAGCTGCTCTGAGGCACACCGGGGAAGTTTCTGACCCAGTGTAAAAGGCAGCTGGCTTGCTTATACTCTCTGCCCTGGACAGCTGCCACAGGCCAGGAGAAGGGACCAGATCTGTGTTTTCAGTCCCTTGGTGTACCTGATGTATACAGTGACATTTCACAGGAATACCAAGGTCTGCTCTGGACACCACTAGATGCTCTTCATGTGATTTCAAAGCTGTTCTCTTTAGCAGTTGTGTGTGAAGAGTTGTTCCAGACTCTCAGTTGATCCCTCTCAAACATGAAGTATGTGCTCTTCTACAGCTGATTTTCTTCCTTTTGCCAAAGGAGACATGATGTAACATGCTACCTGGACAGCTGTTTTAACATCTGCAGTTGTCAACCTCTGACTCATCACTGTCAGAAGAAGATCAGGTGCTGCTGTCATAGCAGATACAGATCTCATACAGCCACAGAGACCCAGAAGCTCTTCAAAAAATCAGTGACAACTACTTGATCCTGCAGACATACTCTGACATTGCCTAAATCAAAATAATGGCACTGACTTGCAGTTCAGAAATAGAGGAGCTTCCAGCACCTTTTATGGACCTTTAGTGACATTATCCTATGTCAGAGATGCAACGTGATTTATTCTAGAAGTTATTTGTAAGATCTGCTGCTTGAGTGGAACCGGATAAACTTTACGGGCTGATTAGGAACAGGGTAAATAAAACCCTGAGGGGAGATATGATTCCAGATGGATGCTTTGCTTTGTTGATTTTATCACTGAACACTGACTGAGAAGGCAGTACATTATCCAGATTTATTAAAACAGCTAATCATAGGAAAAGCAGAGCTTTTCCTTTGTGACCAACTGCAGTGTTGCTGGTACTGTGGAATACTGGGGGATGAAGGTGAGTGTCATAATCAGGTATTTACAATGGTGAGGCTGGGTGCCTCCCACTGCTATTCTTTCTTTGCTGGAAGCATCAGTTTTTGCATCTGACATTCTGGACTGTTTCAGAGCTGGTCTAAGTCATTTCAATCATTTAGTGCTGAGGGCTTCTGGTAAACGCTCATGAAATGACAGAAATGACCCAGTACATTCTCAGTATGAGATATATTGTTCCCTCTGAAAATGCTCCAGGTTCATGAACTGAATCTGCGGAGGGTGCAGGAAACCTCAGATCCCAGCATAAGGAATTCCAGCTATCCTTTTCTCCCATGGCAGGAAGTAGGACTCATGCTGGGCAGACACCATCACAGTCTGCAGCAGGTAATGGTTGCTCATAGGCAGACTTGCTGGGATACACTGTGCATTCCATTAGCTCTCACCAGCAGCAAAAAGCAAAGAACATTGCCACAGTCCAGCTGGTTTTTCACAAACATAAAATGCCTTTAAAGGCAGAGAATTCAGGGTTAGATCTCATGTTTATTTCTTGGTTATGGTAACTGCAGGGGTCATGGAGCAGTATTTTCAATCTCTTCTCCTCCCCACATGCTATTGAAGTATAGGACCAGATGTTTGAGAAATAAAACTCTTCTTTTCTCTGTTTTAAATAAAGTGCATACAAGATATTTAACTTTGGGAAAAACACCAAAGATCACTGTAAAGAACTGCTGCCTTGTATTGGATGGAAGATGCTGAGAGAAGGCCTGCCATCAGCAAAGCTCCTGTCAGGACCATGAAAGGGAGGGGAGAAAAACACTCAAAAAAAACTGAAAAGACACAGAGAAAAATGAAACGGCAGTGGCTGAGGACATACAGGCAGATGACAGAAACTGCAATAGATTAATCTCATTTTCTCTCTCTAGTCAGAACTACTAATGTCTTATGCTCATAGCTTAAAACAATCTGTAACTCCTGGAGGTGGCAAAAGCACCACACTGCTTCCTTGTCTTAGCAATTTGCCATCTCGTTTCCTGTATGACTAACTGCAAGAAATCACCCCAAGCATCTGCTGCAAACGTACTTACTCACAGCTCATGACCTTCATTTGTATCGAAATAACATTGGCACGATAATGAACAGTGAGGAGGGGAGAAGACTGAAAACAAATCAGTGTAGTAGGGCCCTGAGCAGCAAATTAAGTTTTGTGGATTTAGAATAAGCAAGCAGATGAAGGAGACAGAGGAAAATGCAGTAATGTTACCTAGATTTAAGCTAACTTGAGTTTTTTGTGCAGCATTTGATAAGTCCAGCCAAGATGTCATGCATCATGTAGATACTGACCATAGGAAATGACCATTCCCTATATTCACCCCCCGCCCCCAAACACCGTCCACTTTCAACCACTCTCTCTGCACAGGTTTTGGGTGTTACACACTTTCTGCAACACGATTCCTATTCTGGAGAGAGCTGCAAAGAAAAAATCGTAGAATCGCAGAACAATTAAGGCTGGAAAAAAGCAGCAAGATCATCTAATTTAACCATCAGCACATCCTCACCGTGCCCATTGAGCACATCCCTCAGTGCCACATCCACACGGTTCTTGAACACTTCCAGGGACAGTGACTCCACCACCTCCATGGGCAGCCCATGCCAGTGTAGCACCATTCTTTCTGAGAAGAAATGTTTCCTAATATTCTTCTGAGGTTTGCAGTGTTTTGGAGATATTGAAGAAAAAAATCTGAAATTACTGAGGACTTCTGTTAAGAGGATGCCATGAATTCCCAGAGATGAAAAGTCTTCATGGGAAGAAATAAACCGTCTGACTGGTTTCAGAAGGCTGAATGTTTCATTTGGGAATTTGGCTTTTAAGCAATCTAATCTGACTTCTGCAGAGTGCTGGGCTGGAAGAGAGCAGCCAGATCACAGCTTACGGCAGCTTTGGTCTCAAGCTGAAGCCATCCCCTAGCTGCTTTTCTGCAGGACTGTACTTCTCTGCCACCTGGGGTCTGACCTCAAAGACTGGTGGTTTTCTGTGAGCTTTGTACCGACAGGAGAGTAAGCAGCCAGATGAGCAAGAAGTGGGACACCAGCACAGTAAAACAGAGGTGGGTGCCAAGTGGATGTAGACAGGTGAAGAAGATACTTTCTGAAGTAGGTGATTGATGTGGTGATGGAAGAAGTCAGCATCACAGAGGAAGAGGGAAGAGGGTTGCTTTCAAGTGGGAAATACAACTTAATGAAGCAAGCCAGAGATATGGAGACTGTAAGCAGAGAGTTGTAATGCTTTTTAAAAAGAAGAATGAAGGCATATGTCTATTGCCTTAAGAAGAAATCTGATCCTCAGATACGGTCATAAAAATGGATTTGATTATCCAGCCCTATTAGCCTGCATATGATTGCCTTTATAGAATTTTAAAAACAAACAATTAAACAAAACAACAAAAAAAAAGAACAGAGAAACATCACTAACAGTTTACATCTGAAAGCCTCAAAAGTAGTTCTCAAGGAAATTACTTAATCCTTGAGTTTCAGTGGACAGGTCCTGACTTTGTATGAAAGTTTTAATTGAAATAAGAGTATTTGCTTAATTTTGACTTCGTCACTGAACTGGAAAATCAGCACAGTGTGATGCACATCCATGTAGATATCCCTTCTTATATAATGCGCTAGGCTAGATGCCATGATCCTGAGTGGAAAGGGCTGGAAGATGCATGAAATTCACTTGAGATTGCTGGCTTTTATCATGCGAGACACATCTGTGCACAACTGCATAGGTTTTTAGAAGCAGAAAGAGCAGTTGTCATACCTGAGCAGTACTCCACAGGCTTCAGGATTTAAGCCAGTGACCAGTGCACTCAGGCAGTAATTTCACGTGTGCATCACATCTGGAGTTCTCTGCATTTATTTATATATTCCTTCCTCAAGTAATGAAATCCTGCTCTCTACATAACTAGATTCTTTATAAAATATTTTTAGAGAGAAATTATAAGCAAGTCAAAGCATGTGTGCAGCCAGACACACTGCCTATGAGGAATGATGAAGCTATAACAGGGAGGGTAAGTTTAGGACACAGCTACTGATGTATAGTGATGGCCTGAAAGTTTTTTAAGGAGCTACAATCCAGAGCTTTTAGTGCCAGGAGGGTGCTCCAGGATGCAGAATTGAAACAAGCCTTGTGCATACAATCGACTTGTGTTGGACTCTGGCCAAACCACTGTTTGTAGACGCCATGGGACTTGGTTGCTCTTAATCCAAAACGCTAAGCTGGTTTCTGTTGCTATGGGTAGTTTTTTTAAAAAGAAACAGAGGCGCCCTCACTCTGGTTCCCAGAGTTGGCATCACAGATGAATTTGGAGAAAAGCAGTGTGCAAGCATTGAATGATCTTGGTGACTTACTTGGCACACACACATGCTGCTGAAAACTGGGTTTTGGAAATAGCTTTTGCCCCTAAACATGGAGGCTACTGTGGAGAAGGATGGAAGCAGTTCTGCATGCGAGCCCCAGAGACAGCCAGGAAAGAGCAGAGTCCCAATGTCATCAGCCACCTACGAAGCTGGAACACTTCTGTCAGAGAAAGGGACTGTCTTGTGGAAAAGAAAGCTCCAGCACACCTCACTCAGCAGTGCAGTGGAGCATCAGGGTCCAGATGTTGGAAGCTGCTAACCAGCCTGCTGCTGATTTCTAGCTCAAATTTTGTCACCTGCTCTTTGCAGAAAAGAAGTCAGCTTGTTTTTAATGTGCATTAACACAGCATTTAGTGAACTGTTTAGAAATGTGAGTCCACTGTGAGGGGAAGCTGCAAATGATGGATTAAGAGAGCCCCTGGGCAGCTTTACAAACTGACAGAGAATGCAAAAGGACACACCAAGGAAGCAGAGGGACGCTTTGCAGAGAGGCAGAAATAAGCAAGTATCTTGCCCTTGTGATTTTTTAGGCTGAGTGGTGCTTTGTTTATTCTAAGTGTAAACTGAGGACAAGGTAATATGGCCTCAGCTAAAAAGAGTCATTATATAATTTCCACATTTCCTTGCAAATAGTCCAGACCCGAGAAGTGAGTTATTTTCTAGGTGTCAAATTAGAGCAGCATTTCTTTTTCTCAACAGAGGCACTCCAAACAGCATCCGCAAGAATTTCTGACATTACTACCTCTTCTTAGTTAGCTAGTTAAAGCTGAGGTCAAACAATGGAGAAAAGTAAGATGTAAAGCATTTTTCAGTCAAATGTTTTCACACTAGTGAAAGTCAGAAGCATTCAGCTATGTCCAGGTAGCATTAGAAGCAAGGTTTTTACAAAAAACAAAATGTAAGAATACAATGCAGATTTTCCAAGGTGTGTGAGGTCATCTTTTCAGAGCATGTCACCTACATGCATGAAGAACAGAAGAACAGCAACAGTAACTTTTCTGCGGATTAGCAGTGGATTTTTTTTCTTCAAGATCAAATTACTTGCAACCATTTTAAGCATTCTCTGAGTTCTCGGTTCCTGCAACTTGACACTAACTATTATGATTCTCCAGGAATTGACCAAACTGTCCAAGCATCCCCCTTTTCCTCCCAATCAATCCAAGAGGGCTTTTAGGCAAACCAAAGACAACAGTGAAGAAACATGATCATTATGTGGTAAATACAATTTAGCAACTAAATGTCCCAATTATTACCTACTACAAGACCACTGTGGAGAGGTTGGGCATTGTTGGAGTGGGGATAGGATTTTCTGATCTCAGGATCATGCTATGTAACTCAGCCCAGCTCAGTACCTGCTGAATAAAGGGTATTTGGGTACAGAAGCCAGAAGGGTGAACAGTCTTTCCCTGTTTGTTTGGAGTCGAGCTAGGAGTTAGGAGCAGGGCTTTAAACCTGGAACACTATGGAACAGAGGAACCCAAACTTCATTTGAGAAGTCACAGAATGAAAATGATGCAGAGTGGCCAGAATATGAAAGATCTCAGGAATGGTGAAACAACTTGGAAGGTCTCACCTCCATAGTATGTAAACAAATGCATGAAGGGAAACAGATTGCGCCAGAGAAAGCTCAGAAGGGTAAAGCAACACATGAAAACAGTGAGGGCTTACAGGATAGAAGCCTTCAAGTGCAATAAAAGCTCCCACCATTACTCAGAGAAATAAGGAAATGCATCAGAAGACCAGCATGGAACCCATGATGGTGCTTCAGTGCAAAAGGTCAACATACCTTGCAGGGCAGGGAGCAAGGACAGGCTACAAAGGCAAGATCTGTAATCACTATTTAGGCATTCACAGCTGGTGCTAGGAAAGCTAAAGCTAAGCAGCTGAGACTGACAAGGGAGTTAAGAACATCAGGAAGACTTTCTACCATTACACAAGCAGTAGAAAACTGAACTATGTCAGCAAACCACTGGGCTCAGTAAGGCCCCCTGAGGAGGGGTTGCATGGCCATAGCTTTCAGGCTGGAGCTCTGGGGTACCTGACAACACCATTTCAGGCTGGAGCTCTGGGGTACCTGACAACACCATGTTCCCTTCAGGAAAGGGATGGCAAGGAGAGGTTCCTCACAGCAGTGTCTAGTTAGACGGTGAGAGCAGGCATAAACTGAAACAAGATGCTCAGACTTCTTCCTCCTGAGTGCAGCTGCACAGTGGAATAGGTTGCCCAGAGAGGTGGCTGAGTCATCTCTGTCCTTGGAGGCTCCAAGACACAACTAGAAAATCCTCAGCAGCCTCATCTAACCCCAGATTTGAATGTGCTCCAAGCAAGGCCTGGGCTAGAAACATCACAAAGTCCTTTCCAATCTGAATCGTCCTGTCACCCCATGAAATAAGAAGCTTCCATTGCATGGGAACGGTAGTCTTTGAGAGCATCGTGCTTGAGAGCACTCCAGGATGTCAAGGTTAATTTTCTTTTGGGCTGTAACAAGGAAGCATCAGATAACTGTAGACATGAGACTGGTTTAGGAGTCCCTTATCTGGATATCTGAAGTCAGTCTCCAGGGTCTTACAAAACACTTATATGCTAGGATTATTCTTTTACTATATTCCACAATACAAAATTTGTCTAATGTACAGACGAAAGAAACAGACTGTGTTTGACTGATATGACAACTTTAAGAGGTGCATTTCAAATACATTTGAAGTGCTCTAACTATTTAGGTATTTTTTAAAAACTTATAGTAATATATACTTCCAACGACGCTTATTTGGTATACTAGTTGTGAGAAGAGACTTCTTTATCATCTCCTTGACTTTGTGCTCTAAAAGGGATAAACAGATGTGAGTGATCCTAATAATTGAGACAACATTCACAAGGAGCAAGGGACTTGACCAAATAGGTTACCCCACCACCATTACCACCATCCCTCACCCCCTATCAGTATGTGATGCTCGCTATATCTACGCTGGATTACGTAGTAATTAGTCCGTTGTTCTAGTACCTAAATCCATAGTAATACATAAATTTCTATAGGTTTTTTTTTCCTTATACATCTTATTTTCTCTAGTAGGGAATTGTATCAGTAGAAACTGATCTAGTTAAAGCTAGTGCACGGAGCATATACAAGTCTATGCTTTCACTATCTCTCAATGTCTTCTACCTACCTTTGTGGAGTCCTAGGTATACATACAGACAAGGGTTTTGTTAGTTATTTTGGAAGCTCCTGTGTGACTCAGTGGCTAGAATCTCACTCGGTAAGATTTCCATGTTATTTGGAAGCTTTCAGGAACTCTTGCCGGTAGGTGTCACTACCCTTACTGTTTCATTGTCACCTTCCTTCCCCACAGGTAGGTCTGCGTTTTTTCTCATGAAGTTAAATATTAAGATGTCTGAGTAAATGTTCTTTTGCTCTTTTTACGATACAATTTGTGCTAGGCTTTAATTTTACAATGATGAAGTGCATCTTCTGTCAGCACCAAGATATATTGTTGGATATTTTATTTATTTCAGTTGCCTGGAATGTGTACTTTAATCATGATTTGCATGCATATATTGACCTTAGCTCAAGAGATGATGTTTTAACATTTTCTGAGTTTTCCTGTGGTGTTCATAATTCTTTATTTTATGAACCAAAACAGGTTTGTTTTCCCTACCCTGCTGAGGTCTGGAAATGATGCTTTACCCAGTTTCCACTGGGAAAATTGAGGCTTCATGAGCTCAAGATAGAGGGATTATCCTATGAAAAAAAAAATAATGATGACTGTATGGCCCACCCAAACTGATCTCATGACAGAAATGACTCAAATGGCCACGTGGCATGTCTTGTTACCTGGGTCTTGCAGAAAAGCACAGTTCCAGCCTCATTTTCTCCCTTTTAAAGGCTTATCTAAATTTTGCAAAAGGAGGACCAGGAAACGCAGGACTGCACTACACAGCTTACTTGTTCCAGAGAAAGAGACAACTACTGGCTGCTTTGCCCATCCCCATGGGATTACTAACAGTAACTTCTCCTTTGGCAGATGCCAGTATTAACTCAGGCCCTGCCCATGAATGCATGTGGATGCAACAGAAAGGCAACATACAAACCTGTGCCTTTAATGATCACAAACTGCTACCCAGCCTTCTGCCTCTCCCATTCAGTTGAGCTTTCACAACTCTGCTGGGTTTCTGCATCTTCAAGCCAACAGAGATGGAGGCACCTGAATCTGCTGGCAGGCTGACCAGCTTCAGTGTCTTCCCTTCTGCCTCTGCTTCTCAAAGGGCAGCTTCAGGGGGTTCACCTGGCAGAGGCTGGAGTCTTTGCCATGCATGGCCCACTGGATCCTAGTCTGAGAGCTCCTTCTACCCCTGTCATGCTGCTAGTGACCAAGCAGTTGGTGGAGAAAGGTACAAGACACAGAGGCAACTTTCCCTCCCTGTTGCTTCTGTCACACTCAACCTCAGAAATAACACACTGTCAAGACCACTGTTCTCATTTTTTGTGCTAAAGTTCATAACGTTCAGTCAGTGTCTTACTGTGCCAGCTCATTGATAGGATGGTCCCATAACAAAAAAGCAACCTCTCCTTTCATTTCAATTCACCTTATAGAACAACAGTGAATCCCTCACCTGCCTTGTTATTTGACACTTCAGAAAGAAGAAATTCATGAAAAAAATTATTAAATCCCTCTGTCATTCTTGCATGACCTTGTGAAAATCATTTAATCCTTCATAGCTTCTCAACTCCTTTGGATTTCTTGTATTGTCTTCATAGTTATTTAACACTGGCCAGAAAGAGAATTGACTAGACAGTTCCTGGTTTGGATTTTACAAGGCTATTTCTAGCTTTAGAGATTTTTAAGCCAGTCATAACAACTGTTTTGTTCACAGTATAGGCTGTGCATTCCTAAAAGCATTTCCCCCAAAGTATGAGCTCCCATAAGTTTTGTCATTGTATTCACTTCTGTAGCTGTCGGTTGAATCTTGCTCTTCAGACAGTGATGGGAATTTCTTGAGTGATTTGTGCAAGACTCACCACTCTGCTCTCATCTTCATCCCTTGGTAGGGACAAACTCCACTGTGACAGCATGGTGATTTAACACACTGTTTATTTCAAAAGAACAACATGCAGTTGCACTAATGTGAGTTCTTTGTATAGCTTGGAGGGGATGACCACCAGCAGAAACTGAGGCTTCAGTGTTGTTTAAAGGCTCAAGAGATATATTTTCCAACTCTCTGTGGATCCATTTATGGTAGCAGGACTCTCCAATGCACTGTGCGTTAAAACTTTTTATATTTATGCAAAAACATGTTAACTTGCTTCCAGTAGTACAATAAAAAATCATCAACAATATATAACAGAATGGGGGGCAGGTGATGTGGAAGAGGAAAAACTTATCTTCAGACAGCATCAAAAACATCTTCAAAAGCTTTCTGTGGGCATAGCTTCATCCAGAGAGCTGTCAAAGTAACTCAGTGAACCCAGATTCAGTGAACTCAGAGCCAAGTCTGAGTATTATTCTGCGATCCCAGTTGTTCCCATGCACTGGTTGTGCTGTCCTTTGTGCTTTGCCTGCCCAAACCTCCAAGCTACACTGATTTGGTGTCCCTTTAATTATTACAATTACCAGCTCATCTGATATTTCCAAAGTCACTTTGTATCCCTCATGCAAGTTTTTTTCTGCATCTACACAAACAGTAAAGCCCAGAGGTCTACTCCTAACATTGCTCAAATGCAAAACTATTTATTAAGAGTCAAAGCTCCAACAGGCTTTGAACAACTCTTGAGAAACATTGTACTTTTTGCACAGAGCAAAGAAAATCAACCTACCTATTAGTGGGACTGAATCAGAAGTTGCAGGCATGATCTCAGCCACAAGCAGCATGAATACAGTCAGGGAAAGCAGAACAGTGATACCTGCAGGGAATGAACATGGAGAGGAAATATCAGGAACATGATTGCTGCAGCTTCTCCTCTGATGTCTTTGCTGTTAAATATAACCTAGTCCTCATCTACAACTAAGCCAAATCCATGAATTCACGCTTGTCAGGGCAGGTGAGAACTTCTACCAACTGAGAGCATCTTTGGATATGTCTCTATCTGTTCTCTTTCCACTTTTCAGTTGCACCCAAACCTTTGCTTCTCTCAAAGTAAGGGAGTTTCTTTGCTCCTCAGTGAAATGGAACCTGCAGAATTGATAAAATACACTGTTCTTGCAAAGCAGAGAACACACAAAACCCGGACAACTGCTCAAGATGAGGAGACTTGTTTTGACTGTTACATGTTACATAACACCCTCCGTAGAGCTGCAGCTTGTTACAAAAGTAGCTCTGTGTTATTTTGTTCTCTCTGGAAAGGCTGCCCTGTGCTGAGAAATTGCCTTCCATTTCATGTGTTAGCATGAATATTACACCCTCTTTTTGTGCTTTAGCTCAAACAGTTCTTCTCCTTGCCTGCACCCTATTTTTCACAGTCAGCAGTCACATCCCTCATAGCCCATGTTTTGCTTCTTGAAAGACTGGCTGTTCAGTGCTCTGGTGTTTCCACTAATCATGTACATTTGGTACTATTTCAATATCTCTGTCCTGATCAGATTTGTGCACAACTGATTCTAAAAGTCTCACCTGGGTCATTCTCATATATTTCCAACTTTCTCTTGGAAGCACCCCTCCTGTCTATACTGATACACATGACAGTAAATATTATTTAGCTCTTCCTTGACTGTCATTACTTTGCATTCATGGGGAACTCGTAGCTTGGAGGTTTGAGAGTTGCACTTGTAAGGTGAAAATTCAATGCCCAGTCGCTTCTCAAGATCCTTCACTCTCTGTTTCTTACTATGTCCTAACTGAAAAAGGGACTTAATCAGCTGTGAAATGCACTGAGATGTGCTAAGGAACAGAATGACAGAGGAGATGGAGAACTACCACTGCTTCCTCTGCCAGTGACAAGTTCTGCTTCATCCCAGGGAGAATCCAAAGTTTTTAGAACTGTATGTGTGAATGCCATACAGAAACTCTTACTCCTGTTTCTGCAACAAGTGCTTCTGTTGCTCCTCCAGGGAAATCTTCATTAAGAACCATGAGGTATTATTTGCCATTTTTGTGGGAAGTACATAAGAAATAAGTGAAATCTTTAGCAATTACCTAAAGAAATCTTCTCTCCTGAATCAGCAGGCAAAAGGAAAACAAGCAGTGCCAAGCCAGATATGAGAACACAGGGAATCAATAGGTTCAAGCCATAGTAGAGAGTGCGTCGGCGCATGGTGATGGTGTACGTCACATCTGGATATGGTTCTTTACAGCATTCATAGTACAACTCATTCCTCTTTCCTGGGACACCTGCAGAGAGGGAGATCAGAGTAGTGGGCAGCGGCGCAGGACTGCTCAGCATCCCCTTGGAAGGGGCCAAGTCCTGATGGCTTATAAGCATTGGCATTTTTGCCCAGATGGCCTCTCACTGGCACTGAAAGGACCTCCAGAGATCCTCTAGCCTACTGCTCTGCCACCAGCAGATCCAACCCCTGCTACCACCCTATTGCTCCTGTGTTTTCCCTCTTAGGCTTAAGGCAAGTAGAGGGATGAGGAAAAAGAAACAAGGTATCTCCTGTACTGGCTTCAAACTGCTGCTTTCCTCACAGAGGAGCTAGTGTGGGGTGGAGGCCAGCTGGCTCTACCTCCAGGCAACCAAGGCTCAAATTGTCAACTTGTCTGGCTCCTACAGCTGTCTGCTGAAAGGAGAAAGTATGGAGAAAAGAAATACCTAAATCAGCTACAAGGCAAAAGTCATTTTCTAACACTTGTAGCCAATAATGCACATATGCTTGAATAGATTTAATGAGACCAGGGACAACATGTCTCAGCTCAATGCCGTTTTAAAGCTGAAATAAATCATAACAGGGTTAAATCAGCCAAGGCTGACTCTTAAGAACTTAGTGTCTTCAGAAACATCTGAATTGACAGTGCAAGCTGCCTGCTGTTCCTAATCCACCTTCTGTGTTTTCTAGCATTTACTTTCATACTTTCTGCGTCATTAGAACCTGGCTCAGCTAAAGGAGCTCATCCGGTCCAGTTCAAAACCAGTCTCAGCAACCCAGCCTCCAAAAGGGAAAATGTGCAAACAGAGGCCAAAGGCTAGTCTAATACAAAGATGACTTCTGCCTTCCTGCACTTAGAGAATGATGGCTAACTTTTGATGTCGTGCACACTAGCCCATGCATCAGATAGGACAAATGTCACCAGTTCAGATTTTCCAAAGTAGTCAGATCAATCTTATATTCTGTCATGTAGTAAAGTTAAGATACATTGTTATACAACATAGCTGTACTGTAGGCTTAGCAATGCTGACCTAGTTGCAGTAGACTGTCCAAGAGGCTGTATGGCAGGGACTGCAGCAGGACATGTGTCATGGGCAGCTGGCAGAGCTTAGCACCTTGCATGTTTCATGCCACCACTGCTTACTTCTTTTTTTGTGTTACTGTACACATGACAGAAGGTACTGTGATGTGTAAATGTTGACAGGAGAACAGCAAGTCTCCATAAAGGGTACGGCGGGGAGTTGCCTGAGGTATTACCTAACACTTTCACCAAATGAGCTAATTAAGGACCAGTTCTGTCCAAAGGCAAGTAAAACACAGGCCAATTTATTAACCAGATAGGCAAATTTATTGGACAGAAGTGCCTACTGTAATGAAGCACTGGCAAGTTAGAAATGCTCTGGAATGAACTGACTTTAGGAGGACTTTCCTATGGAGTCCTTCAGCACTCCTGAATACTGATTATGTTTCTTAATTTTTTCTCAGATGCCCTGAATGGCATATTCAGCTGCTCTGGGTAAGTTATTTCCTTGGTCAAATATCTGGATTAGAAAATAAAACGGCTGCAAGTTATTATTAAAGTTGTCTAAACTCTGTCCATTTCCATAGCATGACTTCTGATTTACACCTACTTAAATGAGTTCAAAATAACTCACTAGGAGCTAGCTATGAATAACTAATTCTGGACACAGGTTCCTCTTTTAAAAATGCAAGTACATCCTGAAACACAGAACAGGAGACATACTATGCTGCAGTTATTTGCAGATATTACAAACTGCTAGACTCTTTGATGGTTTTCAGGGTGAACAGGATTAATCTCTGTAAAAGCTAATTCCAGTTTTGCTGAAATACTGTTTTTTACACCAATCAATTCTTGACTGATGTGTTTGAGTAGATGTGACAGTAGCGTTCAGTGTGTCTACATAAGACACATCTAAGTGCAGTTCTGACAAACTGCTCAGATGCATCAGCACCACTAGATTTCATTTATGCACTTAGATTTAGGCAGTTGCTTCAGAACACAGTGTTTTCAGGCACATTTCAAAGAATGCACTTGAAAAGTTGTTTCTCACCCATGATATTTTCTTCTTTTTTCATGCTGCCTTTTACATGAAAACTTTTCATATCTGTATTTCAAATGTCTTGATAGAATTAATAATTTCTATATATTTGGGTTCTGCCTTTGAAAATTAGAGGCAAGTCAATTTACCCACTAAATCCCACTCTCCATTTGAGATGTAGTTGGAAATATCAGCCTCAAGCATCTGCAGGTCAATCAGCCAACCGCTGTGAGTCCAAGAGCCAAACTTCAAATCACACTTCTGCACATCAAAAGGGAACCAGCGGACATCAATGTAACATGTGCTCTTCAAAATGCCTGTGGATAAAAATCAACCAGAATCAAATGTGTGCAGGGTTCACCTCCACCCCTAACTTTTAAATTGACTGTGAGCAACTTTCCCTTCCAAAACTTTGTATGACATAGTCATGGTGTAATGAAACAGGAAGCACAGGTGGAAGATGCCAGCATAAATGCAATATCATCCCCTCCCAGGACACTGGTGAAGATCCCTCCCTTCTTCACTGCATCCTTGAGGTAGGTTGTCCAGAACGCAGTAGCCACATGAGAACTGCTCTCCCTGTCTCTTGGGCTGGTTGGTCCATGGTCCACACCCAGATTTTACTCTGGATGTGTCTAATCCACTGTCTTTATTTCATTTTAAGTAATGGAAGATGTTAGGATTTGTTGCATACTGTTGCATACCATAAAGCTACTGTGTAATTTCACTTTATTTATGTATTTATTTATTTATTCTTATTCAGCTGACAGAAGAGATTAAGCTAGGGATTGCTCCAAAATTTATTCTTGGGACCCCAAGCTGCAGTTGCAGGATTTTCCCAGCTGTCCAGGAGAACAGAGAGTGTAGAGCAGGGGGAAGATGATCTATCTACACAGACCACATCACCAGCAGCTGGTAGCAAAGCAGAGGTCATCCCTACAAACCTTCACCTCTGCAGGCCTGAGGCTATACAGCTATCACTTTAGCTCTCCAACTTCCCTGAGCTGGCCAGCTCAAAGGCACTGTGTGATGGAGAAGCAGCTTCTGATTCAATAGAAAGTTATCTCCAATGCCTCACCAAGATGACCCGCTTGCAGTAATTGTTTCTGTGTGCTCCATAAAATACCAGCTAATGTGAATCCTAGCTCTGAGTCACCTAACCAATTTGGTGTTTTGCTGTAGGTGCTCAAGTTGTGCCTTTTGAAGATAAAATCTTCCAAACTGAGATGTTTCAGTTTCTTTCCGTTGCTGCAAAAGCTGGGGGCATTGTGGCTTAATCATGTGGTATGTGCATTTCCCTGCACAAATACTGATGCTCCGTAGCAGCTGGATTCCCTCCATTTGCTCTGTTACCTTCTGGTAGATCTGCCTCCCACTGTCACGGCTATTTTTGGGTGGGTTACATTGGATGTTTTCTCACAGCTTCTCCTGAATCTTGGCTCTGCTACCTTCTTTCACAACAGACAGCTGTCCCCTCCTCGTCCTCTCTCTCTCTGCTCCTCCACTGAGCCATGTCCAGAAGAGCTTGTTTCTCTAATGGAGAGCATCAGTGAGCACAGCCTGCTCGCAGAGTCACGGGAAATAAAACTTTAATGAAGCCCTGAAAACACCATCTTTTTGCCTCAACTGCGTTTTCCAACGTCCTGATTAATCTAGCTGCTTCTGTGAGTGCTTGTTGCATTAAGTAGGCTGATTATCAACATTTGCCTTCTAAAATGGATTGGGCAAAGCCATTTAGCAGCAGTTAAAACTCCTCTAAGAAATTATTTTCTATGCTTTTCATGAGACATTTCCTTTGCTCCATATTCTCTCTTTTCTACTTCCAATTCTTCACCATGGAGTTTGTAGCTCACTGCAGATGTACTCTGCATGTGCGGTATACCTTCCGCTCTCTTAGTTGAAAATAAACTAGCAGAGTACCAAATCAGCCTATAAAGGCACATTCTCTATCGCCTACCCGTACAGAAACAAAAAAGATGGAGAGGGCTCTGTTCTGGTGCATGGCTGATTTTATTCCTGTCAACTGTTGCTGTCTGGAGAGCAACCATTCCTATGGGTCTGTCCATGAAAAAAAAAGGTAGGAATCAACAGAGGATCAGCCATCAGGAAATACCCGCTTGTTTCCTGGTGGCCCTTACGGATGTGTTTGGCATCAGTATTCCAGCACCATGGCACAAGAGTTGGACATATCTTGTCCATCAGAGCCAGTGATGATGGGGATAGCTTGTGTGTTTGCTGTAATCCTGGCTGCTTGGCCTTATGGACACTGAATCAGCAATACAGATGGAAAGCGGAATGTGGTCTGGGTCTGGTTCAGCAGGTCTGGTCTCAGTTTGTCTTTTCATTTGGAGATGGAGGTTCAGCCTCACAGGGTGAAGTGCACTGCAGAGGGATTGCTGCTCCTGGTTACCTCCCGTTGTCACACTTCTCTTCAGTCTCAAGAAAGAGCTAACTGGTTTGCATAAGAAACTTTCCTCTGTGATAACATGATGTGAGGTACCCAACACCTTGCTTTAGATAATACCCCAGATGAGCCTCTGAATGATCTAACTACTCAGCAGATTTATGAAGTGGAAATATGCTACTAGTCATGGAGCTAAATTACTTAGTGAGTCTGTCTCATAATTAAGTTATATATCCTGCAAAATTGCTGTGGACTGCATCTAAATGCTTTGATTTCTTTTATGAAGGTAAACTGCCTGTAGTTATTCAAAGCTATGCACTGAGCAAACAGACACAGTCCGCATCCTACCTGGAGGAATATATTGACAGGATCCAGAGTAATTCACCAGCACATTTGTGTGAAATGTTGCATCGAATCTTTCATCCGCACTACAGCACAGTACAAACAAAACAAAGGAAAGAAAAAGCAAGCTGATGTTTAAGATACAGCAACTTCCAACAGAAAAAAAATAAAAATCTTTTGTGAGAATTCAATGCACAAAATGTCTGAATCAAGGTCTGGCTTATGCCCAGGTGAAGAGCCCAGCACCTTGCTTTCTAATAAACACTACAGGCCTGCACCCAGACATGCTGGTGGCTTACTGTAGTGCCCTCAGAGAAGCAAGAAGTGGGGCTGTTAGATGTCTTGGGGCAAAGGCAGAAGGGAAAGGAGCAGAAGTATTACAGTTTTTGAAGCTTTAAGAAAGTTCCAGAGACTGAGTTGTTGGCAGGACTAGGCTTTTCTAGGGCTGCTGTCAAAACCAGGCAGCTTACAGTGTAACTCAAGTAATTTTTTACCTAAATATCTCTTGTAAGAGCAATGGTGCCCTGAGGCAGCAATTCTTCTGTCTCTTAGGATGCATAAGGGCCAAAAGTTTGCTTCAGGCAATGGAGGAAGGCACTGGAGAGAAGCTGTTTCAGACCTGGGGATTGTAGGAGGGTATTGATTGAGACTTCAAGAGTAGAAACCTTGTGAAAGGGACCAAGAAAAGAGAATTTATTTAGAATTCCAGTGATTCTGAGAAAAAGAAGGGAATAATGACCTGAGCAAGAATATTGTTCAAAGAAGGAGGCATGGGGGAGTGTTCCAGTTTAAATACGGAAGGATTCCCATACTGGTCCCTTGCCTATCACAGCTACGTGCAGGTCCATGTTGCGTAACTCTCCCATCTTACACACCCTGTCTTGCAACCAAACATGGAAAATTCTGATCTCCATTCCTCCTTTGACCTGCTCCTTGTTCAGGTCTGAGGAGGGTGGACACAGTGCCAGAAAGCTGAAAGTAACTTGCTGGTATGGGAGTTCCTGATATAACGGGGGGGGGGAAACAAATGCTGAAGAAGTCCAGAAACAGAACACACTCGCAACCTGCTCTGATGTCAAAGAGTGAAGTACAATGTCCTCTGCATCAGGATCCTCTATATCAGGGCTTGAAAATCAAGGACTGAATATTGAAAACATGGGAGCAGGAACATGTGACTCAGGAAGAACATTAAAATCAGAAGAAATCAGTAGGGAAAAAAGTGAAAAGACTAAGGTGCAGAATGAGTGATAACATAAAAGGCAACAAGAAAGGCTTTCATTAATAGAAGAAAACAAGGAAAAGATAAAGGATGAGATAGACCTGCTGCTTGATGTGAAAGGAAAGGAAACAACATGGTACAGGGAACTGCAGTATCCTGTACCTTTTGTGCTTCACTCTTCATGAACTGTGGCTTACCACAACTAATTCTCATAGAGTGGTCACAGTCCAAGGCAGGAGAGGGGAGGAATGCATTAAAAAGTGTAGAAAAGACAGGCTCCAGTCAGCAGCGCTGATGAAATTTACTCTCAAGTACTGAAGGTGTCCGAAATGCTCTCTGAAGTATTAACAACTATTTGTGAGAGTTTGGGGAGTACAGGAAAGGGCTCAGTGAATTAAAGAAGTTCAAAGAGAATTCTGATTTCTTTTTTTTCTTTTTTTTTTTTTTTTGTAAAAAGGTGAAATTATAGACACATTATCCTAACTTCAAAGATAATGAGGTAAAAACAGCTGGCATGGATTTGTCAAGGGCCAACTGCATGAAATCAATCTAATTTTCTTACTGACTAATTCAATAAGAGGAAGTAGAAGATATATCTGAACTTCAGAAAGCCCTTCCTGTGACATGTTCTTATAAATAAACTAGAATAATATGGACCAGATAATATGCATCATTTTTGGAGACTGAAAATCAGTGAAGAGACTGTAAGTAGTAAAGCTGCAGTAAAGAATAGAACTTAAACAATTTTCAGGTCACTCCTGGAATTAGTCACTCCAAGCCTCTTTCTGATATCTTATAGAGGGTGCTAGGAAGGGAAAATAGCAGAAACCAGAAGAAGGAAATCCAACCCAGATAACTAGAGAGCATTATGCTTAAAACTGACAGAGAAGGACAAGTCAGCGAAAATCTTGCTAGGACAAAGGACGAAATAAGTCCAAAAATAAGATATTAGAGCAAAAGTAGAACCCCTTAATATAAAAACTACAATAAAGAAAAGTCATTACGGAAAACTTCCACCCAGCACTGCAGAAGTGCTGACCAGAGTGCTGGACTTCGTAATGGAAAAGAAAAAAAAAAGATTCTAGAGGGTTTAAAGGAGATAAGGAATGATGGAAAGGTATTCATAAAATGTGGGTAATGGAGAATATGCGAAGAAACAGATTATTTTGTTCAAGCAGGAAGACTATGGCACAACAAATTTTCCAGCAGAGGTATGGTAATTACAAGGAGAGTACGGATTGTTTTCACATTCACTGGGAAAAGAGAAAGAAGACATCTATAAAACTACAGAAAGTGTGACTTAGACTGATTACAAGAAAATCTGTTAACTTGCATTTGTTCACTTTTATTTTAATTTTTTCAGGAGTAGAAGACAAAACCCCAGAATATCAATGAAGTGTTGTTGTTTACCAGCACCTAGTGCACCAGTTCTAGGCTGCAACTGTCTATTGTGCATCTTGCTTACCTGTTATAGAGAAGAATATCTGGTACCCAAATCTGGTCGGCTGGAAATCGCAAGTTCTGCACGCCCGGGTATTCATACTGATCCCAAGACAAGTAAATATCAACCCAGTACTGTTGGAAAATACATACATCAGATAATACAAGCTGGTAAAAGTCTTTTAAAATAGTTGGAATATTATGGGAGCAGAACAGATATTACCAGTAGTGACAGCAGTAGTATGATAATAGTTATAGTTTAATTATAGGCTTTAATTATTAAGAAAGGTTGGCATATAGAGAGGAATTTGCAGGTTGATGATTCAGTGTTGTTAGCTGCTCTATTTAATGTAGTGCCTAGCCCCTCCACTCTGAGACATGAAGCCAGACATCTCAAACAATTTAAGAAAGGCTCAGGCACAACTTTTGTGCTGAAAGTGACGTACAGAAAAACCCTATGGGAGGGCTGCAAGAGTATTACTGGTGCTATAGCTGAAGACACGCTCTGCAAAGAACAAGATATATGCAGGCTCTGCTGTGATGATACCATAGTCCCATATGTTGGTTTTGGTTAGTTTCTGCAACAGAAAAAACTCATTCCTGCTTCCAATCCCAGCAGATATCTGTGGAATAAACAGCCTACTCAGTTGCACCCATAAACTTGACATAGTATTTAGCTGCTCAAGTCAAAGCAGAATCAGCTCAATCATTCAAGTCTCCCACAGGTTTTTCCCTGCAGAGCTGCATCTTTGCTGAGCACAAGCCATTAAGGAGATCGGTTTATGATCCATAAAAGTAGATCATATCTCTCACCACACACAGCCAGCAGCAGATGTGGTAGGAAGTTCCCTCCACCAAAGCCCTAAGTGAAGATCAGTTTTGCTTATCCTGCATGACTGGGGCAGCTCACTCTTCAGTAGGAGCGAGTTGCAGGAGAGGGAGGGGGTGCATTTATGCAGGAAGCTGTCCCACCGATGAGCGTGGGCACTGCTGATGGCAAACCAGTGCATGGCTGAATCCAGTTCTCTGCATTTGGGGTGCATGCTAGAGTGCCCTGCACTTCCAAGGGATACCCTAGCTCCCAATTTTGGACAGACATGGAGATTTTTCCAGAAGCCAGGAGAGCAGGACAGCCATGTCTAATGAGGTGCCTGGTTCCTTTATTACAAGTGCCCAGCTCTACTGTTGGAGGTGCCTTGAGCCTCTTGAAGTCTCTTGAGTCTCCTTCAGCTATGATGGGAGCATTGCTTTGAGCTGTCTGTTACAAGATCCCTAGGCCCACTGGCCTAAAAATGTGGTTGGTATTACTTCCTAAGATCTGCCCAAAGGATGAATGCAGTATCTTCTTGTTTCCACTACTAAAAGGAACACTAGAAAAATGTCAGAGAACTCTGAGTGCTTGCTTATTTCACATTACAGACAAGTTAAAAGGCAGCAATCTCTCTTTCCAGCTAAGAAATCACATTCAATAGTTTGCTATGAGAAAGGATTTATTCTTTACTTACACAGGTTACTCACCATTTGCAGCCAAGCATTTGTAATCAACACCTGATTCTTCTCATCCTTAGAGAAGGAAAAGAAAGAGAGAAAAAGAGATGAGACTCGTGAACTACAGGTGGAAGAGTTCCTTTGAAAACCCACATTCTTGGCTTAAATACAAACTTTCTGGAGTAGATTGTGAGCTCAGTGCAAAATTATTCAACTGCATTACATGACTGAGACAATAATGGCTCTTTCTATCTTTTAAAAGGACAGACCTCCTGAATTTATCATAATTAATCAACATCAGAAGTTAAGAAAATAGGCAATGACTGTTATTTTGCTGGAGACAACTGGATTGCTTACCAAATACACATAATTTTCCTTTTGTCTAGTTGGGCAAAGCAAGGTATTTCTGGTACTATACAACATGTGGTAACTTGAGTGAGTTTATATCACATTTACTGCTGCTGCAAAACAGCGGGAGCACTCTTTCTTTGTAGTCTTGGCAATCTATCGCTTAGCTCAGGCTGAATTGGAAGGACTGGGCTTGAGGAAATGCGAGCATGTGACAGCAAGCCACAGGCAACTGAAAGGGAGCTCATGAGGTGCCTGCGCAGAGCAGGGCTCTGTATGTTCACATACCAGCATGTAGAGGCTATAGGGAAGCAGCTCTATCTCATGACAGAAATGAAGAAGCCTCCTTAGGGGGCTGCAGCCTTATTCAGATGCTAATGACTTTGGTAAGTAGCTTTGACTTAAAGCAGTTTATTACCGACTGCACATCATATTGGTATTTCAGTTAGCCTTAAACACATTACTTTGGGTACATTTTGTCCACTTTTCATAAGGCTACTCTGACAACTATGTTTGTCCTACTTGCCAGGTTTATTTTATAGTCAAAGAGGAACTTGCCTATTAGAGTTTTCACATGTTTACCTGGAGTATAACTGCATCCTGCATGGTCTTCCTTTCTTGCTTTTTGATATCACAGTCAGCAAGAGCACAAAGTCTAACCAGAGCTTTGGACTACTTATGTCTCTTTCAGACTTGGGGGAGAGAAGTGTCACTTCAGGCTGTTTTCATGGCCATTCAGAATCTATTCTCATCTTCGCCTTCAGGCCTCTACGTTCTCAAAGGCTTTATGGAAAGCAAATCCCAGAAAATGCTATATATGTATTCAGCAAAAGATGCAACCTGACAGGTCCTTCTTATCACAGGATAGAACAAAAAGTTTTCTAAACAAGCATCTGAGTTTGCAAAATAATAAAAAAAAAATGCAGCAGCCAGTTCCAAAGGAGCATAAAGGCATCATTTTACACTGGGTAGGCATATGTTGAAGTTCAGGTTCCTATTTGTCCAGACGTAGCTCTCTTGGTAAGACCCTTCCAAATAAGAACTCTGAGGAGCCAGGCCATGCAAAGAGTATATCCTCAGGCTGCCCAGGCTGTGGAAGTCTGAATCCTTACCTTAAGTGCAAGGGGTTCTTAAGGTAGGAGGTGTTTCTGGGCTGGTTGCCCAGGAATTAGGAGCTGTGGAGTGTGTACATGTTTGAGAGTCTTAAGCATGGGAGGGACCATACTTCTCTACTACAAAGATACATACAGATAATCATGAGAGTGCGTATGCCTTATGTTGTCTCAGGAGGTCACTGTCAGGTACTATTTGGCCTAGATAAAAGCTAATTCTCCAACTTGGGAAGCGCTGGAAACAGCTCTCTCAGATGTGTCATGGATTTGTGCAAAGGAATTTAAGATTAGTCATGAAAGTGCCTTCCTGTTAAAAGAAAACTTGAATAACCCAGCACTGCTTTTGCTTTGCATGGTCCATGCCTCACTTGGCACTGTCAGCCCTGGAGATGACCTTCCCTCTGTTTTTGACAGACTCTCAGCTCTCAGCTCTCCCTACAGCAAAGGAATGAAAGCAGCCCTGCCAAGATCCCAGGTGAGGGACGAGATGACAAGCCCCCAGAGATGCCTTCCAGCACTCCTCTGGGTATTCTCCCAGGCTGCAAATGCTCAGCTCAGGCAAATCAGTTTGCTCCTGGTATTTAAAAATACTTGAAAAACTAGTTCTGTGGTCACTGGCCAGTACAACGTTTTCCTCTAAATCCTTCCTTTCTTTATCTGGGTTGTATTTTCTATATTCAGCTGCAGCCCAGTTAGCCTTCTGTTTTGGACATTTGATTACTCCTTCAGCCTCAGAGGTTTGTTTCAGTACATGTGCTAGGATACATGAATGTTTTAGTTTGGTTTTGTTTTCACTGCTGTCAATTTAAAGCTTACAATATGTGTAGGTCTGCTTTTCTTTTGCACCAGTGCCTGTCAGTAGACTCACCCTTGCCAGACCAACATCCAGACAAAATATGATTGCCCTCAGCCATACAATTATCTAGGTCATAACACATGGACAAAAAAATCCAAAGGCCTTCCTGGTTCAGTAATCACATCATACAGTGATGTGTCATCTCTGCAACAAGGCCTTTGTTAAGAGGTGACTGACTGACATCATTAATCCTCTCCCTCTCACAGAAAGTACTGATTCTGCCATTGATTTACTGCAAGATATTGAGCAGAAAAATCCCAAATCGAACAGGTAATTCTTAGAGGTGATAGAAGGGTTTTTTTTTTAATACTGCTTATGTTCTTGAATTTGTAGGAGGGATCTAGTCAAGAAAGAATTCCACTGACTTGGAGAGTTGGAAAGTTTTGTTAGCAGTGGTATCATTCTCTACACTGGATTTTGATCAAGAAAATCAAAAGGAAATGGGATGGCCTTCAAAAGCTTGTAGGTTCTGCCTGTGTCTGCAGCTGTCAGTCCTTTAAACTGCTGAAATACCCATCTGCCCAAAACCTTCAGATGACTAATTAAAAAAGCTTTAACGTGTTGCATGAATGAAAACACTCAAAACCTACCAGCTGGAGTATTTTCCTCAAAACTCTCCTTTTTAACACAGTCACCACCATTAGCTTTTGCACTTCCACCAGTGATGAGCAAGAGCCTGCATGCTGCACTTGTAACAATTTGCACCAGCAGAGGTGGCCCCTGTTGTTGTCACCACTGCTGAAACGCATCACCCACTGCCTCACTGTGCTCACATCCACTGTCTGATCTCCATAAACATTCAGTAAGTGTCAGCAAATGTCAATGGGTGTCATTTTTTTCCACATAAGGAACTCAATGTCACACCTTTGCTTCATGTGCACTCCCATGTCAGACATCATTTTGTCAGACAGCAACAAAATGTAACTGGATATTGGCACGTTACTGGAAGGTTCAACCTCTACTGCCATACCACCAACATCTGCCTCTGATGTAACGGGCTGACATAATAAAATAGGAAGCATTACTTTTGGAGCAGCCCCTGTATTTAAGAGCTCATAACTGAACACACACTCCCTCCTTCTTTTCTCATTTTATTGGTGTGGGCCTTCACTTCTTTGAAAGATTAGATGTTATTTCTCATAAGTATATTTCCCCTAAGGCTGAGCCATATTTCTATCTCTTTCCACTGGTCTTTCCTTGAGGTGACAGTTTTCCTGGTCTCTTCTCCTGCCTTGATGAGGTACATGTCATTCCCCTGGAGCAACTAGCCCAGCCTGCCTTTGGCCTTTGTCCTGGGTAGCAGTAAGGGGCTGTACAGTCTTGTGGCCTCTGGCCACACTCCTGCAGTATTTTCTTCCCCAGAAGAAGAGGTCCACGATGCTCCACTCAGTGAGGAGGAAACACTGAGGAGTTGTGGCTCACACTGTTGGTGACTGAGTCCCACAGATCCATGCAATACTAGCTTTCTTTCCCATTGTTACCAATTCATACTGCTGCTGCAGTGAAGAATGGCCATGTAATGCAAGCTTGCTTGCATCGTACATGCAGCATGGCCTTCAGCTACAGACTGTGGCTGTAGGTGCATACCTTGGGAAACTTAATTTTTTCTTCAATGCAGCCACTCAGCAGCACCTGAAGACCAGAACAACTGGGAAGTGTGCCATGTAATCGTCTCCAGCACTCTTTTTGACCCTGTTTGGCCTCAAGCCCTTCAGCACAGACCTGCACATTCCAGGCACCACATCCCCATGCTGGGAGGAGCTTTGTCCCACTGTTTCACAGATGTTCCTTCAGGGGTATGTACTGGGATAAGTGATCTTTAACATCTTCTTCACTGACATCAACAGTGGGATCGAGTGCACCCGCAGCACGTTTGTGGATGACACCAAGCTGTGTGGTGCGGTCAACATACCTGACAGATGGGATGCCATTCAGAGAGATCCAGACAGGCTCAAGCTGTGGACTCAGGAGAACCTCATGAGATTCAGCAAATCCCAGTGCAAGGTCTGCACCTGAGTTGTGGCAACCCACACTGTGAGTACAAGCTGGGGGATGTCAGGAAGGAGCACAATCCTGGTGAAAAGGACCTGAGGGTAGTGACGGATGGCAGCTGGACATGAGCCAGCAATATTCCATTTGTATCCCGGGCTGTATCAAAAATGGTGTGGACAGCAGGGTGAGGGAGGTGATCCTGCCCCTCTTTGTGCTGGTGAGACCTCACCTGCAGTACTGCATCCAGATGTGGAGTCTTCAGTATTGGAGAGATGTGGACCTGTTGGAGCATGTCCAGAACAGCTGGGGCTGTTCAGCCTGGAGAAGAGAAGGCTACAGGAAGATCCAGTAGCAGCCTTTCAGTATCTAAAGGGGGGCTATAAGAAGGAAGAGGACAGACTCTTTAGGAGGGCCTGTTGTGATAGGACAAGGGGGAATGGTTTCAAACTAACTAACAGAGAGAAGATTTAGATTGGACATAAGGAAGAAGTTTTTTACAGTAAGGGTGGTGAGGCACTGGCAGAGGTTGCCCAGAGAGGTGGTAGATGCTCCATCCCTGGAGACATTCAAGCTCAGGCTGGATGGAGCTCTGAGCACCTGATTGAGCTGTTAGTGTCCCTGTTCACTGCAGGGGAGTTGGGCTAGATGGCTTTAATGGGTCTCTTCCAACTCAAATGATTCTATTTTTCTGTCTCCCTCAGAAGCTCCAAGAGCTAGGACAACAGGTTTCACGTGTCTTTCCAGTACAGGGTTGCTCTCGAATTGACTACTTGGATAAACTGATGTGCATGCCCAGTTCCTGGGGGAAAGTATGTTATGTCACAGCCTAAAAGCAGACAGTCCTCCACTGAAATCCCAAGCCATCCACATACAGTATGTAGGTGTTCTGCATATTCTCCAGGGTGGGTTTCTCATCCTGAAATAGCCTCCATGTGTTTTGTGCTCTGTTGGCATATGTTCCAATAAACAGGACTAGACAGGAATTGTTATTCCAAGCTATTCATTATTAATAGCCTTTTTCAGCATTTGAAATCACAGGGAAAGCAGTGAAAGGCAGAGAAAGGTCCCCAGTAGGCCAGCCCTGAATACTCATCAAGATCTCACTCCCAGGCTGCATGTAAGGATGCCTTTACATTTTCTTCCTGTATTCACATGCTGCTATGACAGACATACGCCTGTTCTGAAATATAAGGAAGCACTTAAAGCCTTTGGTCAGGGAAGAGAAATAGGGAGAAAAGGTTTTTACCTAGGAACTGTAGTGACAGTCTCTCTGGAGTTAAGAGAATACAGTGTTAGGATACAAGCCTGTCAAACACTGAAACACTAAGAAATGCTGGGTCCAAGGACATGATGACAGCCTTGATTAGAATGCCTTATTGTATCTCGTGTCTTGGAAAGGTGACCATTTGCAGTGCCCCTGTCCTCTGCCAGTTTCCACAGCCCCTGGTGAGGCATAGCCAGGAGAAGTCTGATTTCTGTGGACTCTGCTGCCCTTACTGGAAGGAGATGTGGAAAGTGCCATACATTTCAGGCAGCTGGTTGCTTCTCCAAAGGATGAGTTTATTTCCTTGTGACTGCGATCAATCTCCTTAGTAATAATCAGGCAAAATTTCAAGTTATATAATTTTTGCTCCTTAGCAGCTCGTAGAGTCACAGTCACAAGTGCTAGGGACACTTTAAAATCCTTGATGGCTCAAAATTATTTACAGAAGATTAAGGAGTACGCATTGGCTAAAATTCCCACCTCTTCAAACAGGGCTTTTCACCACACAGGCGGAATACTGGTTAGTTACTGTGAAACAGATGGATCAGCATCACAGAAAGACCCACAAGGAAATCAATTTCTTGCTACAGCTGCAGCCACCAAGCAGAGCTTGGAGAACCATGCTGAAAAACAGAGCAAACGTGCTGTTGAATTACTGCTTACAAGATGAGCTTCATCCACTGGCTTTGCAGTGAGCTAGGCAGAAGGCAATGAAAAAAGCACTACGTTAAAAGGCAGGTAATTAAGCCTTCATGGTAATACTTAATGCAAGCATGTGGGCAAAGACATATCAGACAGAAAGCCATAATTCCCATGGTGCCTAACTTCACTGTGCCAGCAAATTCAAAAGTTTAATTGGCTTAGTAAGACTAGCATTTCCATAATGCTGGCTCTTAGAAGGCAGCCAAAATACTCACTCATGACTCAATGAGCCCTGGCATTCCTACTGTTGAAGCTTCATCTATGTTAATGAATAGGACAATTTACTTAATTTTTCTTCTCAGAGTTCAAAATTGGTCACAGTAAGTGAGCTATATGACCAGAAGAGAGAGTTTGGGATTTAACTTTAATGAATCTATTGGTCTACCAACATTTCTGTAATTTTTCTGCTTGGAATTTTAATGACTATTTTTCATGACACTAATTACAGACTTTCAGCTTTTATAATGACGTCCAAATTTTCTCCTCAGTAACACCAATTGCTTCAGTCTCCCTGCACTGGCCTCAGTGAATTGACTCTTGCAAAAGGAGAATGCAGCTTCTGGTGGAGAAAAATCTTTCTGGAAAAAGATATTGTTTTGTAAAGTGGGTCTGTACAAGGAGAAACAATAAATATAGCTCAGAAAGGCTATGTAGAAAGCCCACAAATAAATGGAAAGGCAACAATAGGACAGAAAAAGAGAAGGGAAAAAAAAAAAGAAAGATCCAGAAGGGCTGAAAGAGTTTTTCTCCCTAGTTTACTGATGCTTTGAAAATAAATAAAATACAGAATATCTATTTAATAATCCTTTTCTTATTACATCTCTGATTACATCTCTGTCTGTTATGTGTTCTTTGTTTCAGTCTTGAGAGGTCATGCTTATGCTGGTGAAGATATCTATCCTGAAAAGATTTGTACAGGATGTACTATCAGGATTATGGTTTAATCTAGTGAATTCTGATGCTATATTAGGAATAATATGTCAATGGCTGCTTATGTATACTGGCGTATTTATATTTATTTTGTTGAATCACTTGTGAGTTGACCCGGGTTTGCTGTGCAGATATTTGGCCATATGACTGTGCCAGAATGTGGATCGAGAGGGAATGATCTAGTTGCTCTAAAGACAATTTAGGAATGGAGAGGAGAATTAGAGATAGAAACATAACTGTTCAGGTTTCTAGTTGTTCAATTCACCTGCAAAACCAGCATAGCTGGGCTGCCATCTTTCTCGGCTCTGCTGACAGGAGTACTACCACCAGTAATACCAGCACCCACAGCCACTCGGCATTTCTTGTCCTCTGCCAACCTTGCAAAAAGTACAAAGTAGAGTTTCTTTCATAAGCCACCTGAGTTTACAGGGCCCTTCTCTGTCTTACATCTTACAAAACACAGGAACTTAAAAGCAAGGAGATGAGCCTCTAAAACGTTCAGAACTGACAGAGATTTTGAGAGTAAATTGACATTGGGAGATCTGTGTCAGACAGCAGGTGCCACGGAGCTGGCCTTCACTTTCCCCATGTCCTTTTACCTTCACCTGGTGGTACAGGCTACTGACAGGCAGACATTCACTTCAGCAATTTTCATGCAAAGGGAGCAAGCTCCAGCAAAGAGCTCACTCTACACCAGCCGGCCACTAGGGGCTGAATTCAAGGTCCTAGTACGTGAGGAGCAGATCACCTGGAAACTGAGCTGGCAGATGAGGGCACCTCTGACATGAAGAGCTGCTTGCAATGGAGAACTGTTGTTTCACCAATCAATTTCTTTAAACAAACTAACTAAACCAACCAAATAATAACAAGAACAACACAAAACCACAACAGTGTGAACTAAAGCTTGAATCTGGCAGTTTGATACCTTTGTGGTAGAGAAGGTTAAAAGTTCTGGGCTGCTAAGATAGTTTAAAACCACTGTTTATAGCAGTAATAATTGCACCCGAGTGCTCAGAGAAGGTTCATGCAGATGATTCCTGTAATTTCCCTCCCCCAGAAACTCACAATATGCACAGTTCTGGTTTTCAGGAGACAATCTGAATATTTGCTCTTTACTGCCCGACTAAATTATTCTGTGATCTTGTCTTGCTTCTTTCCAAACCAGTCAGAAGCTTCAAGCAGCATCAAAATCTGCAGCTTACGTAGGATTGTTTGCCAGCACGTTATCAGGATTGGGATGATCCTGCAGTCTGTAGAATGTACGCTCCTTCTATGTGTGGTTCAGTCAAATCAAAACAGTACACACTAAATTTTCCATATATAGTGTTTGCTTGGGATTAGTAGCTACAAATAAAGTAATGGATTTTTTGCCTCTGGAAGTGCCAAATGACTCTTCAGTGGCTGGTGGGGTTTTTTTTCTCAGTATTTTTGTTTCTTCCCACTGCCAATCTCTCAGAAACAGGAGGAAGTTGTGACAAAAGCATTAACAACCAGGTGGCATTGCAAACTTGGGCAACCCGGCAAATGCTGGGAAGATTTTCTGGATCAGTTGCAAATGGAAGAGTGAACACAAGGCAGAAAGGCAGTAGAGGAATCCATGATGTGGGAGAAGATTCACAGCCAGAACTTTGGGTGGCTCTGCAGGAGACAACAATGTCAGAGTGGTGGCTATGCCCTCCCTCTTTCTCACCGAGGCAAAAGAATGCGTTTAGCTGTGTATTGCCTGAAGGGCATCAACACAGTTCCTGGAAATTTGGAGGTGTGTTTGACTTCAGAAAGGGCTTTTGAGTCATTTATTATCTCTGCAGCACTGTGCAGCCGCTTTGAAATACTCTTCTTAAAATTAGGCTCTTTATATGGATTCTTTTAAAGTCTGTGATACTTGCTTCAGTTTTATTCATCATACAGTTCTGTTAGTTGGCTGTTGGGTTTCTTTTTTTTCATAGCACTTTTAAACTTGCACTTTGAGGAAACATGTCCTAGAAAGCTAATCAAACAAGCTTTTCCTCAGAATAACAAACGGCAGTGAGGAAATTGTTGCAGTAGTATTGATGCACAGACCTGAAGATAATGGTAAATAGTATCACTAGCAGACAGAAAGCTGAAAAAAAAAAAGGTACTTTTTTAAGATGTCTCACCATGCTCTGACCTAAAGGATGTAGATCCCCTCAGATGAGGTTCCCTGCAGGTGCCAGCAGGAACAATCAACACCACTATCCATGATGACAAATATTTTCTACCTATCAGACCCCAGTGAAAAAGCCTGCAATTTCTTCCCTGTAAAAAACGTCTCATCTCTTGATTTGTCTAGTCTGACTGATGGGCTGGGCTGTTAGACAAAATAAGAAGAGGAATCTTTTTCCAGGTACTCTTGGATGTGCTCTACCCTTCCTTGGGCTGTCAGGGCCTAGCAGGGCCCAGCAGTGATCCCTGGGAGGGTTCACCAGACAAATCCACCACAGGGAAGTGCCTGACACCCTAGGGGATGTGGAGGCCTCAAGCAAGAGTGATCCTTGGACATAGCAACCCAGGCCATGTAAGAGAAGGATGTCCTTCACTTGCATTTGTCTCTGTGAAAAGCAGAGAATGTGTTCTTCAAGGTTTTGAATATGGTGGCTGGCTTTGGGCTTTAAGTGCTAAAATTCACACAGATCGTATGCAGGCTAATACAAGCTGGTAGCATCAGGAAACTTAATCCAAGGGGGTCGTGCAATTCTCTTTGAGCAGATGAGAGAATATGAGGAGTCATTTTAAGTCACCAGTCATAGGCAGTGATATTAGAGCTTCTTTCCTCTCTGTGTAGCAAGGTGAATCTATGTAGATAGCCATCAACGCTGTTTTTGAAAGGCTGGCTGCAGGTGAATTTAGACTTGATTTTGTTATAATACAGTACATGTAGGAAACAGACTTCTGGAGGCACTCCATGAGGCTGTTCCTGCTAGATGTGTGGTAGATAAGATGCCAGGCCTTGGCAAGGGTAAAGGGGAAATTTCTGTATCAGTGACACAACCCTTACTCCTTCCATGCAACCACAAAACAGGGGAATTGCTCTCCTCTTCATATTGCTTTCTCTCACACACTGCAGCAGGGGATGCAGCGTCTGCCCACCACTGGCTTCTTGTCTGAGTGAGACACTCCTTGGCTGGCCTTATGATGCACCTAGCTAACAGAGGTTACCGATCCTTTGTACCTTGCCTGCTGCTCTTTACATCGCAACCCACCTCTTAAACAGGTGTTTCCTTCAGCACCTGGAGCATCCAGTTTCTGCAATCTGTTCTTCCAGCAGTGGAAGCTGAGCTGCAGTGTCCACACTAAGGACTTGCTTCCTGATATTGTATTCATGTACCACTTCCTATTTTGGGTATTGGACCCCATGGGAACGGTGTTCTGTGGATTTTCAAACTGATCGGTTCAGCCACTTGTTGATGTCACAGTGGCCCTTCTATCCTTCTACCGCAGGAACTTGAGTGCCAGTCACATTGTCACTGACGTCCTGGACAATGTTTCCACTCCTGGAGGTAGCACACGGTGCAGCTCCCAGGATGGCCAAGAAGAGAAATGATCACCTGAAATGCCTTGTGTAAAGAAGGGAGGAATATTTCTCCCTCAGCCCCAAACGAGAACACTTCCTACACCCAACCAGAGAGTAGTTCAGTATCTATCTGTTCCTATGCAGATGTCCCCATGCAGCTCCTATGATGATAAGCAACTTGTGCTCAACTCACATCTCTGATATGGATTCTTCTGCTATTGTATGGTGCGAATTAGGACACTTTAGTCCATATACAAAGGATTTTCTTTTCCTCCCTGGAGGAGACAGACACCTTTTTCACATTGTGTAGAAGACAAATTTCAGGTTACTCTACATTACCGTGATTGCAGGTTGCAAGATCGTGAGCCTGGGACAAGTCACTAATGCTCTGAGCTGAAGAACTTACAGCATCTGTAGTGTGTGCAGAGACAGAGGGAAACAAAGCTGTATTTCTATGTATGTATGACCATCTAGATGACCCCTTTCCTACTGTAGGCAACCAAAAAGCAATAGAGGAATTAAATTGGTTGCAACGGACATTGACATAACACAGATAGGGTACTTAAAGAAATGTTGTCTGCTGAAAAGATGTATTTCACATGTGCATGTGAAACCCAGCTGAAAAAAGGTTTTATGTAACTCTTCCCTCTGACTGACTGACTGACTTTGAAAATGTACAGTCACAGCCTGAAGGCTGAAAAGTCCCCCCTGCTACCCCTAACCTTCAAATTACCGCATGAAAACACTGTCGGAAAAAGAATGTTTGAAGCAAGATCTTTAGAGCTAAGATGCCTCTGCTAAACCTGGAATTGCTCACTGAAATTTACTTGAAAGTAGCTGGAGGATTTATCTGCTCTTTCGTTCATGAAGAGGTTTGTGAGCTCTTGCCATGAATGAGTGACTTCAGCTAAGGGTACTGATCTCTCTATTCCAGCTCAGTGCATTTGGTAATGTGTCAAAAGAGAAAGCAGCTTATCCTGCCTGAGTGGCTGCTGCCTGCCCCAGGAGGACCACAACAGGCTGGTCCTGGCACTGGTGCTGCATGACGCTGTGGGGCCAGAGCACCAGGGGCCTGCTTGGCCCCCCAGAGAGAGCGCCTAGCGAGTTACACACTTTCAAAAAGGTCATGGGTATTTTAAAAAGTTGAAATGTTTGAGACCTCTGTCAAATTGGTCTGCAAATGCACAATATTTGGAAGTTTTTCTCTCTCCTCATTGTTCTCTCCCCAGCAGTGACAGTGCACTAGAAACCATCCCATATGGCTATGGAAAAAATAGGATGAAGGAAGGAGCACTAATTTGTTCAGCTGTTTGTTGCTTTGACAAGCTAAAAGTGGCCCAAACTGTCCTCTTGACTGTTTTTTTTCCATGTATGTGAAATAAATTCTATATAGCATATTTCATCATATAGAATCCTCTTCAGGATGAAAAAGGGATTTGAACTCAGTTTATTACATTGAAATCCTCCATGGCTCAAATCTCCAGACCTGAAATATACGTTGCAGAGAGGTCAGTAAAGACAATTAGAGGGCTACGCCTCCAGCTTTTGCTTTTATGCATTTCTAACCTCATCTCAAGGCAGAATCTTTCAACTGTAGTGCATGATAAAGACGTAATGGGAGACGAGGTCAATGCCACTATAATGTTTAAAGAACAGGTGTAACTGCAGTGATGTTGGCTTTTAACACTGCACATGGTCTTCAGTGATTGCATCCTGCATGGCTCTGAGAAGAATGTATTAATAATTTGTAATGACACATGGCTTCTAAACTACTGCATTCCTTTTTTCACTTTAAAATAAATGAAAAACTACATAATCTTCTTGCAGCTTATGTTGTATCAGAGATGATTGTGCTTCTAGGAGGATATTCACTCTTTCAAAGTGTCAAAACATGTACTCCAGCACTTAGGGAGAATGCTCAGTCAAAGCCAGTCTGCTCTCACCTCTGACAGCCTGATTAAGAGGAAATGTGTGGCACCTACACGAGAGGTCAGATTAGTTATGCTGAATGGGTGCAGTAGGAAACAGCCAGCAACTTACCACATCAATTATCTGCAGTAAAGAAAGCTGAAGCTCAACTACAATGGGCTGGGAGTCATTCATGACTGGGCGCTCCAGACGATTGTAGTTTCTCAGCAGATCTCTGTACAAGCGTCTCTGGCTTTCACCCTGCTGAGAGACTAGGGAAAAAGAAAGAAGGTTGCTGTCACTCAGGCTGGTCATGCCGTCCCCATCATTTGCCTGTTTAGCAAAAAATGCTTCTTAATACGTCAGTAATTCAAAAGGATTTCCCAAAAGTTCCCCAAAATTCTAATATAGCTGTGATAGACATGTCTTTTCTGCATATGTCACTGATGAGCTTCTAAAGAGAATAATTATTAATGCTCTAACTATCTACTAACACTTGGGAACTACTGAACAGTCTTTTGGGCTCAGAGTAAGAGTCCCTCAAATTTGGGCCTCATTCCTGACGATGGTCAGTGGTTCCAGACAGCTTGATGGAAGGCAGTAAGAGAGCTTTTCTTCTTTGTTTGTTCTTATTTCCTAGTGATGGACTGCAGGGTGCCAGCACTGGTATTACTTAGATATACCGTGTGTTTAGCCAGCATGAGCAAACAGGTATACTTATTACTTAGAGCAAATGTATCAGGCATTTCTATGTGTGTGCTCAGGAAGTAGTAAAAAGCCTTCTTCATAGTCACTTCAGTTTTATGTGGCAGTCTCTCCAGGCTTTGGGTTACTTCCCTTGCCTTTTTTCCAAATGAGGTGGTGGTATGAAGGCTAGAATATTTGATAGGTATGTATAATTGTGATATTGAACTTAGGGTGTTAGATGCTTAACTTGTCTTCCCGTGGGAATAACCTCAACACAGAAGATGCTGAGCAGACGCATAAACTTGTTAATGACTAGCAGAACTTCAATATGTGCTTAAATTGCATAATGCCCCTATGTATTCACTCCCCAGCTTTGTAGTGGGTGCAGAGAGAGTTCGTGTAAGTGTTGTTGCTGTGCTTCCGGGCCACAACTACCATGGATGTAGCAGCGATGGATCAGGTCTCTTCCCTGGGAAAGCCAGCAGTTTGCTGGGACATGCTGCCCAGGAGCTCAAGTCCCCCAGATGGTGCAGGTGTTGGTGCTCTGGCTGGTGGCAGCCTGAGCATTACTGAGAGGTGCATCAGACAGGGTGAGTGTCATGGGCTGCAGCTCCCTGAGGCCAAATCACTCCTGTCAACATGAGTGTGTATTCCCTGATCTGTGGAAAACCAACCCCTGAGAGGGAATCTACACTCTGAATTGTTATTACTTTGGACTGAAGCATTTTTACTCCACTGCAGCTCCTGGTCTCTGTGTGCACGACTCTTTTAAACTCCTGACCAGAGCTCTTCACACTGAGGCCAGGACAGCTCTCACAGTAGTTACTATGAATGCCTTTTTGACAGTCCAAGCAAACCCTAAGAGTCAGCTTTCCCCTTCCTCAGCTTGTTACTGTGCTCAGCAAGCCCTGTAAGCCTGGAACAGGCATCTCTCAAATACAGGAGCCAGGCCTTTTAAAGCTGGTTCAATTTATAAATCTGTTGAATTCATGTTCTGTTTGTTTTCCTGATACTAAAGGGAGTTTTGTGGCTTATGAGCATGGCAGTGCCAGGTTAATGAGAAGGAAGAGCATTTCTGTTTGATTTGGTGAGCTGCACTGACATATCACCTCTGTGGACCCTTTCTTCTCTTGAATAATACATGACGTGGTCATGGGGTACGAGGGGACGAGATGCTTTAGAGCTGCTCTGATAGCCCTTGCTGACACACTGGATGCCATGTTTTACCATCTGCAACAAGCAGTTCTGGCCACAGTTTCTCTGCTTCACCAGCTTAAGTAAGCTTTCCTGCAAGGCATGAATTTAGGTCCTCTTGGCATTCGCTTTCCAGTGCCTCAGCACACCCCAATTCCCTTGTAAGATCCCTCTGCAAGAAGGAAACCAGTGAAAACCACACCACATTGTCTAGTGGAAAAAGGCTCTATGATTTGAGCAAATTTGCTGTCCTTTCACTCACCCAGCATGCTCCCCCAGCTCCCTTCTCCATGTTCCTGTGCTTTAGGGAAAGAATGACTGTCTGCACTTCTGCCCTCATCCTGAGTGCTTATGTAATGGTTGCCTCCAGTGTTCCTTTTAAACTGTCTACCTCAGCTTTTGCAACAGAGAAGTACCTTCTCCAGGCTCTGGTAGACAGGTGGGCTGCTGAGTGCCCTGATACCATCACTGTTGTGGTGCATTAAAAGAGCTCATTCAGAGAGGTCTGACTGAGAGAGACTTGAGCATAACCCTGAGTATTTAAGGAAGATGTCTTCACACTGTGAGCACAGCTTACAGCACTTCACTGCATAATACTGCTCTTCTTACACCTGGTTTATTTGTCCTATCCTCAACTCTCCCCTCTGCAATGAGGTCCTGTTACTTTGCTACCTTTTGTATCCAAAATTGTTAAGGTATCCTTAGCTGATCTGTACATAGCCTGGCTGAATTGGTGTGGATAGCCACATGTTCGTGTGCTCCCGCTTAAGTGAACAAAATTACAGAGATTCAGAAGCAGTGAACATCTTGGGGTCTCCTGGGATGTAGCCATGGCTGCTGCTGGCATTACAGAGACCTGGTAAGTCCAATCAGAACACCATTTCTCTGCTACATTTGCTTTGGAGTAGGAAATGAGGTGGCTGGCAAGTCAGACCTGTGTTTTCATAGACATTTTCTTTAAATTGTAATTTTCAAATACTTAATGTCTCCTACTCCAGAGAGATTGCTGCTTTTTTCCCTTCAAATGCTTGTGCTAATGCGTTGTGACACTACATCTCTGTTCTAAGTGGAGAGTTTGCTGGAGATGGGGAAGTCTGGATCTCTCAGGAATATTGGTAGAATGAGCTTTGCCATTGCCTACCCCTCAGACACAGAAACCTGATCCAAAGCAGAGTCACTGTGAGCTCCCTGGTCCCTAATACATTGATTCATCTTTTCAATTAGGCTGAAAGTTGGGTGTCAAAACTTAAGGTTGCCAGGTCAGTCTCCAAAAGGTAATGCCAGATTTGCTTGGCTATGTATGTTACAGGAGAAGTACAAGTAACTGGCATGGACATTAAGAATGATGTTTTCTAGACGTAGGATCTTTGAGTAAAAAAGCTACCCACTTTGAGTAGAAAATGTTCCACTGCCTCAGCCAGTGTCCCCTGTGTATAGGGGGGGTGTACAGAACTCTCTGTATAGGAAACAGTAGGAAATAATTCTCAGTGAACACACAAGTAGCAATGGTAACAGACTGAAATAGAAGAATTCCATTTTTTAAAAAAAAAGAGAAAACCTTTTTTTTAAAAATGATTGAACTTGATTTCTAAGTTCTGTTTCTGGTGGAAGGAATAACAAGTACTGAGGACTTTGAGGGCATGTGCACTATACACTGAAGGTCTCTACTTTGTGGAAAAGGCACCAAAGCTGGCTATATGTGGGACCAGAAATTAAAAACAAACAAGCAAAATAAAATCTGGGAACAGAACATGATTTCCAGCAAGGAATGTTGTAAGCTTCTAGAACAGAAGCTGTTTCATCTCAGTGTCCTCATCAGGGCTGCTGGATTTCTCTCTTGAAAATATGCTTTAAAAAAAAAGCTGCTGGGCTGGGCTGGAGTTATTAAGTGAAATGCAATTGCTCAAGGTAGGCAGAATTTTGGAGTAGGTTGTGACTCAGCTTTACACTCTGTCTAACCTAAATTGGTTCCCTAAGCTGTTCCTGCAGTTTGCAGACATTTGGCAGGCACAAGACAATTAACCTACAGCAGGGATAAAGTCCACTTATGGTTTTGTGAAGAGCTTTATGTAGAGTAGGTGTATTCATGGGCTATGTTAATGTATTCTGTACCTCTCTGAATCTCCTCTCATACAGCAGCCTGTGCAAAGTCTGCAACACATCCACACTGCAATGCTCACCAGTTGAAAACCGTGACCCATAAGCAGCTACAAAATTCTTCTGGGAACATACGTTATAATAAAATTGTATCTTTTTAGGATGGAGTTGCTGAGAACTGCTCTGCAAGGTAACCTGCCCAGGAACTATTTCTCTATTGCAGTATGCTACCATCACTTCCAACAAGAAATACAACAAAATATGTGTCCCTTCAAATGTACTACTGTGAGATCAGGGAAATCCCCCACAAGGAGCAGTGTGATGTTCTTCGTGCTGGATTAGGGAGTCCTACGATGTAAATCATAGAATCATAGAATCATAGAATGGCCTGGGTTGAAAAGGACCTCAAAGATCTTCTAGTTTCAACCCCCCCCACTGTGGGCAGGGTTGCCAACCACTAGATCAGGCTGCCCAGAGCCACATCCAGCCTGGCCTTGAATGCGTCCACGGATGGAGCATTCACAGCCTCCTTGCGCAACCTGTTCCAGTGTGTCACCACCCTGAGTGAAAAACCTCCCCCTAATATCCAAACTAAACCTCCCCTGTCTCAGTTTAAAACTATTCCCCCTTGTCCTATCACTATCCACACATGTAAACAGTTGTACCCCCTCCTGTTTGTACGCTTCCTTCAAGTACTGGAAGGCCACAATGAGGTCTCCCTGGAACCTTCTCTCCTCCAAGCTAAACAAGCCCAGTTCCCTCAACCTTTCTTCACAGGAGAGGTGCTCCAGCACTCTGATCATCTTGGTGGCCTCCTCTGAACTTGTTCCAAGAGCTCCACATCTTTCTTGTACTGAGGGCCCCAGGCCTGGACGCAGTACTCCAGATGGGGCCTCACAAGAGCTGAGCAGAGGGGGACAATCACCTCCCTCTCCCTGTTGGCCACTCCTCTTTTAATGCAGCCCAGAACATAGTTGGCCTTCCGGGCTGCCAGTGCACACTGCTGGCTCATGTCCAGCTTATCATGCACCAGGACCCCCAAGTCCTTCTCTGCAGGGCTGAAAATGAAAAGACTTTAGCTAAAAACAAGATAGTGGCTTCTGTATGGGCTTATTTCTAAAATGCATCTGAAGAGCTGTTCTTCTCCTCCATCCACCTACCGCATGGTCACCTTGAGTTATTTCTGCAAGAAATAAAAAAAGGCACCTTGCTACCAGCTCACAGTCTGGGCTCTATCTTTCTTTGCACACACACACTTTGCATGTAGGATTTCAGCACTGTTAAATACAGACAGGTTGCTATGCCCCAAACAGGTTAGGCAGAGACGGTAGGAATGAAACATGAAATATTTGGTTATCAAATAAACATCTGACAAGTTTTAGTAGCTAAGCTGCAGAGATCTCCTTGGAGCAAGTCTAGAAGCAAGTTAATAACTGCATCCAGGAATCTGGATAAAGTGTGGCTTAACAGCTAGAAGGAGGGAGGCATCTCTGATAAGATTTACACAGATGTTATCTTATACTGACTGCGAGCCATCACGGAATCTATAAAGGGTTTTGAATTTTCTGAGATAGCGTGATTAGATCAAGCTGGTGTTGTCAGATGTCAGCTCCAAGTCAGCAGCTGGGCATGCCTATGTCCGAGCACAGAATGTCTTGCTGCCAGTGACGGCAAGGAGAGCCACCTCAGTTGGCAGCTGACATAAGACGTGCTAACCTGAGTGTGATTGAGGTATCTGTGCTCTCTACAAAATTAAAATTAGATGTTTAAAGGACCCCAAACCTCTCTGTAGGAAAAAAAGAAAAATAAAAAGACATTAATCTGACCAAAACTAGTGAAGCCACTACCCCTACCCTGTGTACTGCGTGTGGTTTGATGGGTTGCACTGGCTTCCTCTACTAACAGTTTGCTTGTCCTACTGAAGAAACACAGGGCTCCTGACAAGTGGCTATGGGCTGACCACGTAGGGTAGACCTCTTCTACCCTCTCTGTCTGCCTGGTTTCTCTGGACTTGGCTTGCCTCTTCTGTGCTGGAGTGGCATCCTGACTTCTCACTGTGCCAACAGAACACTCCTTGCACCTTCCGTGGGTTTGGCTTCAGAGCTGGCAAAGTGGCTGTTTGGTCTGCAGGCTGCTCAGTGTTGTCCGATAAGAAAGGCTGATACAATCACAACTATCTCTGGAGAGATTGCCCCTATGCTATCCCCAGGAAGGTCAGATGCTCCCTCCTTTCCTAGGAGCAGCGCCGTCATATCTTGGCTCCTAGATCCTACTGCTCTGCTTGGCACACAGAACTCCCTGAGCTTCAAGGCAGCCCAGCCTTGCCAGCTCCCCAGGTTTGCTCCAAAAGGGGCCAACTCCTTGACCGAAAATCTCTGGTGTGGGCCACAGAATTGCTTGCTGTGCAGAGCAACTAAATAATGAAACATTAATAGGAGGGTAGACGGAAGTACAGGGATTTCCAAGCTGATCTGAGCAATCCTACTTACATTTATTGATCATTCTTCCTCTTGTTAATGTTGTTCCCTGGATTTATTTTGATAAGCTCTTGAATTTTTTTGTCTGCACTGAGCAAGCTTCTAGCTGAACTCCTTCTGATTGTTGCTCATCTCTCTTGGCACAGCCCTGAGCTATTACTTCATTCATAAGGGACTATGGGAGCTATTCATACCTAAAGTATTTTCAGTTCAAACGTCATATTCTTCCTATGCCATTTTTATTGACACATCTGCATGCTGATGTGTTTCTGACTTACAAAACATGCCTTTTTCTTACATTTTTCATAAACCATTCCAATAAGCATTTGCATAAGCACAGCCACTAAAATCAACAGCGTATTCCTGGCTGATTACGTGTTGCTTTAAAACATTTTGCTCCCTACTGCTTCAGAAAAGGTCCAAAACTGCAAAAATATTGTGTTTGTGGTATTTATTCACTTTTCTTGTATTTTCTGCAGGTATTCCACCATTTTTTGTAGCATTTTCCTCCGTGTACTGTTCTTTTGCCACATTCCCTTTTGGGGGGTGTGTTTCTGTTAGTTTTGTTTTTTATTGTTTTGCAAAAGAAACTCACGGAGTTTTGGACTTTATGAAAACCAGTGTCATTATAATGGTAGGTATTTTTACATTTAATTGTATCATGATTACCTAAATATGAGTGTGACTGGGACATTTATACAGCAAAAGCCATTAGGAAAACCCTTGAGTATCACAGCTAGCTCCTGGAATTTTCAAGTATTTTCCTAACAAACTGCAGATTCTTCCAGAATCTACCAGTATTTATTTTCTTTATAGTTTATCACTGTGTGCTTTCGGGGATTTTAACTATTCCTGCGGGAATGCAAAAAGAATTATCACAGGAAGATACAAACTACATACAGCTATGAATTATGAGAGAAGTAACAGGAGTAGATTAAAAGCAAGTTGTTTCACAGGCAACTTCATTGACATAAATAATTGGAATGGCAACAACACTTACACAAATATGGTATAGTTACACTGCTTTGGTAGCTATTAAAAAGCACTTGCCTTATTTTGTATATTTTTCCAATTTCTGAGAATGTAAAGCATGTTGCTACCATATGTCACTTAATCCCCAGAGACACAGATGTGTCCCATCCGCTTTTGTTCTTATGTGCAGCATTTTTGCTTTTATCTGTGACTGCAAAAGCTTTATTTCTTTCAGTGCGCTTTGATTTAAAATGCACGCCATCACACCTTCAGGGAAGAGTACTCGCACACAAGACAATGGAATCGTATCAGCTGCCTCAGCCCTGTGTGTGTGTGAGTACTGTGTATTCGAATACATCCCTCATTTAAAACTTCTTTTTAATCTGCTTCCCTTCTGGATAATCTTTGACTCTTATCTTCAGCTTTCACTATGCAGATTATTTTTGCATCTTACATTCAAAATTCATTAGATACCCAGAGGAATGTGAGAAATGCCATATTTTCTGAGGCAAAAAGGATCTATTCTTCCTGACACTGGTCATTTCTGTTCCTTTCTACCAGATAAAGAGCTTCCAGCAGAGAAGGGTATTAAAGGGTACATGAGGAAAGGTTTCAACTCAAAGACTTCAGGCACATAACAACATGCTAAAAAGGGTATATAGGCCATTATATAATGAAAGGACAGGATTATTTTATCAGTGGTCCTGATGGCATGGTGCAGATGTTTTAGAGGCTGAGATATGCTTGTAAGATGAAGAGACATGCATTAACATATTAACAGTGGGATACCTCTCAAATGTTTGCTAGGTATCAGAACTACCTCATTGGTCCAGATCAGAAGCATAATGGGCTGCAGGCATACAGGAAAAAAAAACCCTGAATTTTTATTGCGATGCTAGTTTACATCAGCTTCATGCAACATACGTGTAGTTACTACAATAACAGATGTGGGTAGCACAGGAGGAGGGAGCTGGGTAAGGGTCAGGAGTGGGAACCCCTCCCCCCCCCAAGGCATGTTAGAGGGAGCTGTGGCTGTGCAGACATGACTCCTGCCAGCCGTCCCAGGATCTGTGGGGAGAAGCAGCGGTGGAGGCCCATGGAAAGACAAAAAATCATATGGCAAAAGTGAGGCACAGGGGATGTGGTCACAAGCAGACTGGAGTAGGCTTCTGAATTCCCCACCCACATTAGTTTGCAGGGCAGCTTGTCACAACCCTTCACCTCTGCACATATCAGCACCCGAGCCAGTAATCAAGGGAAAGCCCTCCTAAGGAAAGCCTTATGAGCTTCACTAACTGAGTGCTGCTAGTAAGATAAAAGGAACTCACTCTAAGCCCACTAAGTACCACTGCAACAGACAGGAGCCACTGCAGTGTGTTTGGGCACACTGAGTGGCTCATTTCCACAAGACGGTTCACAATATTTTCACTCTGACCTATCCTCTGCATCTTCCAGAGCAGTTTGGTACTATCACCAGTGCCACAGTACCTTTACAAGGCAATAGTTTTGAGGCGAGGCCACTCCCTTACCAATGACCTGTGAAAAAGGTACCGCTTTCTCTGTCTAGTAAAGGTAAGTTTGTGACTAACAAATGGGATAACTATGCTTGATTTTTGTCTTTGCTTTCTTCACATCTTGGGGACATTTCTCCTCCTGGGAGGTCATCTCATCTTTCCCTTCCTTCTCCTCCAGGCTCATACTGACCTTGGTTCGGGTTTTTTTTCTATGTATAATATTTTCAGAGTAGGAAATGGAGACTGAACAACAGTGTTGCACAACAAACTGAACATGTCATTGCAGCCTTCAGCACTGGTATTACATGCATTGGGTTTAGAAAAAAAAAAAAACTGTCTTCTTAACTATTATCTTCTGAGCCTTCACCAGACTTGCTTATCTGCTTTGTTACCTGCAATCATTATTACACCTCTCTGTCCAACTAGGTTTTCTCAGATTTAGGGAATTAATGATAAACTGTTGCTCTGTCAGCCAGCAAACTGCAGTTGCAGAACAAAACAAAGCAGCAAAGATACTGAGGATGCAAAAGGCAAGGGTAGGGATAACTCCTGTGTCCTTATTCCTATGTTGCTCAGGCCTTATCTATGGCCTGTGAGCAAAGTAAGTGGGCTGCAGTGTTTGAGAGGAATAGGCAGGACATTGATGGACAAAGCAAGACATGGAAATGTAAAGAAAGTTGCAAGCTTGTCTTTCCTGTGTCAGAAACTCAAATGGTAGATGACAAGAAACATGGTGTCAGAGCCCTGTGAAAGGGATGTGGGTTTTGCTGCTGAGAATTTTGACAGCATCTTAAACAGCTGATCATTTTTCATCCATGTCTGTGTTCCATACCTGAACTGGAAAACACAGGAAAATACAAAGGAAATACAAAGGAAAATACACCTTTCCAAGATATGAAATATTTTCTCACAGGGGAAGAAAAATATACATAAAACACATCTATAGATGAGAGTCAGCTCTGTTTTAAGCAGCACTTCTGAGGTTTCACTATGCCAGGCTAAACCTGGTGCCCATCAATGCAAAAGATGCTGTGTTAGTAGATGGCTGACAATATTTTGGAGGTTTTCGTAACAGTAATGGCTGCTATTAAGTGATTGTTCTGAGGCAAAAACATCTGAAGCTTGGTTATCCAAGTCTTCAAACACAAAAGGAGCTGTAATTATAGGCATGGAAATTCCCAACAGGGAGTCTGAATTTGATCCATGTTGAAGACAAAAGCTCCTTCAAAGGCTGTCTTGATGAGGAAAATGTCTAACTCTTAGTAAATTAGGCTTGTGATCAAGAAAACAAAGATCTGTGGAGATCTGACTTAGGACATATGAAATCATAACAAGTAGTTTAATTTGGCTGATTCAGCCAGATTTGATTTTGGGTATATCAAACGGCAGAACTCAGTCTCTATCATGAAGTACACAGCTTTTTTCCATACTCTCAGTGTCTCCAGGTCTCAGTGACATGTGTGTTTGTTAGCACTGATTTCTGTTTTCAGGATGGTAAATGCTTTTTTGTTTTTCTCATGTCCTGGTTTTGTTGGGATCAATAGCAATATGAAATGCAAGGCTTTCATTGCTGTTGTCTGGCAGTCAAAACTGCATTGTCTGACTGACACTGATCTCAACTAAGAAGAAAAAATAATTTTACATGAAAATGAGGTGCTCCTAGGCAATGATGATCTGGGGAGCCTGGTTTTGACATGATTTTACTCTGTTCAATCAACAGCCTGGGTAACTTCAATCTAAAGCTCCTCCTGTGGCAGGAAGGTTGGAACTTAAGGATCCTTGGGGTCCCTTCCAACCCAAGCCATTCTATGATTCTATGAATTGTCAGTGCAAGTAAAACAAATTTGCATGTCCATGTGGTGCATGGCCATCATCTTGTGATAAAACAGCAGATACCTTCAGATTTTGGGTTGCTTGGTCTCTGAGAGATGACAACTAGCCTGAAAAGCAGAAAATGACTTTCTAAGTCTGCTAGAGCATTTTGACCCAAAGGGGAAGTGATTTGCTCAGCTTGGAGGAGGTTTCCTCTGGCGTTGAATGGCAGCTTGCCCACTCACACACGTTTTCCCAGTTCGTCTATCTTTTCCTCATCATTCTGACGTCCCACTGGCATTTTTGGCAACATGTAGGCAGATGTTTATCTAAAAAATTTCGATGACTAAATTAGTGGAAGCTGGGGACCCAGTATCTTTGAAGAATACACTAGAAGTCCCAGACCTTGAACAAAATGCTGCTGCAGAATATGCTACAGTGTAGCTGTTTGACAAATTAGAAAAGCAAGTCTTTTGCTTAGGGCTCTTGAAACTGTCCATCTGTATGCAGAGTTTAAGCCTATGAGGGGAGAAAGCCTAATTCCATACAGAACAATAAATGCTGAATTTGGGAATTCTGCTGGAAGAATCTCCATGTAAGTAAGAAGTAAGAGACTTCAAGTAGCTCTGTACATGTAACAAAGTTCTTTAGAGTGATGTTGTCTCTAATTAGCATGTGTGAGGTTCATTAACTTTGCATTGTAATATCAGCTAGAAGGTCTCAGTGGAGGTCAGACCCCCACCTTTTAGTAGACTTTGAACAGATGCTTGGTAGGAAATTGTTACAAACTAAAATGGGCAAGAGATGAGAGGGGAAATGAATACGTAATGATGAAAACAAGCACTAGTATCAAATCGGTGAGAGGTCTAGGAAGGTAACTTGGATTGCAGAGGCAGGAAATAATATAATTCACAAGTTGTTTGTGAGGATCTTGTAGCTTTCAAGCATGGATAACACTTATTTTAAGGACTGGGGTGGGCTAATTAAAATTTTGTGGATATCACAGAATCACAGAGTCATAGAATGGCTTAGATTGGAAGGGATCTTAAAGACCATGTAGTTCCAACCCCACTCCATGGCCTTGAATGCCTCAAGGAATGGGACACCCACAGCTTCTCTGGGCAGCCTGTGCCAGTGCCTCATCGCCCTCTGAGTAATTTCCTAAAATCTAACTTAAATTTCCCTTCTTTTAGTTGAAAGCCATTCCCACTTATCCTACTACTATCAGACCACGTAAAATGTCCCTCTCCTTCTTAGCTCCCTTCCAGTACTGGAAGGCTGCAATGCCATCTCTTCAGAACCTTCTCCAGGCTGAGCAAGCCCAACTCCCTAAACCTTTCCTCATAGGAGAGGTGCTCCAGCCCTCTGATCATCTTCGTGGCCCTCCTCTGGATGTGCTTCAACAGTTCTGCACCTTTTCTGTGTTGCGGGCCCCAGAAGCAGATGTAGTACTACAGATAGAGTCTCACAAGGGCTGAGCAGAGGATGACAATCCCTCTCTCACCCTGTTGACCACCCCTCTGTTGATGCAGTCCAGGATACTGTTGGCGTTTTGCAAGCACACACTGCTGGCTTGTGTCCAGCTTTTCATCCACCATAACCCTCAAGTCCTTCTCCACAGTTTATCCCTCTCAATGAGTTCTTCTCCCAGTCTGTATACATATCTGGGATTGCACCAACCTAAGTGCAGCACCTTGCACCCGGTCTTATTGAACCTCATTAGGTTCACATAGGCCCACTTTTCAAGCCTGTCCAGGTCCCTGTGGATGGCATCCCTTCCTTCTGTTGTGTCAACTGCACCACTCAGCTTGATGTCACCAACAAACTTGCTGAGGGTGCACTTGATCCCACCATCTATGTTTCTTATAAAGATGCTGAAGAGCACCAGTCCCAAGACAGAATCCTGGGGCATACCACTCCTCACTGGCCTCCATCTGGACATGGAGCCATTGACCACAAATCTTTGGCTGCAATTTTCAAACTAGCTCTTTATCCACTGAATAGTCCTTGCTCAGCCATGCCAGTTGCCTGCCTCCTCCACTTGGTTTCATATGCTTGGGGGTGGACAGCACTTGCTCTCTCAGAAAGCTGTCCTTACAGAGCAGCCAGCTCTGATCTGTTCCTTTGTCCCTAAGGGTAGCTTCCAAGCAGATCTTGTCCAATAACTCCTTAAACAGCCTGAAGTTCGCTCTCCTGAAGTTCATGGTCCTGACTGCTCTTTGCCTGCCCCACATACCTCAAGATCCTGAAAACAACCAAAGCATGGTCACTACAGCCCCAGCTGCCTCCAGTTTTAACTTCCTTAATGATTTCCTCAGACCTGGTGAGCACCAGGTCTGGTAATGCTTCAGCCCTGGTGGGTTGGGGTCCAAAACCTGGACAAGAAAGTTATCCTCAACAGACTCAAGGAGTCTCCTGGATTGCTTGCAGCCCACTGTGTTGTTTTCCCAGTAGATATCCAGGCTGTTTCTCAGAGGCAGCTCCTCACAATCCATCTACTTTTAAACATAGAGGGCAACTCCCTCATTCCTCCTGTCCTGCCCATCCCTTCTAAAAACCCTGCAGCCACCAATCATAGTATTCCAGTTTTGGGATTCCTCCCACCATGTTTCTGTGTTAGCAATTAGGTTGTAGTTTTCTAACTGCACCACAGTTTCCATTTCCTATTTGCTAATTTCCCACACTGTATGCATTGGCGTTAGAGGCACTTAAGCTGGACTATTGGTCATGGTACTTTTTTGGAGGAGTCCTCCCAAATTCCTCTGGGACAAATCTGAGGTTTTCCCTGTCTCTTCTTGGTCACTCGGCAGTACATCCCCTTCCCCCATCTAATTTACTTTAAAGCCCTGGTGATGAGCCCAGCCAGCTTGCTGCCTAGAATGTTCTTGCCCCTCCTGGTCAGTTGGGTCCTACCCAACACCAATATGCCTAATCTATCAAAGGTCCTAGATCATAGTACCTGAAACCCTGATTGTGACACCATCCATGTAGCTATTCATTCAGCTAGACCATTCTCCTCCTTCTGCCTGGATCCCAGTCTCCAGCTGGGAGGATCATGGAGAACACTATCTCTGCTCCCGATCCCTTCAACATCTTCCGAAGAGACATAAAGTCTTTTTTTTAAATTATTTTATAATTTCCTAATTGCTGCCTTTTATGGTTTCTTCATCTTGATGTCTGCTGAGGTGGAGACAATTCATGGCTGTGAGTGATGATTTTAGCTCTGTGGTTTGTCAAGCCCTTGCTTTGTGAACAAGATTTGTTTGCTGGAATCCAAGAGCAAAGGTTTTTGGTTTGTTGGGAATTCATACACAAGTTGACTTTGTAGAGTGTTTTTTTAATTAGATTTCCAGCTGACATCTGTGGAAATAAGCCATTATAACATGGATTGTTACCAAGTTAGATGTCCAGAAATTTGGTCCATATTGTGTCTAAGTTATGCATGTCTCAGGGCACTCTTCTTCTCTGGCACGGAGAAGTCTCTGACCTCCTGAAATTCCTAGGCCCTTCTACAACTTGTGTATGAAGCCTGAACAAGAGTGGATCCAATTAAAAGTCAGTTGAAACACTGACAACTGCAAAGCATTTAACAACTATTTCTTTCATTTTTCCTTTCTCTTCTTTCTATTGTTACAGCTGCTCCTTCTCAAGCTGGTATCAGTGTGGTGATGGCTTTTCTAAAGTGGCACAATATTCAGGGGATATACTCTTTCATCTGTTGTGATCTGCTCTGCCAATTCACAGGCTCAGGATGAGGAAGTTCTTCAAAAGGAGACAAGGATGGCTAAGAATCGTGGAATGTATTTTCTATATCATTACAGAACAACAAAAAAAGAATTGCTCTTTCTTTTCTAAACCTACTCATTCAGAGGAGATGAAAACACTGAGCATCCTCCTACTCCTCTACAGCCAGCCTATATTAAGCATCAGTGATGCCCACTGCATGACACAGAGTTAGCTTTGTGCCTAACAATGCTTCCTCAAGGCAATAGAGAACAGTGTTCCTATGGAGTAAGTCCAATGATGGACACTGAGATAAAGGGCTGCTGGAGCATAACACATCCAATTAGAGATGGAAAGAAAACAGCTTGGTGATTTGAAAGCTCTAGCTGTCCTCCTGACCGACAGTGGAGGGCTCTTTAAACACCACTTCATCCAAGCTCAGGATTGGAACATCCCTAAGAGTAAGAAATCAGGGAAAGGTGGCAAGAGGGCTATGTGGATGAGCAGGTACTCATGGCTAAACTGAAAGGAAAGAAGTTCCATGAAATGTGGTAGAAGGGCCTGTCCATCCGGGAAGAATAAAGGAATGTTGTCAGGGCCTGTAGGGATGTAATGAGGAAGACTAAGGACCGCTTCAAATTAAACCCTGCAACGGAAGTAAAGGATAACAAGAAAGGTTTTTTTAAGTATGCCAACAGTAAAAGGAAGGTTAGGGAAAATGTGGGTCCCTGACTAAATGAGGTGGGTGCCTTGGTAACAGAACACTGAGAAGGCAGATTCTGAATGTCTTCTTGGCTTCAGTCGTTATTGCTAAGACTAACCCTCAGGAATCCCAGACCCTGGAGGTAAGAGAGTCTGGGTAAAGGAAGACTTTCTGTTGGTCAAGGAGGATCTGGTCAGAGAAAACCTAGCCAAAATCAATGTACACAAATCCATGGGCCCTGATGCACCCACATGTGCTGAGAGAACTGGCAGAGGTGATTGCTAAACCGCTTTCTATAATGTTTGAGAGGTCCTGGCAAGTGGGAGAGGTACCCGACAACTGGAGGACAGCCAATGTCACTCCAGTCTTTAAAAACAGCAAGAAGGAGGATCCAGGAAACTACAGGTCAGACAGCCTCACCTCTGTTCCTGGAAAGGTGAACATCCTGCTCTGGATGCCACCTCCAAGCAAATGGGAAGAGAAGAAGGTAATCAGGAGTAGTCAAAATGGAGTCACCAAGGGCAATTCATGCTTGACGAACCTGGTAGCCTTCTATGTTATCATCACTGGCTGGGTAGATGTGGGGAGAGCAGTGGATGTTGTGTACCTTGACTTCAGCAAGGCATTTGACAACATCTCCCACAACGTTCTTGTTATGAAGCTTAGAAAATGTGGGATAGATAAGAGGATGGTGAGGTGGATTGAGAACTGGCTGACTGGCAGAGCTCAGAGGGTTGTCATCAGCACTACAGAGTCTGGTTGGAGGCCTGTAACTAGCAGTTCCTCAGAGTCAGTTGTGGGTCTGGTCTTGTTCAACATTTTCTTCAGTGACCTGAATAAAGGGATAGAGTCCACCCTCAGCAAATTTGATATAAAGCTGGGAAGATGGGTTGACACATCTGAAGGCTGTGCTACCATTTAACAAGACCTGGACAGCCTGGGGAGTTGGGCAGAGAGGAACCTGATTAAGTTTAACAAGAGCAAGTGTAGAGTCTTGCACCTGGGAAGAATAACCACATTGTCCTCAGTGGCCACATGGGAATGTGGCCACTGAGGACAATGAAAAGGCTGAGGTTCTCAATGCCTTTTTTACGTCTGTCTTTAAAAGCCAGACCAGTTGTCCTCACAGCACTCTACTCTCTGA
>NC_034438.1:52268698-52319207 GCF_002078875.1 Numida meleagris | reverse complement strand
GTGGTCAGACGCTGGAACAGGCTGCCCAGGGAGGTGGTGGAGTCACCGTCCCTGGAGGTGTTCAAGAAACGTTTAGATATAGCGTTGAGAGACCTGGTTTAGTGGGGTTATGTTGGTGGTAGGTGGATGGTTGGACTAGGTGATCTTGTAGGTCTTTTCCAACCTAGCTAATTCTATGATTCTATGATTCTATGATTCTAGGTTAGGGGCTGACCTGCTGGAGAGTAGCTCTGCAGAGAAGGACCTGAGTGTTCTGGTGGATAACAGGTTGGCCATGAGGCAGCAGTGAGCCCATGAGGCAAAGAAGGCCAATGGCATCCTGGGGTGCATTAAAAATAGCATGCCAGCAGGTCAAGGGAGCTGATCCTCCCTCTCTACTCTGCCATGGTGAGGCCACATTTAGACTACTGTGTCCAGTTCTGTGCTCCCCAGTTCAGAAAAGACAGGGATCTACTAGAAGGAGTCCAGTGGAGAGTCACAAAGATGATTAAGGGCCTGGAGCACCTCCCATATGAGGAAAGGCTGAGAAACCTGGGTCTGTTCAGCCTGGGGAAAAGAACACTGAGAGGGGATCTAATAAATGTTTATAAATATCTAATGGGAGGTGGGAGGCAAATGGATGAGGCCAGGTTCTTCTCAGTGATGTGCAGCGATAGGACAAAGAGTAATGGTCTAAACCTTAAGCACAGGAAGTTCTGTACTAACATGTGGAAGAACTTCTTTACAGTAAGGGTGATGCAGCACTGGGACAGGTTGCACAGAGAGGTTGTGGAGTCTTTTATGGAAATATTCAAGACCTGTCTGGGTGCCTACCTGTGTGACCTATTGTAGGGTACCTGCTTTAGCAGAGGGGTTGGACTCAATGATCTCTTGAGGTCCCTTCCAGCCCCTGCAATTCTTTGTTTCTGTGATTCTATGATTCTGTGATGATGGAGCCAGACTCTCCTGCAAGGAGGTACATCACCACCAAGACAGAAATCACATCCATTTCATTTCCAGGAGATCAGTGCAGTCTTCTTCCTCTGAAGGATGCTCAACATAAGGGAGGCCATGATCTCTGGAGATCTTCCCACATTGATCACACCCGAATGAATCCTACTGAGTTGTTCCTGCTCTGAGTAGGGGTACCAGACAGAGCAAACTCTGGAGATCCCTTTCAGCTGAATTATTCTAGAAGTTGATCTAGAGGTCTACTACTCTAGAGACAAAATCCTCACTTACTCCAGCAGCCACAAATACATATTTTCCAATTTACAAACCATTTTTTTCTCTTAGCGTGGTGAAAATCAAAGTGATCCAGAGATTCCTTTCCATGCAGCCACAGCTGAACTTCAGAGAACACAGTGTACAGTCTTGTTAACCCAACCTGCAAATTATAGCTTTAGGTTGTTTGAGTTAACAAACCTCCCATTGGCCATTATACTGGTATCAGAATCACCTCTTAATAAGAACTTCATGATGTTTTGATTTTGGTCAAAGGGAGGGACCAGAGTCCCTCCTGTCCTAAATGACAGCACAAGTATTTAATAAACAACACTCTTTCTTCAAGCTGTATTTGCTCAGGAATGTGTCCCACACCAGCAATAATCTCCTGTCTACCTGGCTCACTCCCTTGGGTACTGCTGATCACCATTGCTAGCCCTACCAATCTAAGGTAACTTTACTCCTTCCTTAACTGTATTATGCAGACATTAAGTGTCTTTGAACAACCACACCAGGAGTGAAGCAAAGGTTTTGATCTGCTTTAATCATACTCTAGAACTGGGAAAATTTTCTCTCTCCCTCAGTTACAACGTGTAGGTGAAATACTGCATGAAACATTTCTTCAGATCATACAGTGAAATAGAATGGCATTTCAGTACTTGAGTTCCCTTAGAAATCACAGTCATCATGTTTTCAACTCCTGCCTTGCAACTAATGTAACTCCTTTCTTAGACTCTGGAAAGAGTCATCTTCATGCAGTGTGAGAAGGGATGCTGCTGTTCACTGTACCCACTGCACCATACAGACATTAAGTACCTCTCTCTTTCTGTGCTTGGAAAAGTTCCTGACAAAATCATCCAATATTTTACTGCCATTGCTAACTCATCATCTTCTCCACCTCTGTTAGGAGAACAAAACATAGAGAAAAAAAAAAAATCTGGAGCCACCTTTAGAACCTGAATCTTGAGTATGAAATGGGAATTTCTGCTCAGAGACCACTGGATGTCCTCCTGTGCTGCAGCATGGCTGAAGGCTCCAGAAGCACCATCCAGTCTGGAACTGCTGCAGACCATAACTCACAGATTCACCTACAACGCTGCTTATCTACCATAAATGTGTTGATCTTTACCCCTTCTCTGACATTTCTGATCACAGAGAAGAGCAACACCTACTGATGAAGTTGTGCTGCAGGCAGTACATCCAATCCTGTCTGAATCCATGTGTGCGTCATCTCCTTGCACACTCAGCATTCAGAGTGACTAGATTCCAGCGTCTTTGCTTCCAGATAACACAGCAATGGCAGGGATTCAGCTGTAATTTCCCAACTCTGCAATGTGGCATCTTTTTAACCAACATGGAAAAAAAGACCAACATCTGCAAGCAAAGGTCTTCCTCATATTCCTATTTTAACTGCCAATTGCATTGTTATACTTTGTATAATGGATCTATCAGTGGATAGATACAACTCAGAGAGGATCAGCTCGGAGGATCTGCGCTAAACATTACATTTAAACTTCAAATTAAGAGTATAAAAGGCTACAAATTATCTGATTGTAATATCTGGTTTTGATCTGCTAACATTTATGGGATCCTAAGATGAAGCCATTCCACTGACCATTCAAACTGACACAAAGATAAATGGTATTCTGATAAGACACAGAACTTACAGCATTTACTTAACAGTCTCTTTGGACTAAACCAGTCTGATCTTCACAGCTCACTGCAGTTCCATCTGTCCTATGCAATTAAGGCCCACAAAGTTCAGACTTCACAGATAAGCACTTAAATACCAGCCTCGATTCTTCCTGCTACAGAGATCTCTAAACTCCCATAACTAACAAGCTCAAATTAAAGAAACTGTAGCCTGGCAGCAGAATCTGGCTTTTTAGGACTGTCTTGCCAATGATTTTGCAGCTGCAGAAACAGCACCCGCTTGCATGGAAGTGAACCAAATCCAGTGTCCTAGTGAGAATTTGCTTCTACAGATCACCAGCTGTGTTCTGATGTGATCAGCAGAGCTCTTCTAAGTCTGTAGAACTGTGAGAAAGCATGAAATGAGTGTAATGTAGGAATCCAACTCTATGGTAAGCCAGCCAAAGAAAAGCTGCTTTACTCAATTGGTGCAAAACAAGTCATGCTGAATTATTTCATCATTTCTGTCCTTTAGCTGGTGAACTTGTTTGCAGCATTCCCTGCCATGGGATGTGTCACATACTGCTTAGCCCTTCCATTCCCTCAGGACTGCAGAGGAGGAGCTTTGTCCTTACCTTGCCTTTGCCTTGGTTGGACTTTTCAAATCCACGTGGCCAGACTAAGGCCCTGATGTCAGCATGCACAGAGCACAGAAACTAAGAGGTCTGACTCTGCTCCGTATGGGGTGTGTGGCAGTTAAGTGGCCTCACTTTAAAACAACAACAACAAAAGGATGTACATAAAATAGTAATTAGAGTAATTAGAATACATGGGTTAGCTGGAGACTTTCAGCTTGATATTCAGGAAAGTGTGTGTTTAACTTGGAAGTTCAAACCCAGCAGGGGACTCAGCCACACTGAACTGAAGGTAATGCCCCTTGGGAAGCTAGGTCTCAGTGTCGTCAATGGAATATGTTTCTTGGGAGAACTCCATTGAACACCATTTGCACCCTGGCTCTCAGACTGCACCATGCATGAAGCAAGCAGCAGCTGTGGTTCTCATCCCTTCCTTCCCATCCTTCCCAGAAGCAGTGTTTTCCAGACACTCCTCTTGAGATTGCTATGTATCTGCTGGACTCACAGAGGACTTCCATCCTCTAGATGTTCATTCAGACTCTGCATAGGGCCTCGAAAGGACATCTGGCTATGAGAAAAATAATTTGGGATCCAAGGAAGCTGATGACCAGTTCGTCTAGCTTCACTAGGTCATATAGCCCAAAAAAGCATCACTAGCTCCAGGCACTCTGGGAAGAAGGGGTGCAATGACCTAACAAGAAGGGCACATCTGTCAGGGCTCCCAGCAGCGTTGCACGCAGAACTAGGATGAAGCTGCTGAAGCAGAAAGTCATGGAAAGGACTGGGAAAAAAAATGACTGAGTTACTGTGATTTTTCTTGTTTTTGTTGTTGCTGGGGCTTGCCATTTTTTTCCGAATCATTTTTACAACTTGCCTGTCAGCTGGCTCTCCAGGAGCTTTCAGTCATTGAGAAACCACTACTACTATGAATTCTATTGAAACAACTCAGCACTACCTGAAAGTGATGTTAGTTATAATGAGCTTGCTGCAACTTCCATGCATTGAGCAGTCCTGTGGGAGTTCATCTGAAGTTCACTACTTAAAAGGCTCTGCTACTGACACCATGTTAAGACCATCTTGATTTTTTTCCTTCTGCGCCAACTGCCCAATTGCTGTGGCTTTTCTTTTTCTTAAAGAGAAAAATAGATATATCCATAGAGCAGAGAGTAAATATGGGCCATCTTCACTAGAGGTTCATTTTATGCTGTATTAGCAGTTATCTGTAAAAGTACATACTTGAAAACTTGTGGTAAAAGCACCTAACGAAAAATCCTCTGAATTATTTATAAAAGCTGTTTGTCTCTTCAAGTGCTACTCTCAGAAATTGAACATCTTCCTTGGTGAATTAGTGATCACTCACTATTTGAAAGGACATATTTGAGTGCCTGTAATAGGACTGAATGTAAACAGAGTCAAATCAATAACCAGCAGCCATCATTTGGATTTTAGCTCAGCTCTGAAGTAGCACAGAAATGTCTTACAAAGATAGCAACTCTCTTAACTTAGCAAGGTGGAGGGGCATTTTCAGCAATACCACTGCTGCATCAGGCAGCTGAAATGTGGAGCTGTAACAATGAAATTCACAGTTGTTCTGCAGATTCAGGTGAACCAGTGAGGAATTATCTGTGTGGCATGTACAGTACAGTGCAACATCACATATATGTAATTCTCCTGTGCTTCTGCATTTCTCAAGTGTGGGAACTACATTCTCTGCTTTAAACAATCTTCCTTTCTCTATGCAGAAACCATGGACAACATGACATGGTCCAACACACTGCAATACTCAGTTTTACAATTCACATTTGTTGCAGGCACGTATGTTTCATATCAAAAGCTGTTAGCAAGATAAAAAAGCATATTTTGTGTAGAAACCTGAACATCTTTAAAAACTATGGATTTCAGCTTCCCTTTTCACTTCAGAAATCTTTATCATTTGCAATTCTTCATGTTTTGGAACACAAGCATTACTTTCACTTGTAACATGCTGAAACTTCAGAAGACTGGTTGGTCACAGGTGACACCTTAGTCTACAGGAGCCCTTTATTGTTTTTACTAGATATTTCTAGTTTACACCCATCACTGTCTGGAAGGACACTCACTGAAACAAACTAAAAGGTAGAAGAGAAAAACATTAAATTATGTACAGTAAAATCATGTGCTTATGCAACTGCAAGTCTTACCAATCATGCACAAAGAGTAAACAGTTAAAAATTTTCTTCTGATAGTATTTTCTTTGTAGAAAAACACTCTTTCAGCAACACATCTACAGGGTGCTCAAAGCCAACCTGTACTGCCTCAGCTCCTCATTCTCCACCAAAAAAAAAAAAAAGTGATAAAAATGTACAGAAGAGCAAGAACATTTCTGTTCCCGAATGCAATCACTTCAATTTATTTCTGAGAGTGAAAACAGCTCCACTGTCATTAAAAAAGTACACCTCTTCCTTTCTTGAGAGAAGGCGCTCAGCAGTGTAAGATTCACAGACTTAGACAAACTGATACAAAACTCCCCACAACTTCAACACTGGATTCTGACAAAGTTTAAACTACACGCACATATGAGTCCTGAAAAAGGAGTTGGGGTGGGTGTGACTGATGTTTAGGGGGAAAAAAGTAAAGACAGACAACCACATTTGAGCTTACCTTTAAAGAAAGACAGGAACAAGGACGCCCAGAGACATAGTCCAGAATAAAAAAAAACCAAGCACTTTTCTGTAAGCATTGTCCAAACTGGCTGTCTATCCTTTCCTGAGCAGAGGGTAAAAGATGAAGTCCAGGGGAGAGTCTGCAGTGACTGATGGATTTGGCAATTACTGTAATAAGGCACCAACCCAGCTTCCCACCAGGAGAGAGAAGTGCATTTTCTTGTGTGCTTCTCCAGTCCCCAGGAGCCAAATCAGCTCAATGCTGGCTCAGTAAATCCAAACACAAAGGGGCTAGCTACTTAGCCTAGGACTCACATTCCTAGGCACTCTAAGCCTTTCCTTGATCAGAAGCAAATGCCAGTGATCCTCGCACACAGCTGTGTGTGTGCTGCACGGAGGGGGAGCACTGCTGCCCGGGAGATGCTTTCCACATCTCCACAGAGTGTACCTAACTCGAGACAGCACGTCTGCAGTGCTTCCAGTGCTTGCACTCGAGTGCCTCTAGAGCTGCTTCCTAGAAAAATGAGTTTGTGTCCCCCTCTGCTTTCTCTCACCTGCCTGTGTGACTTGCAGCACACACCTGTAGCATGGTCTCCCTGCAGTTTGTCTGCCCTCTCCCAGGAGAGGTAGCCCAGACAGAGAACCTGGGGAAGATGACCCTGGCCAGTCTCATGCCCTCTTCAGTGTACCCCTTCCTGTGAGCACTTCCACTAAGGGCAGGCAACTGTCCTCATTCCCCATCCTCCACCTGCCCACTGCTGCTGGCTTTGCAGTGGGGAGTTTTGCAAACACCCTGGGTTCCCCAGCTCAGTTCCTCTGCCTCCCCATTCCATTCTACTCACCAGCCAGATAAAGGCAAAGCAATGAAAAGGTGTGAATGCAATTCATGACATTTAACAGTTTTTTTCACTGTTTTTATATCTTCTGCACAATTACCTCTTTCACTGAAAGTACTGTCTGGACACACAAACATCTTGTAGGTCTTGGCCAATTTTGCCAGCCTGTAGTCTGTGCTGGATTTCAACAGGCAGTGTCTCTGTCCTGGGACAAGAGGGGTCTCCTGCATTTTTCTGCCAATTTTTACCAATTGACTTTTCAGCTTGGGTTGAGATTTCTTGTAACCCTTCCCTCCTCCCCCCAGCCTCAATCCCAGGCTAGGGCAGTGAGTCCCTCCTGGGCACACCTTCAGTCCCTACTTGTGCCTGTCCAGCTCTGAGTTGTGTACATTTGGGATGCAGTCAGAGGAGGAGGGGGTTACATCATCTGTACTTCATGTTGCCTGGGTGAAAAGAGCTGTAGCACCCTCATATTTAGCTGTCTGTTAGCACTCTACCTCTTTTCTTCCACTTAGCAGACCTCCTAGAGAAACTCCACACAGGCAATTTCTAGGGTTCTGTCTTCAGTAGGACCTGACAGGGACATGGAGATGAATGGAGTATTTCTGCTGGGCAGTTTTGGAATACTCATAGACAGATCTCAGGATCTCACGGGGCATCCCTTACTAGCTCTAGGAATAAAGGTATCACCTAGTCACGGTGCTCTCTGCTGGCACTGAACAACTTGTAAAAAACACAGCCAACACCTTAGTGCAGCACTTTTGGCTAGGATAGGGTTTGACAGAATCACAGCATCAACAAATGGTTGAGATTGGAAGGGATCTCTGGAGGCCATTTGGTTGAACCCAAGCAGGGATGCTGAGAGGACTTCTGATTCAGGAGGGATATTCCTCAGCCTTTCTGGGCATTTCATGTCAATGACTAGTCACCTCCATAGTAAGAATCACCTAGTCTGTAAAACGCCTTCAAGATCATCAAGTTATTCCTGACATTCAAGAGGAACTTCCCGTATTCCTGTCTGCAGCCATTCTTCCTGTCCTAGTTCTGGGTACCTCTAAAAACAGAAAACAGCATATCGAGGCTAGAGCTCTCCTGAGGATAGAGCTAAGATTTGTGTTCAAAACATCTTCAGGCCATCACAAAGATGTTTCTAGCAGAAAATTTTGGCACAGCAAAGCCCATGGAAAAGTATGACTATGCTCTTCATTGCTCTCCTGGCAAAAACTCTCATGCAGACAAGGGTGAGCAATAAAGAGAAGGGACAATGAAGAGTCTGAGGATGTGAATAGTTTCCTTGAGTTGGAAGGATGCTTTCTCTCCAAGGACAACTTGTCTCTGTGTTTTCCAGGAGAAAAAATAAGCCAATGTTTGACAGTATAGTGTACAGTCATGGCTACACTCTTTGATAGAGTTTGCAACCAGCAAAAGATCTCAGCTTGGAAATCTAGGAAGATCTCCTACACCTCAGCAGAGGTAACATGTAGGATTGTTTTCTATGTCTAAAAAAAGCTGTTGAATATCTGTAGAAAGCCCTACACATGGTATCTCCTCCCTGGAAGTGCTTGCCTAACAGCTCAACACCAACACTGGGTCAGCATGCAAGAAGTTACATTTAAGGCAGTGGCAGGATAAAGAGTCTTGCAGAACAAGAACCAGAGCTCCTGTTAAAACAAAAGAGGGAAAGCTCTGAAGGTGCAAAGTTCTTCTTTCTCAGCACAGCTGGTGTTGAGGTCTTCTTCCTCTAAGCAGCCTCGCTGAGAAGAAAGGCAGGCTAGCACCTCCATCGCATTTTAGAGAATCCAACACTAACTGGATTTATCTTGATCTGAATTCATCATCTGAACTGCTCTTAAGATCTGAGCCTCTTAGATGTCCTCACTGGTAAAGGGCCTTTTCCAACACCCCAATGCAAATGGCACTGTGTACGACCTGGCAGGAGCCAGGTTAAAGCTGGAATTTTGCAGCTCAGCTCCTGCCAAGCCTGAATATTTCCTCGGAATCAGCGCAGCTGATTTTTTTTCAGTCCAGTCACTTCCGTCATGCTGCACGTGTGGCTGAAGACAAAAGCAATATGCGGAGATGGCTGAGGTGTTAATTCTGTAATGCCATCTGGTGCTATAGGAAAGCACTGTCACACAAGGATATTTGATGCAGAGACGTAAAAAAATTAAAACCTTCACATTTTTTATATGGACATAAAATTGGGAGGATGGACAAAAAATAGACACTTCAAAGATAATGAAGTATGCTCTGAAAAGCAGGCATAGTAGATTAAACAAAATACTCTGACATGTTCCCAATAATAGTCTTCAGGATTCGCGCAGAAGTTCTTCTCAAATGAATCAAAACACACATTCCCAGGGTACACTTTGCCCAGACTAAACTCAGCTCACAACTGTATTAAAAAAAAATAATACAGAAAATAGAACACTGGCCTCAGTGTGGTAAAGGGGGAATGAGGGAGTACATTGTGTTTGAAGGAAATGATTAAACAGGTAACTCCAACAAGAGAATTACAATAGGGTAAAGAAACTTTTGCAGTGGTACGGAGAAGCAGTCTTCAGCCGCATCATGACAAGTAATGAGATGCAGTCTGCAAGAAAATTGCCGCTGCTCCTAGACCAGAAACTCCAAATCAAGCAAGACATCCAGATTACAACTGGTAAAGAAGCAGCATTAAGTGAGTCTTGAAGGGTTGTTAGTGCCACTCACGGGGAAGCTAATAGAATGCACTTTGGAAACTGTGGGGAGGAGCAATACATGTCAATACTGGAGAATATGCCACTAAGGATCAGATACCTTGCAAGAGTAACAGAGAGTTGTAATGATGACATACTTATCTCTTTGTGAAATGGCATGGATAATAACATCTGATTAGAAAGGGATGTAATTTGAGCTGTGTATGTGAATGAGACTTACTAAACTGTGCTGAGAAGCCCCAGGGGCTGAGAAACCCCTAAGTGATAATGCTAAAGAGGAAGATGACCATTAGCTGGATTGAACAGTAACTATGGAATCACAAACAAGACTTTTGACACAAGCAGTTGGCTTGAAAATAAGTAGAAATGCAGCATGAAAATTTGTGATGGTAGGGAAAGACAGAACTAAAGAGAAAAGCAGCCATGTCATTTGACAGTGCCAGAAGTGGAGCCTCTAGTGTTGCACCCTTGGCCATGATGAGGCAGCCTCCCCACCAATGCCATAAGCAGCCCATTCTGAAGCTTGTGGAGCTGTCAGATGGGATGTGACATGTAGAACCAGCCCAGGTGTTTCTCCCACCAGGTTGGGCAGGCATGGATTACAGGGAGTAGCATGGGTGTGCATGAAGCTGAAGCATCTACATGTGCTCTCTGTGCAGACAGAGAGGAATGGCTCAGTGTCTGTAATTGAACATCTTTAGTCTTGGAGAAAGACAGAAATGGTGCCACTGTGGTGCTGGACGTGTGCAGCTGCATGTTACAGCACAGCTAGAAGACAAGGTGCTGCCTATGGTGGCAATGCTGCTGAGACAGAGGTTTAACAAAACACACTCTGCAGTCTTTCAGGGTAATAATGGAGTCATCTTTGAATGCATGGCAGAGGACAAGTGTATTTGGAAAAGAGAGTAAAACATAAACGCAGGTCCTGAGATCAAGACAACGGTATATGCATAAGCGTTATATTCATTTTTAAACACAGGTGTGCCCGGTCAGAGTAGGTCTTGATCCTTTCTGTGATTCATAGGTTGTCCATCTGGATGGATACACACCTCACTGCCATTCCTTCTCTGGCTGCACTTGTTCATATGCCTGTTTGTATGTTGTGCAGCAGATAGGCACAAATAGAAAACAGAATAGTTGGGTGGACACTTCAGTTTTAGCTGCTCCAGTCCATCACATTGCTCCACTGCTCGTCCTCATCTCTACTTAAACACAGACTTCCGCCCTCTCTAAAGAAATTTAAGATTTCCTCAAAAGTCCTGTGTTTCCTTAATCCACATACATGTTAGCCTCACTTAGTCCACCAGCACACCAGGGTCCTGGTGCTGGGTACTCTTACATCTGAATGTGTCAGTGTCCCTGTCACAGATGTCTGTGAGTGGCTGCACGATGTTCTGATGCACCAGGACTGCTAACAAGACACTAAGTTAGAGACGTGAGAATTTGGAGTTGGCACAAGTGGCCCTTGGTGTACAAGAAAGCCAATCTACAGTACTGGGTTTATGTGGCAAGATTTTGGTAGTGTACGGAGCTAAAGGGGTGGCCTCCCCTGTAAGAAGAGACATGGGGCTGTCTCCACGTCAGACATAGCCAGTTGCACTCAGATCTAAAATGGACCTGTCGCTGGCCAAAGATGAGCCCATCAGTAATATTGATGGTGCTTCTATGATAACAAATTTAAGAAAGGGAAAAAAACACTGCACAGCAGCTGTGATGCAGGAGAAAGATGTGAGATAAACAGTCCTGCAGAGAAGAAGAAGGGCAGGGGGTGCTCCTCAACAGAGCAGAAGTGCCTCTGCAGCCTGTGGAGAAGACCAGCAGGCTGTCCCCATGCAGCCTGAGGAGAACTATATTCGAACAGCATGTGAAGGACTCCACTTGCTGTGGATCCGGCCTGAAGGAAGCTGCAGCCTGTGGAGAGCCCATGCAGGAGCAGGCTCCTGGCAGGAATTGTGGTCTGTGGGAAACCTACACTGAAGCTGTCTATTCTTGGTGGACTGTACTCTGTGGAGAGGACCAACACTGAAGCAATTCATGAAGGACTGCAGCTCTCAGGAGGGACCACACACTGGAGCAGCATGAAGAACAAGCAGCACAAAGTGCTATGAACTGACAACAATCTCTATTCTCCACCCCACTGTGCTGCTCAGAGTTGTGGGAGGATGAGATCGAAGAGCTGGGAGTGAGGCAGAGGATGATAAAAAGAAGGGGTAGAAAGATCATTTTTTAGTTTTGTTTTTATGTATCGCTATTCCACTCTGTTATTGATTTGCAATAAATCAAATTAATTTTCCCCAAGTTGAGTTTGCTTTGCTTGTGACTGCAATTGGTGAGCGATTTCCCTGTCCTTATCTCAGCCTACTCATTTTCCCTCCCCCTCTCACTGAGGAGGAGCTATGACAGTGGCTTAGTAGGCACCAGATGGCGAGTCAAGGGTAACACACCCATCACACCTGCCTTCTTGAAGGCAGCCACAGGGACGAGCACAAGGTGCACTGCCATTGCTCCCTGTGAGAACCCAGGCCTGCCAGTGTCTTTAGCTTCAGAAATCTGTATCTTCAGCAATAAACATTCAGTGGTACCAACACAAGCTCAACAGCTAGCTATGTGCTTGCTCCCAGAGTACTGAGACTGTCCACAGCCACACCACAGTATCATCAGCTGTCCATACCAACCCTGTGCAGAGCCTTTCCAAGACCGTCCAAAGGAGTGACAAGATGTGTTTCCAGGGAATCACATGCAACCATAGTAGTAAACATCCCTACAAAAGGAAGACCTTGCCACATGGACACCAGTGATGCATATACCTAAGACTAAATGCAGTGTGTTTACTAACAGTTTTATCTAGTTTTATCCAGTAGGCAATTACAGAAAACCATGCAGAAAGTTGTCATAAAAACACAAACAAAAGTTTGTAGGCAACACTCACTGACATGAAAGTCACTGCTGATCCTCTTAAGATCCACTGTAAAACAAATCCAGAAAGTCATGTCAGTAAAACTGGGGGTAACTGATTGCCTCCTATTAGTTCAGCCTCAACTATTGTACCCACTGTAGTTTCAGGCTGCTCTTTCTCCAACAATTTTTAAAGTAAACACAGTCAGGATTACTGTTTGTTTTAAACCACCTTATGATCAGAAACTTCAGAAACTTTCGGCACTGAACCTAACGCAGAGACTTCCTCACAATTCACCTTTACTCTCCTAGACATTTTAAAGTGTCCCACTTCTTGGTTCTAAGAAGCTCTGCCAGTATGGATAATCTGCAAACTGCAAGGTGGAAGACAAATGAACAGGCCAGCTGAAGCGCTGATGATGCTGCTCAAAGGCAGCCTTCCACGCAATCGTTTTCAGAAGTCATAACTAGAAAACTGTAACTTGACTTATTCCAGTGGTTTACTTGCCTCCCTTGAAGCAGAACCACTTGCTTTGACAGCCTGTGTTTAGTTTTAGTCACATTTACATACATTCAGCACCAGCTAAACTCAAAATGCCTGTAAAGTGCAAGAGTCAGGAAAGGGGAGGACAATCACTGTGCCTGCGGGCTAATGTACCAGATGGGCAGCTTTGTTTTTTCATAGGACTATTTAAAATCAAGTTTCAACACGTTGCAGGCTCTTCAGTTATGCAAGAGTGCCACAGTAGGAGTAACCATGCACTCTGGACAAAGCTCAAGCGCTGTTGTTTAAAGCAACCCCTCAGGAGGGGGAAAAACACCATGTGTAGGGGTCAGATCCAGAGAGAGATGAAGACCAAATCCATTTCCACTGGGCTGCTGAGTTGCAAGACACTTTACTGAACCATTACCTGGTTAAATAAAAAAAGAAAGGAAAAAGAAAAAAAGAAAGAAAAATAACAGATTCTGCCCAGTGTCTGAATGGATCACAGCACATGTTTCCAGACATCAGCATCTGGAGGGAAGGCATTCCTTTGTAATGTGACACACTGAGCGATCTCAGTACTGCTAACAGAAGTGGAAGAAAATGGATTCTTGCTACTCCAAGAGAAGCATCCTCATCATTCACCCAGCGGTGAGTCCAGAAGCATATCTGGCTTCTACTACCACTGTGAACAAAACCAAATTTCCTTCCCACAAATTCATAACTGACCATTAAGTTGCTGAATGCAGCAGGCAGTGTAAATTTGCAGCAATCCCCTTCCAAGGAGGCAGGGAGATGCTTCCTGGTGGTGTCATGAATCTGTAGCTTATTTCAACACTTACTTCAAGTATTTTGCCAGAGCATTAAGCTGGCAAAAAGATACACTACCAGCTACTCAGCAGATTGATTTCACTTGCTTTCATCTTGTGCTTCCTCACCTACTCCTTTTTCTTAGTGACTCCATATCCCAGGACAGAAGAAGCCATGGGCAACACACATTTTGGGGTCGATCCCTGTGAAATTAGGGGTCATGCTTGTACATAAAGATACCAGATCTGGTCCTTGAGATTTACCATTGGAGATGTTGGAAACTGGCACACACCTGGCCACAAAATCAATTCTTTGAAGGCTCTCCTTTACCAAGACCAGCACTATAGCAGTGACAGTGTAAAATGTCACCTAAGCCAAGCCCAAGTATAAACATGGTTACAAGCCAGTGCACGTGTTCTCCCTGGGGTAACTATAGCCTCTAATGCCACTCCATGAAATAATGTTAAGTTGACCTGCCACCCCTCCCCAGGGTGGCTTTCTGATTCTTCTGCTCTCTCAAGGTAAGACTGCTCAGCCTACACGTCTTACATGAGATCAAAGCCACTTACTGGTTTCTTAATTACATGCCATTAGCTGCCAAATGACTTGTGCTTCTAGTCCACTAAGACATCTTGTGCAGTGGCTGGAGAGGGCAGGCAGTGTCTGCCTTAACTCAGGTGCCCAGGGGGCTCCCACCAGGGTTGGGCAAAGCAGGCACAGAAAAGGCAGTTCCTTCTGGAAGGGAGAGCACAGCCCTGGCAGCATCCTAAGCCTGGATAAGGCACCCCTACACCACCACAAGAGAGAGAAATGCAGCATTATGTCCCTTGCAAGTTTAGAGCAACATCTTCACTCTGTGCTCCAGGCACATCTGCCTCTGCTCCTAAAAATGAGTCTGGAGGTACTGCTTGTTTCCAGACTCTGAGGGGACAGAAAATGCCCTCTTGTGAATTATAGGAGCCGCAAAAACAGGCTCCTGGCCTCTGGGGTGCTTTGTCCCACTGCTATTTAACAATACCAGGTGGCAGAAATAAGCATGTCTTGCTACTAAATACACACCATGGAGACTAGAAACCATACTGACAAATCTTAATTTCTGATCCTAGTCCTGGGAAACAATGGTGGACAAGCATGTATAGGTGATTTTTGTATTACGTGCATGGTTAGCAGGCCTGGTGCCACCGAACTGGGCTATGGGCAGACACAATCAGCTTCAGCACAGGGACCTGGCAGGCCAGGCACACAGAGACTAAGGATAAAGCATGATCCACCTTTTCTCATTTTTAAAACCTTGGCATGGCACTGGCGCTACAAGGTGCACATAACTTATTAGACTCCCTAGCTAGAGTCATCATGACTGGATAAGTGCTTCTCTGCCCACAGGCTGCTGACAAGGAAGGAAAGAGGAAGTGAGTTGGTCCTACATTGCTACTTCACTCTCCTGTTGCTTCTCCTTTTTTTGTTCTGTCACATAAAGAGGCTGGCAGATAATAAAAGGAAACTCTTTGGGCTGAGATACCTCAGGAAGGATGCACACTGCCCTGCAGCTCAGGGGAGGGCTGGGTTCATTGCTAAGCCTCCTACTCCTATAGATGCAGACAAAATGAATATAGAAACCAAGAAGTTCTAGGAAACAGCTATGAAGTCAGTATTTTCTTCCTTCCCTCCCCCCCACTGGAGAACTGGGATACAACACTGTAGAATGAGGCTTGTAGAGAAAGTTTACTTACAGGTTTGGGCCATGTTCTGAATTTGTTATGTCATTTATTCCTCCTCCTCCTCTTGAGGCTGCTCCTTCTTTTCACAGCACTCAACCTCAGCAAACTCAGCTCAAGGCAGTCCCTCCTCTGCAGACTGGTGTGGTGTAGGTGGACCAGCTTCTTCCATCACCTCTCTTGAAAAGCGCAGTCAATGCTTCCAGCACTGGCTTGACTTCCAAGTCGAAGCCTGACATCTGAGGCTTTGAGTCACTTGGGACTCTTTCCCAGTCATGCTTAACAGCTTAGCAAGTAGCAAGGAGAATTAAAAAATGACTTGTGCTGAAGGCGGTGCTCCTTCATTTTGCAATCAAATTCACAACAGAGTAGAGTTCATTATTTTCTGATTTAAGTGAGAATACTCTAAGTTTTTCCACTTGTCTTGTAGCAAAAATCAGAGGAGACAACAATGTCTTCCCAGTCATAGAGCTCCTCCTTATATTCACATTCACATTCACATCTACAGTATACGGTTTCTTCTGACTTCTATCTGATGCTTTTTTTTTTCTTTTTGTCTAGGCAAACAAGGGTTTATTTCACCCAGCTGCAGGCCTGCACTTCTCTATCAGACCCCTGGTGAGAAGTTCCTAGCCCTGTTTTCCAAGGCCAGCCTGTGCCCCATTGCTCAGCACCATAGGGCCAGCCTGCCCTCCATTACTGTATCTCAGGGCCTCTGCTTTCCTGAGGTCTGTGTTGCCCCTCGCTCTTTGTAACAAGTTTGTGGCAGCACTGTAAATAGCTCCTCTCTGCACAGAATAATGACTTTTTACAGCTACCTGTTTGCACCTGTGTACTACCTGCTGCAGTTTGTATCCTGCCAGGATAAGCAGAAGTAAAACAGAAGAGCAGCAGCCACCTAATCAGCAGCAAAATGACTAGGTCAAGAGAAGGCACAGATTCCAATGGGCCAAGACAGCACAAGGCTGGCCAGCCTCACCTCAGAAGCCCTGTAAACTCAATACAAGGACTATAATCCACTACAAGCCTGACACCATGATATTCCTCAGTCAAAAGACCAAGGCTTGGGATGCAGGAAAAACCTCAATTTGCATGTTGCTACTCTGGAGAGAGTATGGAGACAGAAGAGAAACAGCAAGACACGAATCCAGGGGAGAGCAGAAACACAGCATCCTCTGTGTATGGGTACTTGAAACAGAGCTGCTAAGGCTACCCGAAGAGGATGGACTCCTGTACCCGGGAGCCCTTCTCTCTTCCCCCGGTGCCTACACATCTCGGTGGCAGACGGCAGTTACGTGCGAGAGCGCACAAGCGATGGGCAGCGCGAACAGCCGTACACTCACAGTACATCCACGCGCATACGCGCCACCCACAGCGCTCAGCCCGTGCTGCGGACAGCGCCACGCGCACGCGCACTACTCCTGACCACAAATCACGGCGCAGGCAAACGCATGCGCACGCATAGTACGGGCGACGGCATCCACGGCCGCCGGCGCAGCTGGGCGTCGCGCCTGTCCGCCCCCTCGTCACTATCCCTTGCTTGTCTCCCCCGGCCTCCACCGCGGCACCACCGCCCCCGTGCGGCCACGGGCTATAGAGTGGCCCGCGGAGGAGGCAGCATTGCGCATGCGTGGAGGCGGCGGGTTGTGGTGTTCGGGGCGCTGCGGAGGCGTAGTGGTAGCCGTGAGGGTCGCGGGGATGCCGTCTTCGATTCCCATAGTTTTGCTTCAGGGCTACTGAGATGTTGCTCCAAATGACCGAAACTGCTCCAGGGCACCTGATTACTGCACGACTGGCCCCAAAGACCTCACAGTTGTTCCCTGGCTTGCAGATACCTCAAATCTTGTGTAAGAGGTCAGACACTCCCAAACTGTGCTTCAGAGCCCTTAGACCTCCACCCATGGCTTCTCCCCACAGCCCTGCACTTAAGTCCCCCAGGCACCGCAGTCCAGGGACCAAAAATACCCAAAAGCCTGCTCTAAGGCTCCATATACACCACCTCCACATCCGTGCAATAGAAATACCTCCATGCAATAGAAGTATCCCCAGTGTTGCCCAGTCCTGTCCAGGGGCCCCAGAGCATTTCCAAAAACTGTTTAAGGCCCTCAAAGACTTAACGCTCCTCAGAGCTGTCTTCAGTTAATACAAAGCCTACCCAAGGACCTCCACATTGCCCTAAACATGTCTAATGGCCCCAAGGAATCCCAAACCTTGCTTCTGCGCTCCTGAAAGTCTTCCACTTTGCTAACCCACAAGCCCTCATTTCCCACAGACACCTCTTAATTTTTCCCCCAGGCCTCAAAATAACCACAGGTTCCTCCCAAGGAGGCACTAGATGACCCCAGATGTGCCCCATGAACCCCAAAGTCTTCAAACTCTGCTTCCAGGCCCCCCAAGACTTCCCCCAAACACCCAGAAGCCTTTCCCTCTACCCCACAAAACAAAGCAAGTCTGAGTGCCCACGAAGACCACCCCTAAACCAGTCCAAGGGGCTTGGAACACCTTAAACTCTGCTTTGGAATGGCCCAGACTCCCCCAGAGCATGCTTCAGGCTCCACAAACGCTGTCCCAATGCTTCCAACAAACTTCACATATCCTTAAAACCTGTGCATAATTACTGGCTCCAAAAGACCCCATAGGTTGCCCAGTTTTTCTCAACGAACTCCAAATCTGTTCCAGCCCCTCAGGCAGACCTTGCTTTACTTCAGGACCCCCCAGAAACCTCCCCAAAACCTTACTGCAGGGCTCCAAACCCTGTTGAAAAAGTTCCCAGCAATGTTGACAGTCACATACCCAAGTGCCCCTAAAGACTCCTAACCCAAAACACATGAAAGTGTGCCCCAGGAAAAGTTTCTTCATCTCCTGACATCTCTCCCAAACACCCACAAACGCAGCCCCAGCATCCCCAGTTGTTTCAATGGCATCAGGGTCCTGAAACACCCTCAAATAACCTGTTTCAGGGACCTCAAAGTCATCAGTGTCCACACTCTGCTCAGCTGCCACCAAAGAGCTACCAGAGCTGCCTCAGAGCTCCCCAAACACACACCAATCTGTCGCAAGGGGCCCCCATTGCTAAATCCTGTTCCTGAGCCCCAGACACTGGCAAATCCTTCCCAAGGGACCACAGACATCCCCATGCCTGTCCCCATGCCCCAGATCAGCCAACTCTGCTTCCCAGCCCCAAGAGACCTCCCCCACACCAGTCAAAACCATATCCGAGGGCCTGAAAAGATCCCAAATCATGCATGAGTGTCTCCAGAGATGCTCAATTCTGCCTTTGATTGCTGAAACCTGCCCTATGGCCCCCAAACACTCCTGAAACTCCACTTCCAGCACCTTCCAAGTGTGCCTTGGGGACTCTTAAGATGAACAAAATCTGTCCAAAGCTCTCAGTAGTCCTTTAGTAGACCCAAACTCTGACCAAGGGTGCCCAAAGATCTCCAAGCCTGCCTCTGGGTTCCAAAAGCACCAAAAATACTGCCTCAGGGTCCTCAAACTCCTGTCTGATCCAATTCAAACCCTGCCCAACTTGGGTTTCCAGCTCTCCTGGGTCCAACCCTGACATCTTACACCTACATCTCACAGACGTGTCTCAGGAAGGGGCTAGCAGTGATGGTGCACTACCAGCCCATGAATTTGTTCCAGAGTGACAGGCTGCCTTTTCTCCCTGCGCCTCACAACTCACAGGGGTTGGCAGCTAGGAGCACAAAGATTGGTATTGAAAACCTTTTCTTAACTCCTCATAAGGGCTAATAACTTTCTGGGATGTCCTTGGTGAGACAAGAAGATCATGCAAATTGCATGACATCCCTGAGGCTTACCTGAAAATCATCACCTGTGTGAGTGGCAGGCACATAAGCATTTGCAAAGCCATGCCCCAGATGGTTTTCCCATGGCAAGTTAGCAAAGTAGTACAGCTACCAGACGCCCTGAGCCTCAGCCACTGCCACTAACAGCTGAGTGAGTTTGGCTGTCACATATGTCTGGGCTTCAGGTGAAGCAGCAACTTGATTTTTGCCACCAGTGGGATCTGATCATGAAAAATGCCATCTGCCTACTGCTGCTCCTTGCTTGGCTCCTCAGGGGATTTTCAGAGTTTTGAGATGCTAAGCCCAATGCTCCAGAAGCCCCCTGTTACTTCCAGCCTTCTACTGTCTTCTGCTGCTGCCTTGCTTTCTCCTGTCTAGAAATGGGAGGACTGCCCCACAGAAGCACCTTGCTGCCTTCAGTGGTCATGACTACAGTCTCTGAAGGCCAGGTTTGGTCTGTCACCACGCTCTAGGAGTCTGATCTGAGAGTCTGAGAGTTCCTGAAATAGGATCTCACAGGGTATACATGAGGGAAACTTACCCAGGCAGAAAGTAAATATTTTGCCTAACGCCCTTCTGAGTTCTTTTTCCACTAAGCCTCCCACGTAGTCTAGTTTTGTTCATTCTTGCAGCATATGTGGTGCTGGGACATATTTTCTTCCATCCTAAGCCACCATTTTGAGATGAGCCAAAGCAACGGAGGGAGCTTGTGGGAATACAAGAAAGACTATTCAGAGCAGATGCTGTGAAGCAAGATAAACGGCATGAGAAAGCATGGATGAGAACCAAGGACACCCCCAGGGGAAGAGAAAAGCAAAAGGAACAACTCACGGCTCTGATTGGATAAGCACCTGCATGCACAGTTAAGGAGTGTTTGTGGAATACTTTGTTGACTGGGAAAGTTGTAAAGGTGGATGGGAAAGCTAAAAAAGGAAACTTGTGAATGTATATAAAGGATGTGAGAACCTGTAATAAACAATTGGATTGTTCACATCTGAGTCTGTGCCTGATTGCCACAAACGGAGCCCTGAATCAGGGACTTGACTGGGCTTATTCGGCTGACCGGTGGCAAGCCCCACTGAACTGAAGGCTGCTGAAAGGAAGCAGGATTGACCACACGGCAATGTTGTCTCTGCTGGACAGAGGTGAGCAGTGGGGAACTATGGGCGGTGAAATGTCCAAGGAACAAGAAGTAGTTTACCAGAAGATGGAGGGAATTCTGCAGAAGTGTCATGTAAAAGTAGATTCTTTTGATTTGAAACGCCTTCTTGTTTGGGTTTCTAACCACGTAGATGGAGTGACGTGACGCTGCCACCCTTCGCTCCCACCCTTACCACCCGTCGCTCCACTTCTGCCACCCACCTGTACTTTGGCTAAGGACAGGGATGGTTCTCCTCCCACTATGTGGCGAGCGATCTCCAATGAGGCAGAATCAAGTGGAGATCTTAAAATGGTCCATCAGTTGCATTCGGCACCAGCATGCCCTGTGATATGTGAGCCAGACAGACCCCTCAGATGGGAGGGAATGAGTTTCCAAGTGATAGAGGAACTCAGGAAAGTGGTTTTCAACTTTGGGCTAGGGTCTCCGTATACGAGTAATCTGCTAGGCTCAATAATCAAGAGCTATACCCTTTGCCCACAAGACTGTAAGACCCTGGCCCAATTGCTTCTAACAAGTAGCCAGTATATAATGTGGATGGGATATTGAAGGGAATCGGCCCAACGAAAGGCCGTCGAGAATTTGGGGCAACAGCAAGGAGATCCTTTGCAGATGGTTGGGGCTGATGCGCTGCTAGGGGAAGGTGTTTTTGCTGCTATGACAGCCCAAGTTCAGCTGCCTGCTGCAGCTTTGGACCAGTTTAAGGACTTAGCCTTCAGTGCTTTTATGAAGGTCCCAGACGCTGGGAAACCTCAAAAATCATTTACCAGCATTAAACAGAGTCCTTCTGAGCCCTACATGCAGTTTGTTGATAAGTTGAAAGATAGCCTTGACAAGCAAATTGAGAATGAGGAAGTGCGATAGATACTGTTAAACAAGTTCACAATAGAAAATGCTAACGAGGATTGCCAAAAAGTGCTTCACCCTTTATCTAAACCTACGCTGCTGCAAATGATGGACATGTGCAGTAAGGTAGGGACTGTGCAGCACCAGTGTACCATGATGGCTTCAGCAATTGCAGCCATGAAATTGAATTCACAAAACTGCTTCGCATGTGGACAGCCAGGTCATTTACGCCGAGGCTGTCCTAATAAAAAGGCCCCTGGGGCCCCGGGACTGGAACTGTGTTCGAGGTGTCATAAAGGATGACATTGTACAAAACAGTGCCGTTCCTGCATTGATAAGGATGGGCAATCCATGCAGGGAAACAGGGGTCGGAGCACATGGCGGGGGCGTGTGACAGCACAAGTAGCCCCAGTGCAGATATCGACACCACAGCCGATTCCGACGTCCCCCGGTTATGTGCCAGGACCTGTGGCAGCGCTGGAGTGCACCTGGGCACCTCCAAACCAGTAACCTTTGATTCCAGTGCAAGCTGTGGCTACCGGGGTAAATGGTCTGTTGGGAAAGGGATTGAGCACTTTGCTTTTAGGGCGTTCATCAGCCACGGTGCAAGGTCTTTTTGTGTTACCTGGACTTATAGACTCTGATTACACTGGAGAGATTTAAATTATGGTCTGGACATCCATGCCCCCATGTGAAGTACCAGCAGGCGCTCGTATTGCTCAGCTGATTTATTTTCAGGCACAGTCAGTGCTGGCTGCACCCATGGAAAGGGAGACCACCGGGTTTGGATCCACAGGGGTTCCCCGGCTATTATGGACACAAAAAGTGTCAGATGCTCGACCTACCTTAATGTGTACACTGGAATTGGGCAACCTCCCACAAAAAAAAATTGACATTTCAGGGATTTTGGACACAGGCGCTGATGTGACTGTAATTGCTCAAGATGCCTGGCTGTCACACTGGCCCACTATACAACTGCACACAGCACTTGTTGGCATGGGAGGGCAGCCTCTCCCGTTGCAAAGCTCACACAAAATTCAAGTAGTAGGTCTGGAAGGGAGAAGAGCTTGCATCCGTCCCTATATTCTTCAAGCCCCATTAACTCTCTAGTGTAGGGATTGTCTTTCACAGAGGGGAACGAGTATTGGGTCAAATTTCTCCTAGGGACCACTGAAGTGCAGCAAACCCTGTTGCATGGAACATGAAAGATCCTGCATGGGTTGATCAGTGGCCCCTCAGTAGTGAGAAGCTGCATCATTTACATAATGTAGTTCAGGAGCAATTGCAGGCTGGGCATAGAGTCCCCACTACCAGCCTCTGGAACTCACCAGCGTTTGTCATAAGAAGAGTGGAAAGTAGCAGTTATTGCATGACTTGCGACAGATTAATGCTGTGATTGAAGATATGGGAGTTTTACAGCCAGGACTCCCATTCCCTTCTGTGATACCCAAAAACTGGTGCCTGTTATTGACTTAAAAGACTGTTTTTTCACCATCCCTCTAGATCCCAACAATACTCCTAAGTTTGCTTTTTCTGTTCCTTCTGTAAATGCGCCGGCACCAATCCAGCGGTCTCATTGGACTGTATTACCACAGGGCATGAAAAACAGCCCCACGAATGGTTTGTTGCCAGATCCTTAACCCCTGCAAGGGAAAAACTGTCTAATGCTGTTATTTACCATTACATGGATGACATTCTTGTGGCAACCAAGTCAGCTGAGGAAATGCGACATGCCGTGGCTGTAGTCGTTGACAGCATAATAAGCTGTGGTTTAGAGGTAGCTCCGGAAAAGGTCCAAGAGAGTTCTCCATGGAAGTATTTGGGTTGGTGAATTGCAAATCAGACTATGGCTCCACAACACCTTAAACTAAATTCAGAAGTTCAAACTTTAAATGATATGCAAAGGCTGCTAGGGACTATAAACTGGATCAGGTCTTTACCGGGAATATCTAACGAAACTTGCACCTATTGTTTCAATTATTAAAGGGCAATCCAACTTTGAATTCCAAAAGATCACTGACACCTGCAGTGCTGCAAGCTTTGCAGGAGGTTGCCACAACTATGTCTCAGAGACATGCTCAACAATATGACCCTGCCCTTCCATTTCAATTAATAGTACTGAATCCAGATTTCCAGCCTTGTGCTCTTCTCTTTCAGTGGGATAATACTTTGCGTGACCCTCTTTTAATACTGGAATGGATCTTTTTGCCTTGTCATTTTTCCAAAATGATCACTAAGAAAGTTAAAATGATTTCTGCTCTTGTTATGTGAGGAAGACAAATGTTGTTGTCACTGAGCAGGTCTGGACCTTTGGTGGTTACATTACCTGTGTCTACAAACATGTTGCAGCTGTCGTCCCAGTGTTCACTGCCTTTTCAGGTGACAATGGAGGGATTCACCGGGGTGACATCAATACACTCACCAGGGCATAAATTGCTACAAACACATTTTAATATACAGGAGGTGCCCAAATGTTCCTTGGTGCCCTTAGACATCTTGATCGTATTCACAGATGGGTCAGGGAGGACGGGTTGGTCAGTAATTGTATGGCAGGATGCACCCAGCTGATGGCAACTGCATATTCAAACAATAAGGAGATCTCCACAAATTGTAGAGTTAGCTGCAGTAGTAAGAGTGTTTCAAAAGTGGTCCAGCCCAATTAACATCATTATCGATTCAGCTTATGTTACAGGAATAGTGACTAGAACAGAAGGATCGTATCTAAAGGACATTTCTAATGAACAACTGTTCATGTTTCTGTATACTCTTCTGTCTCTAGTTAATTCTCGATGGAATACATATTTCATAACACACATCTGATCGCATAGCACTTTGCCAGGACCTTTAGTAGAGGGAAACAGATATGTGGATCAGTTAGCCGGTGTAACTGTTCTTCCCAGTTTATTTGAACAGGCTCGACTGTCACGTGCCTTTTTTCATCAGAATGCTAAAGTGCTGCAAAAGTCTTATGGGCTTAGCTTAACTCAGGCACAGCAGATAATTACAGCCTGCCCTGATTGCCAACAGATGACACCTTTTCTGTCTTATGGGGTTAATCCCCAAGGCCTAACGGCTCTGGAATCATGGCAGACAGATGTCACACACATCTCTGAATTTGGAAGACTTAAATATGTCCACATCTCTGTGGATACCTTTTCCAGAGCCATAGCAGCAACAGCACATACTGGAGAAAAGGCCCGTGATATCTGCAAGCATTTTCTTTTGTCCTTTGCAACTCTTGGGGTACCAAAGACTATTGAAACAGATAATGGACTGGGATATATGTCCCAGAAAGTATTAGAGTTTCTACAATGAGATGGGGAGTTAAGCATCTCACGGGCATACCACACTCACCCACAGGACAAGCCATTGCTGAGCATACCCATAGCACCATTAAAGTTATGCTACTTAAGCAAAAAGAGGGAATGGAGAAGGCACCTCCAGCAGAAAGGCTTGCTAAGGCTACATATGTATTGAACTTTTTGAATCGATGGTATGATGATGGAGGACCACCGATAGCCTGTCATTTCATTTCAGTTAAGGAGGAAAGAATGAATATTCATGGGAAAGCTACTGTACTAATAAAGAATCTGGAATTGGGTTGACGGGAAGGCCCGTTCCCACTGATAATTTGGGGGAGAGGTTATGCTTGTGTTTCCACAGGTGCAGGATTGTGATGGGTTCCAGCAAGAGCAGTGCGACCTCATTTGTTGGCGTCACCTTCATCTGCTGCACCATCATCATGAATGCTGTATGGGTACCTTCACAGCCTCAAACTAATGTGTGGGTGATGCTTGCCAACACCATCGGACAGAACACTCTCTGATTGTCAGCGTCATTCCCTGACTCCCCATTTACTACGTGTCTGGTAGGGCTTCCCCTTGATCAAGGGAAATGGAACAACTGGCTCACGCCACTAGTGCTTCTTCAGTTGTGCAAGAAGAGAAGGCCTGGGGAGGGAAATGGACGGTGGATATGTGGGACCAATGAGTACCCAACTTGCCCCCACTGTCGCTACCCCCTCCCCCTGCAGGAGCTATAACTTTTGGGATCAGTAAAAATGGATTGGTGTGTATTTTTCAATTATTCTGGTAACAATCAATCTCTTTCATGGTCAGTCAATGCTACAATGCTGGTGTATAGAAATGCGTCAGCCTGGTGTAACTACACGTCTTCAAATATTTCAAAATCAAGTAATTTACCCCTTCAATTACCCCGGGGGGTATTTTTAATATGTTGAGATCGCACATGGCCGACCATTCCATCATATATTAAAGGAGGGCCCTGCTTTTTGGGCAGGTTGACCTTATTGATGCCGAATCTGACTATGATCCTTGCAGAACACCACAATCATAGTAGGATCCAAAGAAACATTCATGCTTTTGATAAAAATTGCAAAGATGAGGTTGAATTTTGGAACAGGGAATCAATTGTGTTTGCATCATTCTTTACTCTGGGGGTAGCAGCTGCAAAAGCATTAGCTAGCTTAAAGAAGCTAGGATGTTGGCTTAGCAAATGGACTAACGCAACCTCTCAAGCACTTTCAGGCCTGTTTCAGGATGTCAACTCAGTTTGTCACGCTACGTTGCAGAACAGAGCTGCTATTGACTTCCTGCTTCTTGCACACGGACATGGCTGTGAGGACACTGAAGGAATGTGCTGTATGAACTTATTGGATCACTCCACCTCCATCCGTCAGAGCATTCAGCAGCTGCAGGAAGGCGTGCAGAAATTACGTGTGGGAACTTCATGGGGGTGGTTTGATGGGTGGTTTCAAGATCTGGGCCCTTGGATTCAGAAACTAGTTAAGTTAGGGCTCATGTGTCTCTTGATTTTTTGTGTGCCTTTTAATCTGTATTCATTGCATTATATCCTGTGTAAGAATTATGATTAACAAAGTGATAAATCAAGTACTTGTTGTTCAAGTTAATAAAGACTTGGGCAATGTGGATTCAGTCAGTAGCATGTCGGTGAGAGAGGATGGCAACCTTCTCGCTTTGGTCAGTGAGAAACCATGGGGGTAAGTGGCTATAGCTGTAAATATTTTCTGCCAGTATTTTGTTTTGTAAAGAGAGCTAATCTTAGTAGTTTGTTTTAATTTGCAAGCAGGTGTTCCACTTAGGCTCTGTATCATGCACTGGCCATGCGGATGCGGTGTAGAAATGGAAAACACCCTGCAGACCCTGAGAAGAATAAAAGCAGGAGAGTGTGTGGTAGGTGGGAGAGGAAAAGCACACTTTGAAGCAGGGGACGCCCTGCTGGCACTACCTATTGCATCCACCATCGGCATGTTCCTTCTCCTTTCCGGTGGTTTGCTGTTTCTCAAGGGTCAATGAGTAATAATTAGCTTAGGGAGTTTCCATTTCCCACTCATGGGACTGTCTAAAATGGATGCCTGTGTGAGTGTGTGTATGTCGACTAAAAAACTTGTGACTTTCTATGCAGCTCTTTTCTTATGTTTAGCGTGCTGTCTGTCAATCAAGGCCTTGATTATATGGTTATGTTATAAATATGATTAATGCTATTATTTTATAATATGGTAATAGTTTGCTAATAAACAAAAAAGGGGGAAGGAATTGTGGGAATACAAGAAAGACTATTCAGAGCAGATGCTGTGGAGCAAGATGAGTGGCATGAAAAAGCACGGCTGAGAACCAAGAACATCTCCAGAGGAAGAGAAAAGCAAAAGGAACAACTCACGGCTCTGACTGGATAAGTGCCTGCATGCACAGTTAAGGAGTGTTTGTGGAATAGTTTGCTGACATAGTTGTAAAGGCAGATGGGAAAGCTAAAGAAAGAAACTTGTGAATGTATATAATGGCCTGATTGCCACAGGAGCTGTCTGCAAAGCCATGTGAACACAATGGAGCTGAGAACAGGGCCACTTGTATTAAACATGGGGGGAAATTATTCCTGATGGGACAAAATTATTCCTGATTCTGCCAACTCTGACAGTATTTTTACATCGATAGTTTATATGCTGTTTTTTGTTTGTCTGCATATAAACTGCTTTCTTTCTTTTAAATAAATTAAATGTACATTCTGTCTTGAAGATTCCCTGGATTTTTAAAAACATTTTGCTGATAAGCAAAACTCCTTAATTTTGGGTTTATGGGGGTTACAGTGTAGACAACCTCCACCCCAATTCCAGACAGGATGGAGGACTGTCTGTGCAATATGTATTTCGTCAGCAGCATGCATTTCAGTAATTCACCACACAAGTTTCACCATTGCCCACTTGTCCACTTTTTACAACACAGGCCAAACTGAGTGACTCCTCTCCCCAGTCCACTTCGTCTTTCTATCAAGCTGTTCAGAGCAAGCCACACTTCCCTGGAGAGGGATTTTTCCAAGCCTTTTTGTTCTCTGTTCTGAGACTTCAACAACTGTCAAATACAGATAGGCCTCCAGACTGGTCTTCTGTGAGGCCTCAGAGGATAAATCATTTCCTTCCTCTTCTTGAATAGCTGAGTTGCTCTGTAGCACTTCCTTGGTGCCCTTGAACGAAAAGCTATACCAGGATAAGGTAAAGAAAGGGCTGCAGTTGGAGCACCTGTAGCTGAGGTATGATCCTGTCCTTGACCACCCACATACAGTAAGCAGGAAGCACTAGGGGCAGCTGCATGAGAGTTTTTCATTCTGTTATTTTGGTTTACCTGGCAGGGATTAATCACAGCTGCATGCAGTGACTACATCATGATGGTTCTTAATATGACAAAAGTCAGCAAAAAGCTCCAGGCAGCTACTCCCATGCTAGACATGTTCATGAAGGACCCACCTTTTTACCTGGAGAAGGTAAATGATTTGCAGCTCAGAAGCCCTGCAGGAGACTCTTTGCCTCCAGACTAGCACAGGGTGTGTTCAGGACACTCATGAATTTTTGAGCTGGCTGGCAGCATCCTGTGCAGCCAGAAGGTTCCTGGTATTCCTGTTCCCTGCAGCAAGCAGCGCTTTTGGGAAAGAGGATGTATGTAGTTCTTTGGTGCTACAGACCAAAAGGCACGCTTACTATACCCTAGTCTCCATCACAGGTGACCCAGTCCTGTAGGGGCTGGCTTCCTGTGCTAGTGGGCAAATAGCTGTAGAGGCAGCAGGCTCTTTGCTGATATGCCCCATCAAAGGTGCTGCATGGCAGTACTGGTGACTGACAGCTTACCTTATGGCAGCTCAACTGACCTCTCTACAGGGCTTTTATACAGCTGTGCTCAAAGGAACATCCTACAGAACGCTTTTCTCCTGCCTTCCTCACAGTTACAGCTAATTCTGGCCTCTACTGGACAGCGCTGTCAAGATCTGCTTGGTCTTCAGGGTGCAGCATAGCTCAGCCCTAGGCTCTGGGGAACTTGACCATCTTCTGCCAGGCCCATGCAGTCCTGAGGGGAGACTGCATCAAGAGGGCAGAGAGCTAGCTGTTCTGAGGGGCTACAGGAAGCCTACAACCATCTCTCACCTTGCACAGTTGCACTTGAGGCAGGTGGTGACAGTACCTTGCAGAAAGTCCTTGGAATGAGCTGCTGCAGGGTCTTCAAGTCTGGCTCCTGGGTAAGAAAAACACTTCTTGCAGCGGAAGTGTTGTCTTAGTCTCATCTGTGAGAAGGGTGGAAAGAATATATCCCTGTCTTAGAGGACTCCTTTAAGATCCAGAAATACCTGATGGGAGCAGTTGGCTGACGCACTAAATGACCTTTACACCCTTGCCCTTTACAAAACCAGGAAGCCTCTACAGAAACCAGCCCACTGCAAGGACCATCCATCTTTCCCAGTTTTCTGCAGTACCAAGTTTCCAGTGATACGTACTACAAAGGCCTTTAATGAGAGTTACTGGGCTCACAGAAGGCTTGCTAATGCAGTCAGAGCAGACCTTTGGCAGGAAGATGACACAAATCCATCAATCCAGCATGCCAGGCCCATGCCTTAACATCAAAACCCCTCTATCCTGAAGATGAAGATTTAAGCTTCCTACTACTCATAGGCTTTCCAGGGCCTATGAGCAGCAGCTGAGTTATGCTCCCTTGAGAAGGATGTACAGCAGTAAGCTAACCTTAGCCATGGTTAGACCTGGGTAGAAATTTCACCCTCTTGTTCTAAAGACTAAATGTTACGTTAGCATAACCAGTACAAATAAACAATGGTGCAAGCTGTGCAGAAACAACATAGCTCCACTGTTAGCCACACCATAATGCCTTTGCAGTATGCTGTGAGTGTATGACAACCTTCATGGATGAGCAGCTCACTTCACATTACATCAGGAATTCAAAATGAGCTTCACACACCTGTATGTCTGATGAAGAAAAAATGTTGCCTTTCAAATCTCCTTTATATGACTGGATAAAGATAAGGGTACTTCTGCAAGGTAGATTCTGACTACGACCACAGATTTGGAAGACACTTGCTAGTAGTTACCTTTCACTCTTAACCTGTCCTTCAGCATAAAGGAGAGAGAGGTGATTGTCCCCCTCTACTCAGCTCTTGTGAGTACTCCAGCCCCATCTGGAGTACCGCATCCAGGCCTGGGGCCCCCAGCACAAGAAAGACGCAGAGCTCTTGGAACAAGTCCAGAGGAGGCCACCAAGATGATCAGAGGGCTGGAGCACCTCTCCTATGAAGAAAGGTTGAGGCAACTGGGCTTGTTTAACTCAGAGAAGAGAAGGCACCAGGGAGACCTTATTGTGGCCTTCCAGTACTTGAAGGGAGCGTATAAACAGGAGGGGGGAACAATTGTTTACATGGGTGGATGGCAATAGGACAAGGAAGAATGGTTTTAAACTAAGACAGGGGAGGTATAGGTCAGATAATAGGAGGAAGTTTTTCACTCAGAGGGTGGTGATGCACTGGAACAGGTTGCCCAAGGAGGTTGTGAAGGCATTCAAGGCCAGGCTGGATGTGGCTCTGGGCAGCCTGGTCTAGTGGACCTCATTGTGGCCTTCCAGTACTTGAAGGGAGCCTATAAACAGGAAGGGGAATGACTGTTACATGGGTGGATAGCGATAGGACAAGGGGGAATGGTTTTAAATTGAGACAGGGGAGATGTAGGTTAGATATTAGGAGAAAGCTTTTCACTCAGAGGGTGCTGACGCACTGGAACAGGTTGCCCAGGGAGGTTGTGGATGCCCCGTCCCTGGAGATGCTCAAGACCAGGCTAGATGTGGCTCTGGGCAGCCTGGTCTAGTGGTTGGCAACCCTGCACTCAGCAGGGGGGTTGAAACTAGATGATCTTTGAGGTCCTTTTCAACCCAGGCCATTTTGTGATTCTGTGATAAAGGTAACTGTAGTATCACCTTCACCTAATTTCATACTGCCTTTTTGGAGATGAGATACCACTCATCATGATTTCAAACACAACAAACAAATGCAATGCATAAAAACCTTTCATTTCTGCTGGGAAGCAGATGTGATCAACCCTTACATATATAAAATACAGTGAGAAAACATGTTTTTTTTCTTAATCTTTTATTAAACCACCCTTTATTAAAAAACATAAGCATTTGTTAATATATAAATTTGTAAAGTACCAAGTGCTTTTTGTTCCCTGTGCAGCAGGACTCAGAATTGACAGGTATATTTGGTGTTATTTCCATGTATTAGTTCCAGGGCCGCAGAAATTACCAACCAGTTCTTATCAAAGATGGCTAATTTCATTCCTCTGACAGATCCATATTCATCTTGTTTCACTTCAGTTTAAGACATCCTTCCTGCTCTCCTTGACAGACATCAGTGCTTGCAAGGGACAGCAAGGCTGGAGCTGTAAGAACTAGCTGACTCCCTGGAAGGATGCAGGAATTTGTTTTATAAGGGGAGAAAATTCCACATCACAGAATCATTTGAGTTGGAAGGAACCTTTAAAGGTCACCTAGTCCAACTCCCTGGCAATGAACAGGGACATCTACAGCTAACCACATGCTAATGGAGAAGATAATTCAGTCATTGAGAGAGCTCTTTTTTACCCTGTTTCTTAGGGAAAGTGCATCCTTTGCCTTGTGATCATCCCCTATCCGGAGTGGAGAAAAATAGTCACTGTTTTCAGACGTCAACAATTCTGAGATCCCCCTGCAAGCTGCATGGTATGAAGCATCCCCAAGTTCCACCATCTGATTTTTTAGCACCAAAACATCCTAAGGTATAAAGTCCTCAAGTTGTATGTTAAGACCTGAACACCAAAGCAGGACACTGGACTGCTGTGCAAGTACTGTTGTAAAATGAAAAGCCCATTGTACCCACTGCAATTGTTTGCGTAACTGAACTCCAAAGGGATCTTTTGTGCCACTAACAATATTCAAGCACTGAAGTGCTGTCAGTTGCAGAGAGAAATTGAAGGTTTTTAATAAAAAAAGCCCCTGTCATCTGCAGGAATGTGTGCAGGTGCCATCCATTCTCTGTGTGGTCATCTTGCCAGTTCTGCACCACCAAGCATTGCTACACCATTCAACAAAAAATGACCTGACTTCTGCATGCTCTCCTACAGGAAAGCATGTCTTGGCTTGGTGGGATACACAACCCTAATCACACCAGTGAGTTTGTCTTTGTGCAAAGCTTAAACCGATGGAATTGCAGGACAAATGGCAAAACAATAGGATCCCACTTAAAACAAACTTATCTCAAATGTCTCAGCATCTCACAGGTGATCAGATAGGGCAAGGAAAACTGGCATATTTAACGTCTGCTGCTTACTCATTTTTCCTTTAACAGTCAGCATGGCAGGAAAGGCTTTCCTTTTCCTGTTTCTAAGAGGACAAAGCGTATCACTTGCAACAGATTTATATTGCAGATCATACACTTACATCTCCTCATTGCAACAGAATGATGTAGCTCCTGCCACACTACTGCGCCTCCTAGGAGACACAATTAGCTCCACATTTAACAGGAAGAATCGTTACACTGTATGAGAACCACAGTTCCTGAAGGCAATTTTTCTGGCATGTTTTTGATAGGAAGTGCTTCCACTGCTGTCAAAGCTTCTCTTCTGATCCAAGTACACATGCAAAAATCGTGAAATATGATGCTTCTGACCTCTGCAGCATTTCTTCAGCTTGAATCAAGTCAGCTAAAAATCCGTTATCTGTGTAGTTGTCCAGTTCCTCTTTGATCTCTCTGGCAGCACAGCATGTATTACAGACCATTACTACAGACTCATAAATAAAGACAAGACAGGGAAGCACAGCAAATGTGTCCCAATGACTACTGTAGCCCCCCCTCTCCTGAAATCCAAAGTGCTTGTTTTGCAGCAGGACCCATATCCCTGCCTGCCAGCTGAGCACATGCAGTCCTGAACCCTGCCCACAGGCCTGAGTCCTTCCCTAACTGGTCCCTCGGTATGCCCTTTTCAGCTGGGTTAGGCTTCAGGAACATCTTCTGATCCTGTATCTTCTGCCTTGACCATGTCACTACTGTTTGTCTCAGCATGGAGCCGCTTGTAGTCAGTGTGAAAGAAGATGACATAGAAACAAGCCATGGCACTGCAGAGGCCTGCCAGCAACAGGACTGGAGCTGCAAACAAGACACACTTTTAGATGGTGAATCCACATCCTCCACTGTTGCAAAAAGCTAGAGGAACTGCACAGTCTAGGTGATCATCTCCCTAAGGCTAGCCTGAGGTCAACATGCAGCTCAAGACTGGGCAACACTGGTTGGGTGAAAGCCAAACCCCTTCTCCCATAATAAAGACTCTGAAAGATGACTTGAGTGAAATCTGCAAGGGCTCTAGTCCTGCATGGCCCCACAGGTAGGAGTCTTACACCAGTGCACACAGTGTTTGTGGGAATACATTTGCACGTATTTGTGTGTGCATGTGTGTGTACAGCTGTGTGCTGGGGGCTGGTGAAGAAAACTACAAGAAAGACCCAGTTCCAACTCTCTGTCATGGGCAGAGTTGCCACCCTCTACATCAGGCTGCCCAGGGCCCCATCCACCCTGGCCTTGAACACCTCCAGGGATGGGACATCCACAGCTTTTCTGGGCCTCACCATCTTGAAGCAGGCAAATGCTTTTTGGGGACAGTGAAGTCTTTTTCTCTGTCAGCAAGTAGAGCTGGTTCTGGGGATTTCTGCTCAGCTGAGGATTTAAAAAAAAAAAAATGCTTGCCAGCCTCTGTGTTATAGTATGTCCTTAGGAAATGATGTCAGTATTACATAAATGAGAGATCAAAACCAGGATTTAGCCTACAGTGTAAGCATATTTAAGCTCCAGTTCATCTCAGTTTCTCTGTCTTCTCCAGACTAGGAACAGTAGTGTGAAATAAGTCAGAACAAAGCAGTGCAAGCACGTTACAAACCCAGTAACATTTGTGCATGCAGAAGCAAAAGGAGCCAGCAAAGCAGTCAGTGTGTCTGTAGTCTTGACTTGCCACACTGCTCAGCAGCACAGGCTGTGTGTGCTACATGGATAGGGTCTTCTCCTAACAGTAGCTGCTTGGTGAAGCTCAGAGCTAGGCTGCAGTAGGAATTGGTCTTGCAGGGTACTCAACAGTGAGACATAGGTGGGAGTTGGGGACACGTAGGGTGCAGCTGAGCATCCAGCATCATTTCTTAAAGATGTGCTTACTTGTCCAGTCCAGGGCTCCATCCTGGTCAAGAGCGCAGGTGGAAGATGGGTCCTTAGAAACACGCACGGTGAGGGCTTGCAGCAGAATCATAAAAATCACACCTTCAATCTGGCTGTGGAGAGAAGCCAGCATGCGGTGACTATCTCTTTCACTAATGATGTAGACAAGCCCAGCCTCCCCAGTGCAAGAAAGGAAATACCCTTTCTGGAACAGGGTCCTTCTTGCAGGGAAAGCTGCAATCAGCTGTTCCTGACCTAGGCCCTTGGCTAACAGGCTCTGGTTCACAGGGTGGTCACATCAGCCTTTCAAAACACCCCAGACACAGGGCCAACATAGCAGGATAACTGTACTGTGCAGAGGTGGGAAAGTGTTGAACTACAGCTATCAAGGTGCTGAAGCTTAGTCACTGGCCAGAGGTTTGGAAATATCTCTCACTGCAAGGGTGAGGATGGGAAAAAGACTTCAGCCTCCTCCTCCTCCTCACAGCTGGCTGGTATCAGCAATGAAGTTCACAACCAGTGGGAGACAAGAGTTTTCAAAGCAAGTATCTAATGCCCCTCTTTGACTAGTGTTTCTTGCTGCTGCAGCTCCATCTGTCACACAGAAGTGGTACTGAGCCATGTATAACACTGCTTAGGGCTCCACCGAGTCATTCCTGCAGCAGAACAGTGCCAAAACCTCTAGGGGAGGCTCATCAGCTCCGCAGCTCAGCCATCCAGCTTTCCCCTTGCACAAAGGCAGTTCAGCGGCACGGCTGGCAGTGATGAACACTGTGCTCTATCTGCACCCATGAACCTGCCTGTGCACAGGAACCCAAGTTCAAATGTCATCTAGATTTAACCTGTCTGCTTACCTTGCAACAAAAATCAGTCCTGTAGATGTGCCTTCTCCCACAGGATAGGAACACTCCACTGCCAGCTCCATGGCAACAGGGTACATGGCAAAACCAAAGAAACCAAAGATTGAGCTGGTGACGGCCAGAGCAATGGCCTGATCTCTGAACCGAGATGCCTGCAGGCAGAAAAACAGCACCAAAATCTCATTGTCAACGCTGCTGCACAGAAAGTTTCTGAACTCATAACCTGAAGGAAGTCCCAAGCATTTGCTATCAACCAGCACTGTATTTCTTTATTCTCTAGCCCTCTAGAGTCAACAAACTGCTATTCAGTGAAGATTTAGCTTTCAAATTTAAGCCAGGCAACAGAGAGAATCAGCAGAATTATCTGAAGAATGTGGATGCAGTCACAGTACTGTGACTTGATTTCCTGAACAGTAACTAACCTGAAGTGCAGTTATTTTATCTGCAGAACCAAGTGAAGCACACACTGTCATCCTGACAAGCATTTCAGAATTTGCATTTGCAGTGAGTTATATGTGAGAATTCACTGGGATACTACAGCTCAGTTTACACTTAAAATATTCTTTATCATGTTAGATTCATGTTAGGTATATGAAAAAAAAAACCAAAAAACTAAAAGATCTGAATTATCCACAAACCTTGGTGATCAGTTTAGTGCCCAAAGCACCCTCATCCCTAGGTCTGGTGGAAAAAGAATGGCCTTGTCTCACCACAAGGAAAGTTAAGAGCATAAGCCCTGCAGCCACAGTGCTGGCAATCCCCATTCTTAGTCACGCTTTAAATTCCCACAGAGAAACAGCAGGTGTCTCACAGCACAGCTCCAGAGGCCTTGATGGAGCTGGTGAAGTCCAAACTGTGTCTGGAATCAGAGTTCTAAACATCAGGGCATCAAGCAGATTTGGATGGGTGGGTTTTATTTTACTGCTTTGAACTAGTAGTTCATCTGTATGGGATAAGGGTGAGGAATAGAAGAGGAGGAAGGGTAAGGGAGAAGTGATCCAATGTAAGGCAGTAAATTGCATCAATTCATTTACGTCCTGAAGCTCTGTCTGAGGCTCCAAAGTTACTCTGTGAAATCTCCAGGGAAGGGTTTTTCTGTAAAAAATCCTACTCCAGGGAGATAATCTCCAAGTAGGACACAGTTTAATAAATACTATGACATCAAATGGCCCTGTTTTGAGCTGATGATTTACTAGATGGCAACAGAAGTAGGCCCACAGGTGTGGTGCAATGCAAGGGAGAACTTACCACTGCAAAAACGATGCTGGCAAGGGCACTCAGACAGAAACAGATTTTGGTGGACTCTATGAAATTCCTTGTCTGGTCGACATACAGTCCTAGCAGGAAGGCACCCAATAAACCACACACTGTGAACAGAGCACCGTTCAGGCCAGCAAATACCTAGAGGGCACAGAAAATAGGTAGCTGAGCAAACACAGTGGTTAGGAACAAGGTTTTAATGTCACTGACCCACCTGCCCGCTGCTAGTGGGTCACTCTCTGAGGCATATGAAGTTTTCACTGCAGGGCTGTGGGCAGCAAATAATTTGGCCCAGAATCAGTGCTGCTACACGTGCATGGACAACAGGCTGATGGTCGTCCTGAGGTCTCAACAGATAACAAATTTTGGCATGCCTGGCAAGGGAGGCTGAATGCACAGCAAGGCAGGTCAATGTGAAGACATCTAACAGCTGGAGTTAAGAGTGTTTTAAGAGGACTCGAGGAGGATACAAGCAGCAGGACTGAAGTGCATAAGGGGAAACACAGGAACTGGTACAGCTCCTTGCCATTGCAGGGAGACAGCAAGAGAAACCAGCTGTGCAAACCCTGTGTACAGCCATGGAGAAACAGATATGTCACAGTACTTGTGATTTCCTACTGCCTTGGCTTTGGTTAGACTGCCTAAAGTAAAAACGCAATTGCACCAGCCAGCCTTCAGCAGCCTGCTCACTCTAGGGCCCACAAGAGCCTCCATGCCTCTCTGGGAAAGGTGTCAGAAGGCTGCTTAAGCATCTGTGTTCTAGAGTGGCTCAGGAAAATGCAACATCCTAAAAAGTGTCTGGGGAGAAAACGTTTTTAATTTGCAAAGGGGAGCCTGGACAGAGGCAGTAATAAAAACATAGATCATCCAATACACTGAAAGACTGACTGTCCTGGGCATTAATACTGCTTAACCTACATTAAAGGGTACGTGCAAATAAGATATTAGACAGTGCAGCATATTCAATTGTCTTCATTTTGTTCTGATTTGCTTATCAAGGACATGATTTCGATCACAGAAGATGTAGTCAGTGGGGAGGAAAAGGAGAAGACTCACATTTGAATAACCCTTTTCACAAAGGATTTGTTCTAGCAGAGCTGAAAAGCAGGTGAACATCCCAATTCCTCCTCCAAAGCACACTGCCAGGATGATGTATGGCCTGTTTCTCAGGAGCTAGAGAAAGAAGTTAACGTACTTAAACACCTGGAGAAGGAAGAAAGGTCAGGCTGTGACAACAGACTTGGGGGTCAGATGCTATAACCCCTTAGAAATGCTGAGAGCAACCCTGTGAGCATCAGACGAGTATGGAACCCCCTTCAGTTCAGCCTGCAGACAAGTAAAAACAGAGGCCATATAAGAAGGAAGATCTCTTCAGTGCCCAAATTCTTCTTCTTCACACGTTACCACATCTGTTACCACCTCAGAAAGGTCAGGCTGTGCAGTCCTCTTCGAGGAGTCCAGTGTGCTTGTTTGTACTGGCTAAAGAGCAACCAGCCCATGGCTGAACTGTCAGATAGCATCCCTCACAGTTCTGTTGTGAGCAGATTCCACTTCCTGGGGAAGGAAGAGAACCTTCCATGGCAGATTTGGTGGAGTGAAATTCAGAGCCTGCTTTCTCAGCAGATTCCTCAACACATCTCTGCCCAGCAAAGCTACATCCCTCATTTCAACACTGGTTCCTCTCTGTGCTACAGCACTTACCATTTTGAGCCCCATGAAGAAAGGCTGAGAGGTGGAGTTAGTAGCACTGGCTGAAGGAGGCGTTGGAGGAACCTTCTCATGAATTCCCACAGTGGCTAAAACACAGGCTGTTACGGCAGGAATGGCATAAACACCTAGCTACACAACACAAAGAAAAGCAATGTTACGTGTCTTTCCAGCTCCACTGTTCCAAACACATAAGCCAGCTGGACCCCAACCAGCCCCAGTGGCTGACAAAACCAGTTTTCATTTACCATCAATGGGATGTGCCTTCCTTCAGGAACTAGTGCAGGTGACAGAACGTTTGCTATAAGAATACCCAAGGGATTGGCTGGAAGAAAATAAAAAGATGTTTTTGATGCAAGCAGACATAATAATTTATTAACCTCTACGTACCACTCAACACCAGAGTAGCAGTGTCCAGAAAAGCAAAAAGTATGGACAGACCAATGGAGAAACCAGGAGAGGAACACCTGAGAGAAGTTAACTGTGTGGTATCACTGTTGCCACATTTGTTCCCTCATCGTCAGGAAATTCATTTATACAACCATTTTCCTACAAGACCTAATTCCATATAGTTGGAAATTGATTTTCATTTACAAATTATGGTGTCTGCACCCTCACAAGGCTGCTCCAATGAAGTAAGAAAGTTTAAAGTAAGAAAGTGCTAGTAAGAAAGGACTAAACAAAGATGGATCAATACATGTAATCTGTCCTGATGTTACATAGCAGCAGCAACAAATAGAGGAGAAATCTAGACTTCAGAGTCCTGCCTGAGTCTGGAGCTAGACAAGCATGTATCCTAGCACTAGCTGGGAACTTTTGAATGCAATGTGATGCCTTCGTGTGCCATTTCCTCAGCCTTCCTCCAAGTTCAATGTCTCCTGAGTGCTTCACTGGCACAGTGGTCTCCTTATTCATCTACACATTTCTGCAGTATAATCAGCCATTGTCACAGCCAGCCATCCTTAGAACACTAGTTTTTCACATTAAGTAGAAAACCAGCATTGTATAGGCACTTGCAGTTCAGGAGAAGGAGCTGAGCCACAGCTGGTTTGTCTTACCCTTCTCCCACAAGAAGAGTTCGCATACCAACAAAGTGGCAGGTGCCAAGGAGAACTGTCTGGCCACCTTCTGCCATGTGCACTGGATGTGTACATCAATTTTATTTTCAGAAGTAGCAAACATGCCAAGATCTGGTAGCACTGTAGATGTACAAATATTTAGTCTGGAACAAAAGAATCAGCAAAACATCCCTTTTAAAATAATGAGAATCCATACCGCTAGGGAACCAGCCAGAACAGCTTCATATTACATTTTGTGAAGACTGTCCAGGCAGCGCACAGCACGTGCCCAGTGAGCACCTTCCACCAGTTCTCAGCAGGAGATATTAATGATGTGTGGGACATCCCAGAGCTCAACCACTGAATTACATCAATATTCTGTATGGAACAAAGGCAGTTCTGCCAAAGTTCTGAAACACAGGAAACTCTCGTCCAAATTTAAACTTTTCTACTGTGAGAGCCGTTGAACACTGAAACAAGCATTGCCATTCTTGAAAGTATTCAAAACCTAACCAGACACGACCCTGAGCATCTTGCTGCAACCAGCCTTGCCTGCACAGGGTACTTGGATGAGGTGATCCCAAGAAATGCCTTACAACCTTCTCTGTTCTGTTATTGTTGAGGCATCATTCATATTGCAATAGCACACAACAATCACAGCATTCCTGCTCTGTATTTGGAAAGTACTCATTGATGTAATCTAGGTGAAATGTTATCCAAACTAACTTTAAGTGGAAATAGTTAAACAACAGTTTCCAAGGAGATGGATTAAAACTTCTGCATTTGGGTAAAATACAAACAGTAGAATTACTCATGGTGTTCACAGGGATTCATTCTGGGCCCTCTGCTGCTTCTAAGTGAGTAAGTCTCTGGGATTGATAAGAGGAGTGAGTATGGTAAATACTGAAGAGCACAGATGAGTAATAGTGATCTCAGCTACTCAGGTGGATCGTGTGCACAGGATCTGTTTCTATCTGCACACAAAAACAGCAAATCCTGCCTAGAGGTACTGCCAGAAGCTGTGGGGATACTGGCAGGGCCAGATTCTGCATATAGCACTGATGCAGACAATACTCCAACACTGAGCACTGCTCTAGCATTAACACAGGAAATGGATGTTGATGAACTGGAACAAGCTGAGAGAAAAAGCTCATGTGAGCAAAAGGCAGACATGGAGATATGTGTGAAAAGGAAAAGGGAAACGTGCCCGTAAAGTGACTGCACTGGAGCATTTCAGTCTTCCTAGACAAAGCCACATTGAGGTGACTATCCATCACTTCTTGCCAAACAGGTGCAACAAGACTGAATGGCCAGGGGATAATGAGCATCAAGATAAGAAGTAACATGTAGGCATTTGTCAGGTAATTTACCACTGAAGTAAATGAAAGGGCTGTGGCAGATGTTCCTTCTAGGCAATACTCAAACTCTTTTTAAAAATTAAATCCTGATTTCATACCACAGGCAGAAATAGGTGTAACCAGACACTACTAATGGAAGCCTGCTAGACAGCAATATGCAGGCGCCACAGCAGATAATTATCACAGCCCATTCAGTCCTCAAACTGATATCTCAGCAAGCCACAGACTGAACAGATTCAGATCTTGAGTATCTGCTGTTCCTAGCTCTTCAGTTTCATTAATTCCCACGGTTATCCATTTATTCCTGTAAGGTCTGAGGTCGCTACATCAATGGTATACTATTTAGCTGCTCTGGCTGCTCTCTCACTTAAAATAAACAAATTTCTACACGCTGTGATCCTTCATACCACAGCAAAGGACCACAGTGCCCAGTGGTACCAACCAGCACCTTCTGAACTTCTCTGGTACCACTGGCATCACACCACACTCACAAGAGAGCTCCTTTTCCAGAAGGAAAGGTAAAGATCTGTCTCAGTCCTGGGAAAGAAGGTGTGCAACTCCACGTACCCTACTCTAGGGAGGGCGGAGCAAAAAGAATTGCCTAGTCCTGACATCACAGATATCCATCCTTCTAAATAAGTGTTCATGGTCTGGGTTTATGAGCAGCACTGGGAAAGCGGTATAGGTGTCCTTCTAGACTGGCCTTTTCCCCCGACTTATTGCTTCTGACACAACTCCATGGCAGTATGGGATCTTCCCCATACCTCCAGGTATGGATTTGGCAGCTGGAACCAGAGGGTCAGCCCCGTTTTTGGAGCATCTCTCAAGCCCTTGGAAGAAGAAAGGAGAAGCCAGGGAAAATGTCACATAGAAGAAGGAAACAGATCTCTTAAGTGCAGTATCCTACCTCAACCAAGAGATAAATGAACCAAGAGAGGGATGAGGTCAGAGAAAGCAGATCTGGTACCTCCAGTACCCCGTACCTCCAGTACCCCAGCTTTCAGAAACTTTTGCTCAGGGACTTTACAAGTGAGAAGTGATTTCTGTGTGCGTAGTCCTGCTGCACTTAGCACATTCAATGTGTTTGCATGGCCAGCCGAGTATATTTTACATGTGTATGCATGTATATCAATTGGGAACAAATACTCAGCACCTTGCTACTGGATGAACTGGTGAACAAAACTGCTGCTGCAGCCTCACCTCCATCTGGTTACAGAATTTTTCAACTGTGACCACAAACATAATTTGCAAATTGGACACCAGCTCAACAAGTTGCACAGGTAAAGCCACTGCAGAGACTTTAGATTTAGTAATGCTGAGGGCTGTCCTCAGCAAAGATGGTCACCTTGTTATGGCAGAGAGGAAGGATGCTGGGAACCTGGGTGGTTTACTTTTAACTTTGCACCTGGCTATGGCTGAGGCCCACTTCTTGCTTGGCAGCATGGGAATGCCTGGCTGTCCTGTGAGGCCTTGAAGGCACTGATTTATTGCACATGGCTATGACACTTTTGGCCAGACCTGTGTTTCCAAGGCCAAACAGCTGTGGTAAAGAAGGCTTCTTCTGCCTGCTGTCTCTGAAAGCAGCACAAATGCTACCAAGTTCTGGAAGGTAACAAACTTACTGTGCAGCTATCACTTACACATGGATGAGATCATATTTGCTGTTGCTCTCTGGTGATCTGGGAACCATAAAGCTGCCAGCTTAGTTGGTGAAAAGATGACAAGAGGTTGAGCCAATGCACAGAGGCACTGCCCAACAAACAGGTACCAGTAATTCTGGGAGCCCAAGCTCATGAACTTCAGGACGCTGAACATCCGGATGATGCTACCCATCATGTTCAGCCACGCACTCAGGATCACCTGCAAGCAGAAAACAGCCATGGGTTGTGCATCACAACTGAAGGACAGAACTTAATGCAACAGCATAGCACAAGCAAGGTCTCAGACGAATTATGGGAGACGCTGGGTTGTTAATAACTGCTGCACAGAAAGATGCCTGCAGACTGTCCCCACCCCTTAGGATCACTGCAGGATGTTCATGATCCAAAGATAACCTATTTACCAGACTCCTTAAGGAGCAAGAAGGTTCCCTGGTCTATACCACCATGCAGCTTATGCAAGACAGCAGACCAGCAGTGGAATTTAGTAGAAATCCAAAGTTCACTATTTTCACTCTGTTTTCAAGTTTGTGCCATCACCCATGCATCTTGCTGTGATGATCCAAAGACCTTGGAAATGAGTTATCCAGTATACAGGTCCTGCTAGTGTTCTGTTCTCTTAGTGCTTGTTTCAATGCCACAATCTCAAGCCTCACAGCTTTCGGGAAGACTGTGCTGAGATACCAAGCTGTCTTTGCACAGAGTACACTGTGAGCTGACATAGGTCACTAGCTTGCTTGCACCCAGCCCTGCCATCCCTTAAACTGGCCCTATAAGCACACCAGCTGTGTTAACACTGCTCCCTTGAAAACCCCACCTGACCTCACAAGTTCTTTACCTATCTGTATCATGCTGACTGCCCCTGTCGGTTGGCTAAAACAACAATATCCCAAGCAGAAGAAGGAAAGGAGAAATACAACATTCATTATGACTTTTCCTACTACTCCCCAGTTCCAAGGTGGTGACAGCTATTACTGAACTAGAACTGAGCTTTCAACACAGCCATCCTCTGCTACACTTGGGAAAACAAGATTCAGAGTATACATGCTAGTGCTTTGTGCAACTGAACCCATAGAGAGGTCACGTTCACCATCCTTGGGTGAAGAGTCCTCAGGGTAACAGAATGGTTCAACTCACAGCACATCTGAGCCCCACGCTGTCAAGAACCCATGTTGCCACCAGACCAAAGGGGATTGAAATGAGCAGGTACACTACTGAGAGCCAGTTGACCATCTCCAGGGAAATGTGGAAGTAGGCAGCAGTCTGATCAGCCACAGGAGCAAATGTCAGCCATAGCTGCAGAACAGAGAGCAAAAACAGAGAGTAAGCATGACCATCATTACCAGAACAGATTTTCAGCATCCCTGCAACCTAATTACACTGGGAAGAGCCTCACAATCCAGTTTCCCTCCACCTGTTACAAAGGAGCTCAGCATCTGTCCTTCCTCCCACTCCTGCAGGAGGTTACTGGTGGGCTGCATGCCACCGCCTCCCTGCCTGCACTGGTAGCAGCATGAGGGCTAAAGGCAGCACAGACTCAACACTTCAGTAAGCAACAGCTGCAGAGGGGAGCATAAATAAATGCAACCCTGGGACTGCCACAGCTCAAGGAACACTATGGATAAGTTAATGCATCACATATACAACCAGGCACAGCCTCAACAGATACAATAGAAAAATGTTGGTTTTCATGAAATGCAAGTTGTTAACCAGTGTCTACCCCCACACACACCAACAAATCAAGATTTTAAGTGTGAAAAGCAAAACAATTTGCACAGTGGAAAGCACATGTAACCAAACAGGTTGCAAGCGTTTTGCCACATTAATGGCAGTATCAGCTAGCAGAAGCTGCCAAATGGAGTGTTTTTCACTGTCAGGCAGACTGTATAGCTGTGCACAGCATGGCAACGCCCTTGTAACACCTTTCCTGTCCAGTTTAAAAAAAAGGAGACATGGAGATGGCTCATAAGAAAGGGGACCTTCTCCTTTACAGCTGACACAGCTCAGCAATCATCAGGCAGTCACTGCCTGCAGCAGCTCCCTGGTCTCAGCATGCTCTCCCATGCACCAGGACACAGTAGTGTGGCTACTGTGAAAGTGATGTTGGATGTCCTCCTGAGACACACAGGACTCCTCCTCCCAAGCCATACACCAGATTCCTCTTCTTTGAGCTCAGTGATCATCAAAATGGATACAAAGACTAGAAGCAAACAGCCTCTGGCCTCAGCCAATGGCACTCATCTAGCAGAAGGAGGGACAGAGGCGAGATCTCCAGGCAGGTTGGATGTCAGTTTCAGCCTCTTACAGCCTTCAGGAAGACAGGCAGGACCAGGAGCTGGACAGCAGCAGCTGTGTGCGCACACGTTCTCTACAAGGGCCCTGCTGGAACAGACAGGTGCAGGTGAGTAGCGTGTGCGCATAGCTCTGGAACATACTTGTGTGGCTCTCCTTCCTCTCCAAGTGCACCAAGTGGTGGTAGAAGTCCTCCAGGAGTGAGTCAGGAGCCAGCCAGCCACGTGTGAGCCAGTTCTGTCTGCTGCTCCCTCCTCCTTCCTCTCCACCTTACTCAAGCTGACAAGCACAGAATAGGGCAGGATGCACTCCCAGACTCATTTTGCTGTGTGTTTCTCTGTCCACAGCACTAAGGCAAGATGTTCCTCCTGCAAAACAGATTCTACCCTTTGAACTCAGCAGTAAGGAGGCAAAGAGAAAGGAGGTTTTTGCCTCAGCAATCAGCACTTCCTGGGTACTACTGAACAGTAACGCTTCAGGTTAAACACACACGCACTCAAAACCACAGTGTCAGTTTGACAAACCAAACCTGGAGAGCATCCACAGGCACGGTAACATCACCTCTTACTCAAAGTGGTGGCATGAGACATCTGGGGAGCAATCACCTAAGCTTAGCCCAGACGTGGTCAGAAGAGCCACATAGCCCAGGACTTCAGGTAGAAATTGCATAAAGTAGATGATGCCTACTTACGGACTTTTTAAAACAATGCAAGGATTTCATACACTATGTTTTCAGCTAGCGGTTTCCAGAACAGCAGTATTTAGGGAAATGAGAACCAGCCCCTAGCAAGACAGTACACACTTCATAGAGCAGCTCAGAGACAGAGGCTCTTAAGCCCAGGTCAGTAACAGAGATTCAAGGAAGAAACTACTTCTCTTTGGTGTAAAAGCCTTATACATCATCTACCCTGCAATGCTCTCTCATAGAGATAGAATTTCACATGATGGTGTAGAGCAGAAGAAGTTCCCTTTTCATCATTACATGGTTGGGCCTGGCTTTACTCAATCACAATTTTAAAACAGAACGAACAAACAAACATTTATTTCTCAGCCTGTCCTTGCTGCATGACTGAGCGTGCCTTCCTGCAGACAAATTGCTCCTACACTGTCCTCATGATGCTGACAACAATCCTTCTCTCTCAGGGCTGCCTGCTGTCTGTCACTTTCACCAGAGGCTGCTAAAAAGGAAAGCTGCACGCATGCATGAGTAAGAGAGAACACAAGGCGTCGTCCTGGAAGCTCAGTCCACTCCATGAGGTGACCCACTCTCTCCAAATAAGAGAGCTCAGAAGTTGGGTGTGCTCACCATTTGCATTTTGCAGACAGACTGACACAGGAATACCCACCACAAAGTACTGCATACAGCACCTGAGCAAGAATTAAGGACACATCTCAACTTGCATGGCAATTTTCATGCCACAGAACTGGTAAACTAATCCTTCCATCTGTAACTTTTAAACAGAAACCAACCATGTTGATTTCATGGCCTTTCAACCACTCCCTCTGTTTTTATGTGATTTTCACCTGCAAAATTTAGGAGAAACATCTGCATCAGAAAACGCTTGGTCACAACTTTCCACATCAGCATACTTGCGAATTCCAGACATGTGCAGAGGCCTACTATACAGTATTGCTATGGGAGTGTATTTATTAAGCACACAGTTTTGAAATGGGGAAGTACCGGCCCAAGTTGCTACTGTGGGAAAAAAAGGCTGCAGACAGTCAGGAAGTTGGCACAAGGCTGAGCAGACAAACAGTACCCTCTCTCCAGCAGCATGACCCAAGACATGGGTTCACTTGCAGGTGCATCTGAAGGACCAATTCAAGTATCTCTCCAGCTTCACTATTAACCATTTGCGAAGTTCAAGACTTCCAGGAGGGCCTGTAACACCTTTGTCCAGCATCCTTTCCCTATGTTGTCACTCCCACTCCTAGCCAGGACAGGCATCCAGGCTAACTGTTTCCTGTTACACGATGTTCTTGTGCTGATCTAACTTAAACAATGGAGCTTCACATTGCTCTTCTTTTCTTGCAGGACACCTTTTTGCACCCTTAGAGGATACACAGATTTTTCTTCAAAAGGGTACCTCAGCTTTTTGGTGTTTCAGTATACAACCAGACTCTGACTACATTCTTCCATTTCTCTACTACAGCACTTCTGCATCATGGAAGACCCATTTTTCTCTTCCATCACTGAACACGCCTAACCTTAGCTGCCAGACAGCACGTGCTTTTGACACAGTAATACTCAAGCACATAAATCTGCATTGTCTGATAACTACCAACAATGTCCTCAATGAATTGATGAGTGAAGATCTGGGCATCTGACTTGGTATGGGGAAACATTATGCATTTACCTTGATAACTACTGAACTTAGTTTTAATCTGCCCAACAAGTGAGTGTGATCTAGTGTCCCTTTTTTAGGCCTTTCAGAATTAAGTATCTGTGGGCAATTAGAAGTTCCCGCACCAGTCTGTTTAAATCACGGAACCATTAAGATTGGAAAAGACCTCTAGGTTCATCAAGTCCAGCTGTCAGCCCACTCCCACCATGCTCAATAACCATGTCCTTCAGTGCCACATCCACACAGTTCTTGAACACCTCTGGGGACGGTTACTCCACCACTTCCCTGGGCAGCCTGTTCCAATGCATCACCACTCTCTCTGAGAAGAAATGTTTCCCCATATCCAACCTAACCACTGCTGGTGCAAACTGAGGCCATTCCTTCTTGTCCCATCGCTGTTGCCTGGGAAAAGAGGCCGACCCGCACCTCACCACAACCTCCTTTCAGGATTTGTAGAGAGCAATAAGGTCTCCCCTGAGCTTCCTCTTCTCCAGACTGAAAAATCCCAGTTTCCTCAGCCACTCCCTGTAAGACTTACGCTCCAAACCCTTCACAGCCCTGTTGTCCTTCGCTTGGTGCAGAATCACTCCTTTACCATTCTGTATTTGCAACAACCTCAGCAGGAGATCCACTCGCTCCTTCTTCTAACCAGGTAAGCCTGCTGGCCCAGGTCAGCGTTAACGCCCAGCCTACTCGTGCTCCTGCACCCACGGGGAGTTTCAGCAGCGTACTCCTGAAGTCTGAAACCGTCCTTCACAGACTCAGTGTTCCCTGAGGCCCCCAGTGGGCCACAAAAGTCTCAGTGGCACTTACACCTGCGCTCCATCCCAGCCTGGCTTCACCGCGGTGCTCCCTCGATTTCCCCCGGGATCACACGCGCGCTGCCCTCCTCCCCCCGCACGCCGCTCCAGCGCGGATCCCGCCGGTCAGAAAGGCCTCGCCCGGGCCCAAGGGGGCTCGTGCCGCCCAGCCCCGCTCACCATGGCGTTAGAGCAGTTCAGCAGGCACACCACGGCCAGCAGGAACCACCGCCGCCGGTACGTCTTGAGCCGGCCCGGCCCACGCTCCGCCAATAGGCCCACCGCCTCGCCCCGCTCCATCGCGGGCTGAAACGGGCTCGGCTCGGCTCGGCTCGGCTCGGCTCGGCTCGGCTCGGCTCGGCTCGGCTCGGCTCGGCTCGGCTCGGCTCGGCCCAACTCAGCCCCGCCCCACTCCGCGCCTCCCCGGGGCGGTCCCGGGCCTTTGCCACCGCTTCCCGAGTGGCGGAGTGGGCGTGGCGCCGGGTAGAGACCGGCAGTGCTCGGGCGGCGGTGGAGGCGGAGGCGGGGGTGAGCTTCTCGCTGCTGCTTTGATGGAAACAACAGCAGCGGCGCGCAGAGCCGAGCGAAGAGCTACGAAAGCCCGCGGTTGGCGTGTGCTGGCACCTCCCGCCCTGCCGGGGTGAGCTGGCTCGGCGGTGCTGGTGCCAGCGGGACGGGGAGATGGTCGGAGCAGGAAAGCGGACAGAAGGAGGGTGTGAGGCACAAAGGTGTCTCTCAGCCACGTAGGATCACGGCTTGGCTCTCTTTTTGCACGCCTCACCTGCCCTGCACCTCCTTCTTCTTTGTTGGTGCTCAACTTCTGCCTGGTGCATCTCCATCAGCCTCCCTCTCCCCAGTGCCACCCTCTCTTCCCCCCAGCGCAGCACATCCCGTACCCCCTTGCCGTTCTGGCTTTTGTTTTCAGGAATGAGGCAGTTTGAGCCAGTTGTCACAGGTGCTTCTCAGCTAAGCAGTTTCCTATTTTTAAGACACTTGTATTGAGGCTTCTTTGGTCTCAGATGTGTGAGCATATGTGATATCCACTGAATATACCCAACTGCATAGCATGTGCACTGAGTGGTCTCTGCTAGAAAAAAACTTTTTTGACAGTTGCTATGTGAAAAAAAGGCTTATCAACAACTGCATAGTTAAAGGCTCTGTAACTTTGTTATAAAGTGGGTGTGGAATGATTTATGAGAGAGACTGGGAGAGGATTCTGCATCCAAAGCAGTTTTGCAGTACTGATCACTCACAAATTATAGGGTAATTCTGCTTGGAAGAGACCTCAGGCGGTTCCTGGTCTGACCTCCTGTTAAAATGGAGTCAGCCATGAGTTCAGACCACGTTGCTCAGGGCTCAGCCTGGTCTTGAAAACTTCCAAGGATGGAGTGAACACAACCCCTCAGGGCAACCCATTCTACTGCTGGACTGTCCTCATGAGAAGTTTCTCTTTATATGTAGTCTGAACTACTCTCTTTTCAATTTGTTCATTACCCTTTCCTCCTTCCACGTAACACTGCAAACAGACCAGGCACATTGTGATGATCCTCCCTGTAGATATGGGAAAGCTGGTTACATCCACCAAAGCCTTCTTCCCCAGGCTGAATAAACCACATTCCCTCAGCCCCTCTTCCAGCAACTGCTACAGCATCTGGCCATCTTTGTGGCCCTGCTGTGCTCCCTTGAGTTTATTGCTGTGTTTCTTTTGTTGGGAGATCCAAAACTGAACACAGGACTCTAGATATGACCTGTTAAGTACTGGGTAGAACAGAATAATCCCTTCCTTCAACCTACTGGCTGTGTTCTTGTTCATACAGCCCAGGGTGCTGTTGGCCTTTGCTGCTGCTAGGGCACACTTCAGCCTCATCTCTACCAAGCATCTCGGTAGGAGTCTTACCAAGGCTATCCTGTACATTTACAGCAGACATGCTCCCCAGCCAACCAGTTCATAGCCTGTAAAACTGCAATAGGCTATTCCTGCCCAGGGGTTTGCATCTTTGCATTTAACTTTGTGAAATTTCATTTCTCTATTTCAGCTATTTCTCTAGCTGGTCACTGTCCCTCTGAAATAGAAGCCCAAGAATGTAGTGCAGATATATTGACTGTTACCTGCACTTCAGTGTCACCAGCAAACTTGACAAGCTGTACTCCCTTGTATCCTCCAGGTCACTTATAAGTGTGCTAAACAGGAAATTTCCTAGGGCAGATGCCATGCTATAGCCTTCCAAAACAGGACAACCAACTAAAGCATGACTCTCTGGCCCAGTCCAGCCAGTACTTCACCCATCCAACTGTCTCTCATACAGACTATAAAGTCCTAACTTGGATACATTAAAGTTCTGGGATACAGCATTGAAAGTGTCACTAAATTCACAGTAAATGACATCTACTGGAGAAAGATACTGAAAGGGGCAGGAAAACCCATCTCATAAACACGTGGCTGAGAGGCTGGTGCAAATGCAAGAATTTTGGGTTCTTTGATCACGGGGCGGTTTACTTGGCACCAGGCCTGAGGTCTGCTGATGGGTCTGGCCTGTCTCAAAGGGGGAAACACATCCTTGCCCAGGAGCTGGCAGGGTTTATAGAGAGGGCTTTAAACTAGAGAGAAAGGGGGAAGGGGATAAAACCAGCCCTGCAAGAGGTGTGCCTAGGTGGGCATCGGGATTACGGGTGAGGCAAGGGGCTCAGCTGAAGTGCGTCTATGCCAATGCTTGCAGCATGAGCAACAAACAGGATGAGCTGGAAGCCTTTGTGCAGCAGGCAAACTATGACTTAGTTGCCATTACGGAAACATGGTGGGATCGCTCCCATGACTGGAGTGCTGCGATGGATGGCTACAAGCTCTTCAGAAAGGACAGGCAAGGAAGGAGGCGTGGTGGCATGGCTCTCTATGTTAGAGATTGTTTTGATGTTATTGAACTTGCAACTGGGGAAGACAACGTTGAATCTCTGTGGGTTAGGATCAAAGGAAAGGCTGACAAGGCAGACATCCTGGTGGGGGTCTGTTATAGATCGCCTAACCAGGATGAAGAGACAGATGAGGCGTTCTATAAAAATTCAGTCTGGAGAAGAGGAGGCTCAGGGGGGACCTTATCATTCTCTATAACTACCTGAAGGGAGGTTGTAGTGAGCTGAGGGTCAGCCTCTTCTCTCTTGTAACTAGTGACAGGACGAGGGGGAATGGCTTCAATTTGCACCAGGGGAGATTTAGGCTGGACATTAGGAAACACTACTTTTCTGAAAGAGTGGTCAGGCGCTGGAATGGGCTG